>NC_132893.1:26576781-27176781 GCF_030463535.1 Salminus brasiliensis
TACATGGTTGTGTGCTTTGTATGTAAACTTACACATTAACACATTGGGCTAGCATGGCTGTGAGCAATGAACGTGTTTGGGCTTCATTTGGGTGTAAACCGCGGTATCTGCTCACTCCAGGGTGGAAGAATCGTGTAGCTGAGTGAAAGATGCATGTGCCTAACAGCATGTTTACCTGAAACACGTGGTGGTTGCTAGTTCAATGTCAGGGGTCAACAGGGTCAGTCTGTTTCATCATGCAAGCACAGTGATGTTTGCATGTGCATGCTACCACTGTTGTACTGTAAAGATAATGTCAGGCAGTCTATGAAATGTATCCTGAGCTAAAGTCGTACTCGACTATCGACCATTGATGTATGCTTTTGAAATGTGTTGCTGTCACATGCTGAGATACTCAGGTGTCTGGTATTTAGTTGCTGTTCTAAACACAGCAGTGCTTTGCAATGACACTGTCATAAAATGTTTGCTTAGTTAGCCAATGTAGACTACTTCATTATCGCTCAAACCTCCAACCAACTGTACTTTTCTTTCTTTTTGTCATCTTTTCTGCCTCGGCAGAACATCATGGGATTGAATTTATGGGTATGAATTGTTCCTTCCTCCTAGTTTGCAGACTTATAGGACTAGTAGCTTGAGCCTTTTTCTCCTTCAACTCTAGCCAGTTTCCTTTTGCTAATGAAGGGATCATACAGCCATAACAGACGTGATTTCGCTCCACATCACTTCATTGAATCTGAAGTCTTTTGACTGCAGTCCACTTTGTTGGAAGAACGAGGCCGTTCCAATCTCTCCGGAAGTTTCCATTGTTTCAAAGCTTAAACGCTGCACCACAGCTTGGCACATCAGCCTGTATGGCGGTTAAGGATGTCCTCAATTATTCATGTGGACCTCTGACGTTCCATTTCGGGCACACACACACACAAACACATGCATAACTACACACACAAGCATATTCAGATCTACACACTAGCCTAGTCTAGTATTGTTAAGCGGTTATGCTGTATGTGCAGATCCCTTCAGTCTTTGCTTTGCTCTCCTACTCTGCATCCTTCCATTCTTTATAGCATGTGCCAGATATCCTGATCACCTTCCATCCTTCCCTTCCCCCCATCCTTATTCTCTCATCCGTTCATCTATTTCCTCAACCCAGTTATTCCTCATTTTTCTTGTTTTTGTCCTACTCCAGAACCTTCTCCCCCTTACTCAGTGTCTTTTATGTTTTGCCATCGTATTGGCAGTTGTGTGCCTGTTTGAGAGGATGCTTACTGAAACTGAACTAGGGCTGTCACGATTACCTGCTTAAACTCAAGTGCTGAAACAATGATTAGAACCTATTTGGCAGCTTTAATGATCATGTATATTATAACATTCCTTTCTTTTTATATTTTAAATGCATGTTTGGCCACATAACATTTTTAAAGCCTTCCTTTTTTACGTATTTCAATGAAAGTATGTTGGAGTATTTAAAATGCATGCTATCTTCAAGTTTAGTTTTTATAGTTTGACCTAAAAAAAAGGTTACTTGATTGCCAATATAATCAATAGTGACAGCCCTAACTTGAACTACATTATAACCAGGATAAAACAGCATGGCAACAGCATTTGTTCATGGGGCATCTAATACTTTGCCATAGAATATTTCCCTCCTGCTGGCACTCAGTTATTGACGCCTAGTACAACTCAAACATGCAGTGTACAGTTAGCATGTGCCACATAAATCAAATATGGATCCACTAAAGGCCCTGTGACCAAGTGCTGCTGCTCTTTTAGGCCCATCTCCTAAAGCCTCGGGTATGTGAAAGACTAAAACATCTGCAAGACAAAGCATATGGCCTGTAAATGTTTTACTGTGGCTTTGTTGGTTTTGCAGATGCTAGAAATGATTTCACATACCAGAGGTTTGGTCAAATACAGTCCCCTATTGTCCTAACAGTGTAATGAAATAACCTAAATGCATGAGTAAGTAGTATGTTAAAAAACGTTCCTTGTAGTGGTAATCCATGGACTGTTTCGAATGCATTGCAGAAGATGCATTTAGAGTCGTTTGTGATGACATGACTTCGAAACCGACCTTGAATTAACACCCCCTTGTGTTCCCTCCCTACTCAGCAAAACTGCATCCTGTGATCAATATGCATCAAGATGCATCACTGTTTTCCCAGTAACAGAACATGTGCACTAATAAAGAAACTGTTCTACTGGAAATGTACTATAATGGTCCTGTTCAGTTTTGGAGATTTGTGCAAGTGAGGATGTTGTCAGTGCTCCTTCAGTGCTACCCTTAAATCATTTGCACATGTAATCAAGGCTGAACGCGACTTTCCTGTCCTGAATTGCATCATCAGATTGTAAAAGAACATCCCATCCTCTTTTCCAGAAGCTGAGGAGCTGTATCAGAAACGTGTATTAACAATTACCGGCATCTGCATTGCTCTCCTTGTTGTTGGCATCATGTGTGTGGTGGCCTACTGCAAAACAAAGTAATTCCTCTTTTATTTTATGTCTCCATCTGATATCATGGATGATCTAATGTTTTTTGTTAACCAAACAAAACAATGATTGAATGAACGATTCATATTGAGATGTAAAAGCATGAATGAGCGTGGTCTGACACAGCTGTTATGCTTGCGTGTACAGGAAGCAGAGGAAAAAGCTGCATGATCGCTTGAGGCAGAGTTTACGAGAGCGCAACACCATGGCCGGCATGGCCAACGGCCCGATGTACCCCCAAGACCCCCACCCACCACCAGAGAACCTGCAGCTCGTTAACGTAAGTGACTGCACTCAGTTAATGTAAGTGATTAACAGATTAACAGAAGTCAGAGTATCACTTTAAGCTAAAAAAGTTAAGCTCCTGAGGTGGTCTTTAGTGTGTAAACGTATTTTCAATGTGTGTTTACACGCACACACCTTACAACTGTCCAACATGTATTCATGAAATCAGACCCGAACGTCAGTGAAATGCCTAATTTTTAGTTGTTTCACTTAATAAAGAAAAAAAGAAAACTTATGTGAGCCATTTTTCCCCCGTGGTCAAAGAAAGAGAAAGAGGAACGAGGGGGTGCCAACAAAACTACTTAAATTCTTAGCGATACATTTATCCCCACAACACCTCAAATCCTCATAATTCCCACAAAACCATCCAAACTTTACTTTACTTAAGATTTCTGGGGTGGAATGCTTGTGAAATTTGGTTCCTCATTATATTCATCAATCTTTGCTTCTTGTATATCTTACCGTGAATCGTGTATTCTCTATACGACTGTGTCCTTGACCATACTAACCACGACAGTTCAGTACAAATACACATACTATTACACCCCTATTTTTGAGACTTGCTGTGAAGTTTAATTCACAGCATGGGAACCTTTAATTCTGAAATGAAGAGTAGTTTTCCTGCTGTACTGTACTGTGTATTCATGTATCATTTTTCTTTGATTTCAGCAGTATTCGTCAAAAAATGCCATCCCTGCTCAGCATGTGATCGAAAAGGAAACAGAAACTTTGTTTTCCACAAGCCAATACACATCGTCCACTCAGCCGTCCACTGCAGTCACACAGACCTCCAGCCAATGGTACAGCATCTCTTTATTTCCTGCTAGTGCTTCAACAGGGTCAGAAGCTCAGTCAGGATAACTGGATAGGCTCTGTAAAACAGAATACAGGTGCTTTAGCACGGTCAAATCTTCAGCCCATTATATAATGTCCAAGTTGTCAGAAAGCATCATTGTTTTGCTAGGCATCACTTCCAGGATTAGAGTAGCTTTCTTGCATCATCCCACACATCTTTCCCTCACTAGAATCATCATCAAAGCCAGTGTTTACATTTGCTGCTTGTCCATGTCTGCTCGCTTCACTGATAATGATGCTTGACAAATGCAGGATGAAGAGCTTGGCAGCACCCACTTCAGGGTTGTGGAGAAATCTTCTTAGTGTTTTTTCTGATGCTGTTTAATATTCACCAAATAATTTTTAAAAAGAAAGCAGCAGATGAATGAGCTGTCTGGGTTCCAGCAGGAGGAAAATGAGTGTATGATTAGAGAAGATAAACTGTGGTTTAGGGAATGTCCTTCATGTTTAACAGAGCAGGTTGCATAATAGGCCTGAGTCATAGAAGCTAGCGTAAACATCACAAGTGTTTAACCCAACTGTGTTTTGTCCCTAAGCTACATAATACACTGGTGTAAGCTTCTGTTGTATTTGACAAATAATAGTAATAGTAAATTATAAATAATAATAAATACAACTATTTATTTAATTCTACAAGCTCTGCTCTTCTACTGCTTATTTGTAATTGATGGCTTGTTTGTAACTGAAAGCCTCTCTGAATGTTGTCCTCTATGTGATGTCACAGCTGGAGTAACGGAAAGACGGATAGCGTTGTGTCAGACAGTCGTGCCGTCCTGGTGATGTTATCAGCCCAGAACAGTCGGAATGGCACTCCCACTCATCGTGGGCGTCTTAATGCCACTGGTGGAGGCCGAGAACTCGGTGCCTACACGAAAAACTCAAGAGAAACGGTGGACTCCTACAAGGACTCTCCATACAGTGAGAGGTACAATCACTCAACAACTGCTAATAAAAGTAGTGTTTAAAGGGCTCGTATCATGACAAACCTTTTGAAATGTTTGATGTAGCATATAAATATTTTTATGGTTGCTAAATGTACCATCTAGACCATACAGTATCTACATGTAAACCAGGCTGCAAAAAGGCCCACTGTGATTTTCTTATGGTTGTGATGTCACAACCATGTACACATTTACATATGGGTGCTCATTCAAACTACAGCAGTTTAGCTCATCCATTCTTGTCGAAATGATAAGGAGTGTAGTTACTGCAGATAACGTGTAGCCGAGTTCTGATAGCAGAAAGTGTGGTCAAATGGTCCCAAAGACTGAGGCTGTTCTGACATTTTCACATGAATGTTTCTGAGTGACATCATGAACAGTATATTGATTATATCTATTTATATTATTATGTATATAGACTAAGTGGAATTTTAATAAACTGTAAAATATGGGCCCTTTAAATGTTCTTTCAACACTAGTGACACATGTTTAAAGCTAATTATGCTTAATATGTTTATACGTTACATGGGGGAAAAAAAGTGTCTTCTTTGTTAGGTATGTTTCAACCATGACAACACCAACCCGCCTGTCACCTGTGAAACTGCTGTCCCCGGCAACGCCCTCCTCTCCTCCCTCTGAGATGTCTGCGCCTCTCTCCAGCCTAGCAACCTCAATCCCTTCCATGGCGACCAGCCCGTCAGGCGAGGAGGAGCGCCCCCTGCTGTTCCTTACACCCTCGTGTCTCCGTGAGAAGGCAGAGCAGGAGCCCAGCCGGGCACAGCAGCTTCGTAATTCTGCCCACTATAACCATGGTCTGGAATCCCCCAGCCCCCCTCCCAGTCCGCTGCACATTACTGAAGATGACCAGTACGAGAGCACACAGGAGAATAGTGGTACGCCTGCCGCCGCGCCTGTCTCTGACCAGAACAGCCCCACGGACGGCCACAGCTCTAAAAGAACAAAACCTGCAGCCCAGGCTGGCCAGCCGGAGCAGAAGCCAGCCAGTGAAGGCAGCTCTGAGGGCAGCAGCCTGGAGAGTGAGACAGAGGACGAACGAGTGGGCGAGGACACACCCTTCCTCTGCTTACAGAATCCTGGAGCTTCAGGCACAGGGACACTAAGCTTGGACGGTTTGGACAGCAGCAGGACTAACCCCGCCCTGCGGCTCTCCCCACAAGATGACTTGCAGACCAGACTAGCCAATGTAATGGCCAACCAAAATCCTATTGCTGTGTAAAAGTGAACATACCAACCAACGCTTAGAAAAAGAATAAGGAAAAAATCAGATACTAAAAGAAATATACAGAGTCAACAGTAAACCTTTATTTTCTAAAAAAAATAAGTATTTGAGGGAACTAAGTAAAAAACTATAACTTTTATTTTAGTGACGTAGTGAAACAAAGTCTTTTATAAAATGCAATGTGTATAAAATGTGTTTGCATCATGAAAGAAAGTGCCATTCACTTATGTAGCACTGGTCACAGTATTTCAAGGGCGGAGAAAAATATCAATGGTGCCTTTAATTTCAGCATGGAGAACTAAAGGAAACTGCATTATGACCCTGGGCCATATATTCATGATTGATATCCAGCATTGATACAAATTACAGTTGGTGTCTGAATTCTAAAAGCAAAATTATGTGCAAGCCATGGGGCAAAGTATTGATCCTCAGCGGTATAGTAAACTTTCTATATTAATATATTTAATTAATTAATATATATGATTATAATATATACCATTTGTTAATATGTATACCTTTAGCAACTACTATAGTATAATAAAGTATAATGAATTGTAATAAAAGGAATAAAAAATAATGTTATAATAACATTTATCTTAATGTTATTGCTAACATGAAATTTTTAAGTTTAGCTAGAAGCATTTAAACAAAATATGAATGTATTTCTAGACAGGTCATGTTTGGCTGCTAAAACTTCTATGCTTAATATTATGTTTTTTAGACTGTGTGAATGACTGAATATATGGCTCACTGTGTCAGTAACACGTCCATTGGCTTTACAAGTAATGCATTGTGGGGAAAGTATAGCACCTATCTATGATCTGGACTCCACATTGTACAGTAAATGCCAGACATTTTTTTAATTTACATTAAAAAATTACTTTTCAATATCCATTTAGAATGTTACAATAACTTAAGTGTTCAATTATGTTATTTTCTTTAAGGCCATACAAATACGAATACTTGTTTAACGGATTCACTTGTTAACTTCTTTTTTTCTTTTGGTAACTTAAAACAGTTGCAAGAAAACAAGTAACAAGTATGTAGAAAATGAGCCACTGCTCTGTTCATTACAAAAGTCATGATAACACGGCTCAATTTACACATCACTTTATTGTAAATATTTAGTGTTAGTTTTTACAGATGTGTTGAAGGAAAATACTCTTGTGGCCTAATTGGTTTTAACAAACATGTCCGTTAAACAAGGCTTTGAGTTTGCATTGCCTTATCCTGTCCTTTGTGTATATGTACAGATAATATAACTTTTTTTTTTTTTCTTGTACAGTATTTTGTTACAAATGATATATTTGGGATTTGGGCGAACAATGCAGAATGAGTACTTACTAATTTCAGCAAAATAACAAAGAAAATGCTTAATTGGATCCCAGAAAATAAATCTTGGACCGCTTTCTTAGCTTGCTGGACAGATGTACCAAGAACGCATTCTTAAAAAAATGGCCCTTCTTTACAGCTATGTTGCTCAGTGATCAGCTCTGTGGTGCAAAGGCCTTTTCTGTTTTTTTCCCTGTGATCATCAAAAATAACATCATCCATCATAAAAGGTGTGGCCCATTGATATTTTGCATTTTATAGTATTTATTTTGTCTATTTATTATTTATTTATTTATTTATTACTTTGGCCTCCTATAATCTATCTACTACAATCTATATTTTAATAATGTCAAATACAGATATTTAAATATATCGCAGAAATCAGCAAGTTTTTCAGATTTGTTTCACTTTTTCACCGTTTCATTATATTCCTACACATTGTTTTGTGTGAGGCCTAGTCTATCATTAAAACATTAAATAAATTTACAACTGATGAATGTCCTGCGTGTACGGTTATATCATGCTAAGCTGATTAAGCCAGAGATATGTTTGTCTGTGGAATCCATCTTGAAAATACCCCATGATGCATTGCTTTCAAACCAAGGAGTGTCAGTGTTCAGCTTGTGTAAATATCCAAGTCTCCAAAAGACTTATGTGAGATTTATTAAGGCAAGTTTTGTGTTTCTGAGGCCCACTTCCTTCCACTTACTTAAAAAACATTTGTTTCCATCTTAATTCTGGTACTTTTGTGACATTGATAGCAGCTGTTATGTGCAGAATTAGACCAGAAATGTTTAAATATAGATTTTTCAGTTCATTCTGGTTCTCTGTGTGAGAATAGCAAGTCATGACTACACTGTTCCAGGTGCAAATGAGGGGAGAAAAGTGACTAAATTATGTAATTGATGGAAAGCTAATTGAACACTAATAGTAACTAATGTGGAGAATTGCCAACCAGCTAAACGTGAGTGAGTGAGTGACTTTCGCAAGATTCATGAGGTGATTCAGGCATGCATTGCACAAATTGTGCATGTCAGTGTAGTCATTAAGATGGTCACTGTCTTATAGATCTTTTTTAAGTTTTATTAAAGAACTCTTTGTTTTCATCCACTACTGCCTGACAAAGTTTTAAAAAATGTAAAACATTTTTACACTATACAAAATACATTGTGTGAACATTTTATGACAAGTGCACAAATAGAAATCATCCAAAGATGAAGGGTAAGAACATGTATTCCCTCTCGAATAATCTTAGTAGGGTGGAGATATGAGACTTTCTTACTTTTTTTGTGATAGGGGTTTTCTTTGTTTATTTCTTAACTTAAGAACATCTTTTTTTATTTTGAACTATTCTAATTTCTAATAATTAAAAAAAAAACAGCAAACATAATCTACTCCACCAGCTTCACTCCCTTTAGTCTGCCTGCCAGACATTGGGGGTCATGCACTTAAGTGAACAGTACACAAAAGCAAGATATCCAATTAAGAGCTTCTTTGTCACTCTGGCAATTCATTGGCAGTCACAAGTATCTCACCACACTGTAATTATCCCACCATGAGCTTCTTTATATCCCTCCATGCTGAATATGTATACCCTCTTGCTAGTGATCTAATAATAAGTGCATTTCTGAGAATCAGCTGTGTTCTTGGTAAAGGAAAATCTTCAGTGGCCTCTGCACTTCCCTGAAAGCATTGTACCAATTTCTCAGACATGTCCAGGCATGTGCCTTGCTATGGTTCCTGTACTGTTGGTCTTTCAGCATTCCTTCCGTTCTCTCAGCCTTAAGCAATCACTGAATACCTTGACCCACATTATCACATGTCGGATGCATCTCAGAGCCTGTGACTGAACCCTCGCTTTCTGAATTGCCTTTGTCACAAAGTTCAGTTGTCATAAACAGACATGCTACAGTTTGCAGTCTTTACACAGATCAGCCATAACATTAAAAACACAGAGGTGAAGTAAATAATATTTGATTATCTTGTTGCAATAGAACCTGTCAAACGGTTGGCTGTGTGTATTCGGCCAAAAGTGAACAGTCAGTTCTTGAAGATGATGTGTTTAGAGCAGGAAAATGGCCAAGAATGCAGATCTGAGATACTTTGACAAGGGCCAAACTGTGATGGCTAGACAACTGGGTCAGAGCATTTTTTAAATTTTCTTGTGCGGTGTTCTCGGTGGTCAGTGGTCAGTACCTTCCGAAAGTGATCCAAGAAAGGACAACCAGTAAACTGACGACCTGCTCATGGGCAACCAAGGCTCACTGATGTGATCTATGGAGGTCCACCTTACCGAACATTTGCTGCTAATGTTTTGCTGCAAAATGCCACAAGATGGTTTAATGTTATAGCTAATAAGGGAACCACATACATGTGTTGACTGGACATAATCCAAGGCTTCTGTCTCGATTCTTTTCCAGGGACATCTGAATTATTGCCAGTGGCAACTAACTAAAACTTATGGATTGACAACGTAGGAGATTAGGGAAAAAACAGATTGAGTACTGCTTTTACATAGTTTGCCATAGGTTCCCTAATTCAAGGTATTAGGTTCCCTAATTTGTCACATTTGGATTGGCGTGCTTCATAATTTCTTACACTTTCTGGTTAAGCAGCACTGTGATTAAATGGAACAGTTTATTACAGCAGATTCAGATTGTCAGTCGAGTTATATAGACTATTCTTTCCATACCTACTGAAATAACATCTGTTTTACAGCATTGACTCATGCTGTTAATGGAATCACTGGCTTTTATGGCATGTAGTAGGAGCTCAGTTCTTGTAATTGGCCAAGCACTGAAATAACCCAAAACATTGTCCCTGGGCAGGCACATTTTTCTGCTATGCAGGATGCGGGCCAAGGTAAATAGTTCACCTGAAGTTATTGCAGACTGCTGGCTCAATACACCCACTAACAATGAATAACTTTTTAACTTGACTTTCTCAGCTCACACCTACATCGTCATTCAGTACCTAAGCTTGCTGTGAATGAGATGAGAAGCTAGTCTGCATGGACTCCTAACAAACTTAGTGATAAGACTTTTCCATCCAATGTTAAAGGCACAACTGTCTTAAAGCACTAAGTGTGGTTGGCTGGTGGGCCTTTGCCCTCTGAGGGTCCATATTACTGAAATCATAATAGCATCATGTGTGGAGTGTCCAATATTAGACCGAAACAGGCTGCACGACAATAGCAACCTAGAAAACTGAAGTCCCATGAACATGAAACTGACATTTCTGAAATAAAAACAAGTTTTTATCTGTCCAACACAGAAGTAATGAAGTGTTATTTACTGGGATATACGGTGGCCTCAATTGTGGGCTATATTGAGCTCACTATCTTTCAGAGAGCAGATTAAGATATGAATGTAATTACATGCCTGATTAAAATGTGCTGGAGATCAAGACGTATGATGTTATGCGTATGGAAACATCAGAAGGCCTCACAACTTTTCTTTCAATTCTGAGGTTAGATATAAAGTGAAACTGATATCTCTCCTGAAAGAGATATCAGTTTCTCCTGAAATCCTTCATTTTAAAAACATTTAATCAACAGAGCCACCTTTGACAGAAATCACAGTTGCAAATGCTTTTGTAGACTAAGTACTTCTATTCTTGGATCATCTTGCATGCACAGCTTGTTTAAGATCTAGCTCAAATTTTCTATGATATTCAGGTCAGCAGACTGTGAGAGCTGTTCGAAAAGCTTCAGTGTGTGTCTCTTCTGGTAGTCCATGGTGATTTTGAGGTATCTTTTGGATTATTATTGTTCTAGAAGTGTTGTAGTTGCACCCATGATTTGCTTGTTTTTTTGTGGAATATGTTCTTCTTTTCACCTGTGCAATATTGCCATTACCACTGGCAGTAACACAACCGCAAAGCATGACAGATCCATCCCCATGCTTCACTGTTGGCAAGGTGTTCTTTTCAGGAAAAGTAGTCCTTCTTTTTCTTCTACAGTTCATCTATTTTGCCACAGTACTTGTTTCCAAAACTCTTGTGGTTTGTCTAGATGTTCTGTAGCTTTTATGATGAGGTCACAGATAAGTCTTCTTCTGACTCTTCAATGAAGCTTTTGGTGCAGCACCGTCTTGACTGAGTACTGTCATGCAGGTTTCTGCCAGGGTGTTTTGATCCTTTCTTACCATATACGAGCAGTTCTCTCATAGTTTTCTTGAACCAAAGAGAACCAAATATCTGAATAATATTGACCCATGTAACTTATCACGGTATTCAATAATATTGATTATTGGCTCAAGACTAGCTGACAGATGAAACAGAAGACTCCAGTGAGAACTTGGCTGAAGAATTTGTCCAACATGTTTTATGCTATTTGATTGTGGCCTGGACATGCAGTATTGGCTGTAGTGCTTACAGAACAAAGTGAAAAGAAAATGAGTCTTGATGTTGCATCATGGTCTTGTGTGGGAATCTGAGAAAGAGATGTCATTCTGCCAGGGGAAACAATGGCATTGGGGGAAAGAAATTGTTAATTTTTTCAAGCAGTCAGACTCAATTATATGCAAACTACCTTAAACAAAGAAAGCCACACCGACAAGCACATGCATGATAGCGGATTGTGGGATTTGATCTTGGCAGCAGGTTTGGCTAACATGTTGGAGTATGTTCTTGGAAACAGTTCAGAGCCTTTGGAGCTGTTTGAACCCCTGTCAGCAGGGTAAAATCATTTTTCATGCCACACTGAGAAAGAAACAGGACATGGAATTATGCAATGTCAAGGAGGCTTAACACCAATGTTTGTTGTTTTTCTCTGTACAGAGCAGAACACGCAACATGTCACAGTTTTCCATCGCAGTTCTGAAACTGCTCACACGCCGAAGGCCTACAAACGTTCTACTTTCATCTGCTCTGTAATCTACCTCTTCTGATCATATGACACACTGGGTTAGACATGGACCAGCAGTGGAGTAACCAAGGAGAACCAAACTGAGATCAGAGAGCAGCAGCTGCTTGAGGGTCTTGTGAGGGAGCTAATTTACTGTAGCCTATAGCAGTGGTCACTTCAATAATATATTTTATTTTTATTTTTATTGCACACTATCAGAAACTTGCAAAGTTTATTGAAGTACTTGTCCCACATATGGCCTTGTCACCACTTTACCACTTTACTTTTGTCCCAGTGTTGTAAGTTCTAGTTGTGAGTAATCCTGTACCGTTAAAATAATAATCAACATAATGTTAATTTACTGACTTGAGGTTCTTGACTGTTCAAAGTTTTACATTACTTTGAATTTGCTATACTTTTCTGCTGGATCAGAGATAAAAATAAATAAATAAATAAATAAATAAATAATAATAATTTTTAAAAATGCCAAACCAATTCTGTAACAAAACTAGCCTGAAACAGCACACACTCACACTGTGCGAGGTGATTTTGTTATCAGTATATTTCTTGTGGGGTAGTAGAGTGTAGTAGAGAGTAGAGTAGTACAGATGCACTTGTTTGGTATTTTACTTTTGCATGTTTTCATGTCTTTTGTTGATTGTCTGTAAACATGTTTCTAACGTTTCTAATGGCAGCTGCCTTTCATAAGTTGATACAAACATGCCAGCATACTGTATACGTGCACTAAGCTAAGAGGCTCAAGCATGAATATTCAAAAAATTTAATTGATTTAAATGTGTCATTATTGATCAGCACTTCTGTTAGTTACTGTAAGACTAATACATGGTTAATTTAGCAATTAATAAAATGGAACAATAGAAAAAAATTTTTGGAAAAATTTTAAGTTAACAGATTTCTTTTTTAACTATTCTGTAATATTGGCATTTTGGACATATAAAATTTGTGTGTGACAGTGATTAAATACAGCAAATAATTTCATATAATTATATAAAAGAGTATATTTAGGTAACTTTAACCAAGTTGTAGAAATTATCCACTTTCATCGCAAAAGTTAAAGGGGCTCATGTCTTGTGTCTTGTTTTACAAGCTGTGACAACCCACCTAACATAGACTTGGTCAGCACAGTTACATATTTAGAAAATATGTATACATTTTAAAAATATGCATAATGGAGACTTGGACTGGTTCTCAAACAAACGTAATGTCATTAGGCCTTGAAGGTTCTTATCATAAGCACTTATCATAGGCTGCAGCACCATGTCTGGTCAGACTGTTTGGAGATGAGCATAAGTCCTTCTCTCATGCCACAATAACTTTCTCAACAAAAAAAAAACAATCACACTTCAAGGACCATGATTTCCATGCGTAGACAAACATACCCCTGTCCTCATAAAGACACAAAAGTCTTAGGAATAGAACCTTAGAGGTAAGAAATTCTTTAAAGATCTATACTATATTTAACAATACAAATTCCAACAAGTACCAATGATAAGAGTGAAAAGAAACGTGAGTGGAGGGACCTTCCATCACTAGATTTAAAAGTGTCTAATGAAGTTCCTTATGAACTGTGTTTTCATAAGCCTGTAATGCTCTCTTCTGCCAAACTATGTAAAATATTTAGTCCTGATTGTCATCTAAAACCAGATAGTTTTTAGCTTTGATTGTCATCTGATAGGATGTCACACGCAGTAAACATGTGTTGTTTACCAGGTCTGAAAGGTCAATGAGAATTAAGTTGAGAAAGTACAGTAAGTATGTCTGATAACTGAGTACCTGAGGAATGTCTGGGATATTCTCATGCATAACCAAAGGATGAGTGTGAGCATTCTGTACATATCTCCTTGACAAAACAAGGTGCGAAATAATAGCATCAGCATTTGAGTACCACCCCTCCCCACCCCTCTGTCTTAACTTAATACAATGTTAGTGTAAACAAATGAAAAATAATAAACACAGGCATTTCAGCAATGCATCCACTGACAGTCATTCAGAGAACAGGCTGCCAGTCACTGAAATGGAAGCGACCTTGAAAACAGTCAGGGTTCATGGAGGGGGTGTAAATTAAAAACACCATGAACGTTCAGCTCTTTTAGTATAATTCACCAAAAACGCAGCATTTTTAAATACATTTGCTGTATGATTTCCAATTCAATTTATCTGATCTGTTTAATTCAATTTGTTATAGTTTAAATTTGCCTTTTAAACATTTACTGCTGATTGTTCATTACATTGCAGAACTATTTTAATGGAGACTTGAGACTAATGGAGATTGTCACAGTGTCTGTGGTAGATTAACATTTTCTCAAAAAGTGCCCAAGAGTGTAGACTGCCAGGAATCTTTCTTGCGCTCTCTCTCTCTCTCTCTCTCTCTCTCTCTCTCTAAATCTGCCAATCAAGAAAAAACCTTCTTCAAAGACTTTTGGAGCATTCGTGAAATTTAGCCAGATGCCAAAATTGCCAGATTGCCAGATTCACATTAAATCTAATTTTTAAAAACATAAATCAAATGGATTTAAAGGTAAAGGTGCACGTATTTGTCACTGTACAGCGTACAGCGAAATGTGTCCTCCGCATTTAACCCATCTGGTAGTGAACACACACACAGACACACACACGCGTTAGGGGCAGTGAGTACACACACACACCCAGAGCGGTGGGCAGCCAACTCCAGCGCCCGGGGAGCAGAGAGGGTAAAGGGCCTTGCTCAAGGGCCCAACAGTGGCCGCTTGCCAAGCCCGGGAATCGAACCCACAACCCTGTTATCGATATCCCGGCGCTCTAACCGCTGAGACACCACTTTGTCTTACAGCAACGATATACATAGTAATGGTGGTACTTGTTATAGCTACCACCTTTCTGCTAAATCAGTCATGTTGTATACAAGTGTATTTAAAGAACTTTCACCACTGTTATTTGTGTGTATGAGAGAGAGAGAGAGAGTGAGTGAGAGTGAGAGTGAGAGAGAGTGTATCGGAGGTGTGGGTCTTTTCTACTATTATTTGGTACTTGTCTCTCTACTATTATGTTAGATCTGATAGGAAAGCAATGATGCCAATAGGACACTTGAAACTAGCCATAAGACAATTACATAAAGAACTGGCCTCAAGCTAAAGAGATACTCTTCACTAACAATGCAAAACATCATTACCTAATGAAAATAATGCCATATAGGCTAAAATTAGGAGACAGACACAAATATATAAGCATATTTGTCCTAGATAGATCATGTCAGTAAGCCTTTAAGCTACTGTACTTCACATCACTGCAATACATAATACATAAGAGCAACAACTACATAATAGACATTAAAGATTAGCAATTACTGTATATCTAAAATACAATCACATAAAACAGAAAGCAGGCTACATATTGCCACTGATACAAAAAAAAACTTAAAAATGTAAAACAAATAAAATAAAAACAACTTTAATGTAAAAAGGCTAATAATCATTCCATTGTAAAGAATAACTGTATGTAAATATAGTGATAAAAACAGCAGAAGTGAGGGATACACGCTTGTGTGTATAAAGGCAACAGTATGCTAGATAGATAGCTACATGCTACATGCTACATGCAGGCATAGGTTTAATACACAGGCTAACACAGATATGCTAGCTAACATTAGCCTTACACTAATTAGCAAGATGAATTACTTGCAACCAGGCAAGAAAAGACAGAGGAGGAAACTTACCCCTCATTATCTAAGATTTTTTGGCCGTCCATGTTACTCTGCCTCGTTATTGAGCAATGCTAGGCTAGCTGACTGACCATACTGACAAGAGGGGAGACAGCTAATATTAGCCAGTTAAGTTAGCTAGCTAATATTACTCAGTCATGAAATGGGCTTGTCACGTTAATTAATTACAAAACATCACTGCAAGCCTGTTACATTTTAGTTTAGGACACAGCACTAAGGAGATATATGTATTAGTACGTTAGCCGAACAGGGTCAGCGCAGACCCCCGGGTTTCCGTTGGATTTAGAGCTGGACTCGGCTCGCGTGACTGTGCAGACCGGCTGCAGCAGAGTGCAGTAGCTGCTGATGCTGGATTAAGCTCTGATTCAGGCACATGAACTCGTATTAACCAGCGTGAGCATTGCAGACTGTCCGAACACTGCAGCGTAGTAGCATGATGAGCTAGCCTACCAGTCAGGCCAAGAGCCACTGTCAGAAAATTGGCTCAACAAGCTCTGCGTAGCTGTGGCTCCGTTTTACATGGGACTTTTCAGACATTCAGAAGATGAATTGAAACTGTTTAATATTCCGAGTGTGATTTAATATCACCCCCCCCCCCCAATAAATAAATAAATAAAATTAAAATAAAATTAAAATTAAAATAAAAGATAGTAATGTTCGTAAATAGGAAACCGGTCAGTTTACCATCATTATAAGAGGTCAGCTGCAAACAATTCTGCGGTTGAAGTAAAGTAAAAGCACACCATGAAGCTGATGTAGACTTTTTTTTGTCATTAAGAACAATTTTATGAAAAAGCTTAGGAAGATACTGATAAATGAGGCCCATTTTAAACAAACTATGATGATGTTTTTCTCCACTTCAGTAAAAGTGGTGGGAACAAAATGAGCCACCAAAAAAAAAAGTGTTGAGGTCTCGCTACATGGATATTTCAAGAACATTGTTTTTGGAGTCCCGGCTGTAAATGAGTCCTGTGGGACATTAAAAATATTTTAAAGGGGAACCTTTAGGTCGCCTTTAGGGACGGTTCATGGCAAGTTTGAAAAATCAATGTAGTCAATCAGCTAAAACATGTTGGTGTCTGAAGTTTGCCTCTTTACTTGTGCACTGGAGCTATAAGCATGCAAAACACTTTTTAGTGACAGGGATTTATCCATTATCTGTTTGCTATATTAGCACTGCAGCTCCAGAGCAAAAAAAAGGTGAATCTCTTGGACAATTAGTTGTGGGATTTTCAATTAATCATTTCTTTGAAGGGGTCTTCTTTGGCAAGACCCTCAACCTGGTTTTAGGAAATTGAGCAAGGTTTAAGAAGGTAAACTTGACTGTAATGCGTCATGTTCCCCTAAATTCTACATGTTGAATAGTTAGAACACAGCAGCCATGCACAGTTTCATATGTTTTACTGTAGTGTAGTACTTTAATGGTATATGGAGACCCATTTCAGCATTAATAGCCATGTAAAATGCTGCAGTTCAGGCTGTTAAGTTGGTGTAAACTGTCCCACTAACTGCTGTAATACTGTTTCAGCTAATGTGTGGCAGTTGTAGGCCTTCTGCAGAATTCCTCAAGACGGTTCTTTTAAAACAAACAAATATGTGAGGCCTCTATTCTCATTCCACACTTTATCCTGAAGACTTGAAGGAAGCCGCTTTGTCAACATGGCAGTTGATAAATGGTTTTGTTTGTGAATCGTCTGTTCCTAAGGAAGAGCGCTGACCCAACATTTCCATCATCTAAGCTGTGTGAAAATCACAAAAGCCTCGGTGCTTTTACAGGCTTTTCTGTGGGAGAGAGAAACCCGTACTCTCACTGTGGAAAGAATTCCCTCAGAAAAGTCCTCTATTAAACGACTCAGCTTGGACCCTTCAGATGGTGGGGGGCCAGGGGTTCTTTGCTGGTGTCCTGACCTTTTAATTGGAGTGAGCCAGCAGCCCTCCGGAGCCCAATGAAACCGCTCGTCACTCTTATCTCTACAGCTGTTGCAGGGTGGATGGGGAAGCTCCCTCAGAAGCTCCCCATATCTTCTGAGGAGCAGCAGAAGATATGGGCTTTGACATCAAACCTGGTCTCCCGAAACATTAAACAATCATTGAACGAGGCTCTGCGTGTAAGACCACATGGCTTAAGTGAGCAGCACTTCGTTTGCTTGGACTTGGCAGCGTGCTAATGAAGTTACAACCCTAAACCGAGAGGACACTCTGCCCTAAGAAGTGCTGGTGTTTTTAAACACTAGCTTGATTTTGTGATGTCACTGGCAATTCTGAAGCAAGGAAGGCTTTATTCTTTATCACAAACACACGCATGCATTCCACTTTTACATTTTCCATTATGCCATAGTGAACAAAGATCAAATATCATAACAAAAATAACAATAAAACTATCCTTACAACAATAATAAATACATTTAAAAATCAAAGGCCTGGAAGTGCTTAATACTTTAAACATTACCAGCAATTAATTAGGTCAAGAAGAAACCATACTAATACTAATAGGGTCACATTATTGCTCACATCCTAAGATTTTAATTAGAGAATGGCATTTGCACAAAGTAGGAACGGGAAATGCTCATTTGTGGAGAGGCAATCAATAATATTGATTATTTCATTACAAAGGCACTTTTTAAAAGGGTGGATTAGGCAGCAAGTGAACAGTCAGTTATTGAAGCTGATGTGTTGGAAGCAGGAAAAACAGGCAAGAGCAAGGAGAGTCTTGTGGGATGTTCCCAGTATGCAGTGGTCAGTACTTATCAAAGTGGATCTGCTGCCAACAGAATTGGTGTGAGATACCACAGGACATCTTTGGAGGTTTTGTGGGGTCTGAGCTGAGGTCAGAGCTGGTTTGGCAGCATGAGAGGGACCTACCCAATGCAGACATACCCAGTGTTTTTAATGTTATAACTGATTGATGTTTTGAAGTTGTAAAAACATTATTTAACATAGAAATTATAATATACATGCAGCCTCACCTTTTCACATTCATTAAAATGAATGTTAATTGTAATGGATAAAGGTTGGAAAATGGTAATGAATTTCCAATGGTTTCAGTACGTAAACCCACACAAATATTCTATGAGATCAAAAGCATTATTTGCTTCATGGTTGACCACAGTGGCTGTTGTCCCACTGTTTAAAGTAAAAATAATTTAAATTTAAACTTAAACTTTAAAAGAATCTGAATACTGTTTCAAACACTACTAAAGCAAATGCAAATGAATAAACAATACAGTTGGGATTTGATGTCTGTGATAGCTCTCTTCAAGGTCAGTATTTAGTTTCCATCCAACACCTAGTTTTAGAATCAGAAGCAGAAGCAGAAATGCTTTATTGATCCCAGGAGGAAAATTGCAGTTGTTACAGTTTTTAATTCAAACTAATCATTTCAAGTCAAGTCAAGTGGGTTTATTGTCATTTCAACTACATACAGAGTACACAGTGAAACACAAGTGCAACACAAACAAACAAGTGCGGACAGACAACACAGTACAGACAGAGGATAATAAATAATGACTGTAGTGTGCAAGTTGTGCAATGTGCGATAAATAGAGTCCAGTGAGGTAGTAAAGTTATCAGTGCAAATGCTTGTGCAAAAAATGCTTCCCATGTTATCTGGGATAAATGGTTGGAAAGAGAGAGAGAGGGAGAGAGAGAGAGAGAGAGGGAGAGTGTAAGATATCAGTTCAGGAGTTGAGTTGTGTTGAGGAGTCTGATGGCCAAACCTGTTCTTATAAACATGACAACCTTATTGATTAAAAACAAACAAACAAACAGTGTTTATTTGTAATTATTAACACCACTAGGGGGTCAGCATGAAGAGGCAGTTTATCATCTGAAAGTAAATTCCACACATCCACACACAAGTTGACAAGCTGTTGCCCAATTCTTCATGCACAAAGGGCGAGGCATACAATCTCCCAGGCGGTATTTCAACAGAGGGTGGATGTTTAAGACAGACATCTCTTTAATTTACCTGGTATTTAGCTTAGAGGGAAGAGGTCAGGAATGAGTTTCCAAAAACATAACAGATTTGATCAACTGGTGTAACTTCAGAACTATGAGAATGTTACCGCTGAAATACAAGCAGCAGTCATGTTTTGTGGCACCCTTATGTACAGCAGTGATAAGTGATCTCTTTATGGTGAAATCCCTGTGAAGCTCTGCCCAAGAATTCTACCACAAAGACATACAAGGGTGGGCAACAGGGGCTGTAGTCCAGCAGTTTGTAGATTTCCATGCTCTAACGGACCCACAAAAAATGTCAATTAAGAGGAGAGTCAAGTGAGGTGTGCTTGGGCAGGAATAATACAAAGCTGTGCAGGAATCCAGCCCTCCAGGACTGCAGTTGCCCAACCCTGATCTAGTGGCTTTAGAGAAGGAAAACATAAAATAAAAAATCACAATCAAGGATATGACACCAAGTAACCACCATTTAGTTCATTTTTGGTATTTTTCTTAATTTCTTAATTCAGACAGTTTACCTCGCTATATAAGGACACATAGATGTACAGGGCTGTTACCCATTGAAGACGTCCTCTTAAAAGTGACGGGTGTTTTACTCCAGTGACCATGAAAATGTAATTGCAAAGAGAATGGAGAAGCCTTTCAATACTGGCAGAGTGAAGCCGCAAACAGGGAGTGTTGTCACAGCTTCTGTATGGCAAAATCATACCTGATCAGACGTTGTAATGAAGGTTCAGACCAACTTTTCCATTTAATATCGGGCTGCACTACATGCTACTGAACACTGCTGTATAGTGCCATGACAGAGCTACTCTCTGCCACTATATATATGAACACTGTGGTTTAGAAATGGACATTTAGGATACACATGAAAACAGACACATGGTTAGAATAACAAAATTTTTGTATTTGATAATTTTTCATGATGAAATTTATGAATGAATCTGTAGACAGGAAGGGATCGAAAAGGGATTGCTGCTGGACCATTAGAAGTACATCATACAAATGCAAAGCATTACATTTGAATACCGTCACAAACTGTGCAGACTCCTAGATAATTCAGTCATCAGTGAACCTGCATTTTCTTATTAGGATGTAAAATGTTGCCATAGAACATAAAACTACACACTTTTCATTTTACTCCAAGGCTGATGTGAAAACAGTAAAATGCCTCATTTGAAAATGGGTGCTCCAGTAAGTCCTGCTGTTCTGCAGCATGTATATAAAAGTAAGTAGCAAAGTTGTTCTGATTTTGTTCATGTTCTCAAATGCACAGAATGTCAATCTGCTCACACTGTTACTGTTAAGTGACCACTTGAAGAGTGTGTGCATTCCTCAAAGCACACACGGTGTGTGTTTGTGTGCGTGTCATGAGTATAAACGAAAACCAGCTGTTTAGTCGTGTTGTGCCACTCCATATTTGATTTATTCACGCTTACTTCTCTTTTATGTCTTGCAATCTGCCATCGGTCAGGAATCTCATATGGTCAGTCAATTACAGCCTCAACCAACCGTTCACTTTGAGCTCAAGGTCATTTCACATTTTCACTCAAGACGCTGACACTGACGTCCATTAACAAACAGTGTGGCATAGCTGTTTTCACTTTTCTGTGATTTCCACTGGGATGCACTGTTTCCGTGTTCTGTCAGCATCTTCGTCTACAATATCAGCAAAATGTCTGAACCTGTGATTTACTGTACGACTGATATGTCTGAGGTCCTGAAAGGTTAACCGTGGAATTCTGTGTGAGCCATGATGTCTTGTTTGGTTCCCATCTTTCACACTGACAAATGAGGCTTTCTCAGCGCCAGAGCACAGCTGTTGGAGGGCCCCGGAACTCGTAGCAAACGTTGCTGGATGTACTGCCTCTGTTTCGGGTTGAGAAAGGTTACTTTAAAATGAATATACTGTATTACAAATGAACTTTTTAAAGTTGTTCTTGGCTTGGATGTGTGTCGAAAAGAAATCCTTTATTGAGATAAAACCTTTGTATTATGTGGAGGTGCCAAATAATGCATTTACAGAGTATTTCTAATAGTTATTTGATGTAGAAATAAGTAAGTGTGTGACCGTTTGGGGAGAAAAATGCTCAGATGCAGATTTACAAGCCTATTTACCACCCTGTTATTTTACCTCAGAATTAAACACCCTGCTTTTCCTTTTATGGTGAACTCATGAAAAAAAATGTGTGATTAAATTAGCTATATATATACACTATATATATATATATATATATATATATATATATATATATATATATATATACTATCTATTTACAATATTGCACTGGTTTAAAGCTTTTTTAATGTACAGGTTAGATATGATATACATTATTTATAAAAGACACTGGATAGGTGTAGTGTGAGTGGCTAGAAGTCGTTGTGGGTGCCGTGTGACTGAGCATAGACGTTCCAGTAAGTGCATGCAGGATGCATAGTGTGCAGTCTTAGCAGTTAGTTTTGTTGCTTTGAGAGTTGTCTACTTAAATAATTAAGCAGTGATTCTTGTAATTCTAATTTGTAATGTTTTATTTTCAGCCCATATTTTTATTCCAGCCCTTTTTCTATTTTTAGCCAATACAAATGCCCCAGAATGACTTGAAATAAAATTTTTTACTTGACTTCTATTAACAGATCATTATGTAAAGTTTTGGAGTTATGATGTTCACCAAATGGTGAAGACACACCAAAATATTTGTCAAAGCTGCCCTGACCACAGGCCTGGTTGCTCTACCTCCAGTTCAAGCACCTAACTGTATTCCAAGTTCATCAGCTTCTTTTTCTGTATCTCTGTTTGCCCTTTCTTGTGGACTGTTGTTTGTGGCTCCTTCACTTTTAATTGAAATGAAAATGAAATTAAATGAAATGATGATGGCAATAGTAATGAATAAAGGTACCCTCTAGCTGCACAATGCACCCAAGCTGCAAAGGCCATTGCAGAAAGGTTGTCACAAACAGAAAAAACAATGCATGTAGTGACTTTTTCCAGCCTACATTAGTTCTATATTGTGATAATTGTGCTGGTTGACACTATGCATTACTCTGCTGACCTGCCCCCTGCTCTTGTTGTGAACACAACTGACATCTTCAGAGCATCTAGAAGAAAGTACTTAACACATTCTTAATTATGAGCAGGATAGAGGTTTGGGACCAGGCCCTAACGAGGGTTTAGCTGTGGATGAAAGATGGAGCGCATGTTTTTAGCACACATCCTAATCTAGGAGCTATCCCTAAAGAGCAGACAGCAGCTAATGAGAACATCATTAGAAAGGCTGTGCAGTAATTGTGAGTTTGCAAATCCAATATATATATATATATCACTACTGACAGCAGGCTGCAGTAATTCATTTCAAATGTGTTTTCATGACAGAAATATATATATATATATATATATATATATATATATATATATATATATATATATATATATATTAAACAATTGTTTATAAAGACCCATTTTGCTCAGTATTGCCATTCAGTCCTGAAGAATATATATATATATATATTCTTCAGGACTGAATGGCAATACTGAGCAAAATGGGTCTTTATAAACAATTGTTTAATTGTCAAAAAATTGCTTTTGTCCTGTTTCTAGCATTGCTACTCACAAATGTTTTACCCATAGGCCTGTTTGTAATCTGAAAAAGCAGACTTTCAATATTTTGAATATGTATATGTGCGTTCTAAAATATAGTTCATAAAACTTCAGGTAGCCATTAGTTCACAGCCCAACATTCTGTAAGGAAATAATATTATACTGGAGTTGAAGAATACACAAATCAGCCATAACATTACAACCACTTGCCTAATATTCTGTCGCCCTGGTCCCTCTTTTGCCATGAAAACAGACTCCACGAGACCTCTGAAGGCTTCCTGTGGTATCTGGCACCAAGCCGGTAGCAGCAGATCCTTTAAGTCCTGTACGTTGTAAGGTGGGGGATTGCACCACTGACCCTTGGACACCCATGACCCTGTTGCTGGTTTACTGGTGGTCCTTCCTTGGAGTGCTTTTGATAGGTACAGACCTCTACATAACAGACAAAAAAAAACCCTGCCTGGTGTTTTGGGGATGCCCTAAAACGGTCGCTATCTATCACTATCATAATGTCAGTTATTCACAATTGTATTTCTCTCTCAGCTATATTGCACTGCAATGACCCATACTCTTTCATTAAATGAGCTCGTGAAAAAAATGCAGTTGTTGGCGTAGCTCTGTAATCATTTGGAAAAAAAGACTGAAAGCTGAATATCCATGAAGTGGACATGAAAGAGGCAGTCATCACAATCACTGAGAGCTAAGAAGGGTTCCTTGAGGACACAGTCACTTCAAAGCCTTTAGTTTTAAGTGGCTTTTCTTGTGTTACAGACATCCAACAGAGTCAAGTTGAACATGTTCCTCCATGGCTGGAAATAGCTGGGAATTCATATGCTGCCATTTATGAGTTGGTTAGGGGAGGAGAGTTCATTTTCAATATATACGCAAATCACTTTCTTTTAGTGGACTGCAAATAACAAGCCCAAATATTACGGATCCATTCATACAGGTAACAGACCCCCCCCCCCCCCCCCCTCTCTCTCTCTCTCTCTCTCTCTCTCTCTCTCTCACACACACACACACACACACAGTTTAAATAACCTGCTGTTCCGGCTCTATTAATAATTGGATTCATTAATTTTATCAGTTTGAATGTGTCATTGTACCAAATAAAGAAATTCTCATGCTTAGGTAAACATTGCATATTGCCAGTCACGCAACAAATTTCTCCAAAATGGCAACTTTACATAAGAAGAAAAAAAAAACGTATGAACTTTCAATGTTAAGATTTTATTGCAAGTCATTGTGGAGCATTTTTATTGGTCCATTCATCCTGTAATTGAGTGTAAATGTGAGGAACAACATCACAAGCAATGAGACAGTATGTTCAGTGCATATTTTCTTTTTCAGTTGAAACTAGTAAACTTAGATTTTGTAGCAATTTAAACTACTTACTTATTTTTTACTAGTACAGTTACTAGTACAGTTACTACTAAACTAGTACAGTTGTTCACTTACAACTTCATTGCAAAGGTTTACAGGGTCAATAAAAGCACACACTCTACACTTGGAGTTGAGTTTAATTCCACTTCCAAATAAACAGACCAATAAAAAGTAAGATTTGTAGGATTATTGCTTAAATTAAGACTTAAGTAAAAAAAAATGTACCTTTATTAATTACCATTGCCATTATCACTATCTTATTGATCATTTCATTTTCATTTCAATTAAAAGTGAAGGAGCCGCAAACAACAGTACACAAGAAAGCGAAAGCAGAGATACAGAAACAGAGGCTGATTAACTGGAAAGTCAGAACTGGAAATACAACTACATGCTTGAACTGGAGGTGGAGCAACCAGGCCTGTGGTGAGAGCAGCCTAAATAATATTTTGGTGTCTCTTCACCATTTGGTGAATTTAAAGATAATGTGGTCCTCTGGGTCGGGAATGTAGCATCCAATGCCTTTAAATACAAACAAACATAATTTGTACAAATTTGTACATAGTACAAACACAACAATAATTTCTGTTTTTGTAATTGTTACACAAAAACATCATAACTCCAAAATGTTAACTTTACAGGCTCTTTCAATTAAAGTCAATGTAAAAGATTTTATTTCAAAGTAATTCTGGGACATTTCTATTGGTCCATTCATCATGAAATTTGGACACAATGTAAGAAACATATTAGAATAAAAGAAAATGAACTGACCCACATCAGCGACAATAACAGTGCCATTTTGGGGTTTGATGAGAAGCTGCCAGTAAGTGTGTTTAGCAGTGTTCCCTTTCATGCCATTAATACTCTCCAAGAAGGGTCCATAGTCTGGATTGTCTTTGATCATGAATCTATACATTTAAAACATCTGTTAGTTTTTGCTGTTAAACTTTCATAAAAAAAATTAAAGATGTTATAGTGAAAAATTACTACTAATAACAATACCAACCTGTTAATTAACTTTACATTAAACAATAAAACAAAAATAAGAAACCTCTCACTTCAGTGGAGTTCATAACACCGATCTAAGCCCTTCATGGCATCTGACATGAATTAATATTTTGTTGTCATAACAAAACCTTATATCTCCCATATTGTAACTTTGTAGGAGAATGAAAAGTGTTCCTAGTGTTAATGTATACTGTGGACCATCTCTATGTCCATTAGTTTTAAACAGTCGCAATTTAAAAGGCAGCTAGGATGTCCCAATAGTGTAAAAAGGTTTTCATATGACAACCATAGGTTTTTAAGACTTTAATTGACAGTAGAGACTAAACTGAGCATTTTAGTAAGCTGATCTGCATTAGGCAGTAAGATGACATCAACTGTAATGTAGTGAAAGCTTTGCGTCAGATTGAACAGTTCGTGGTAGAGGTTAATTTAGCTGTTTGAGATTTTCCTGTTTAAAAATGTAAGTAACTGAAATAGTTTGGTTAAAGATGGTGTGTGTACCTGAACTTGGAATTCTGTTGAGCCCTTTTCATAGCTCCGAGTAGCACAGCTCTGTAGGGAATTCTAGTGGAGTAGGTTACGTTGGGCTTGTTGGTGACAGAATCATATACTGTCATGGTAATGGGATACAACGGAGTGGACTGTTCTAAACATTAAAAGAACATTTAGGGGGAAAAAAAACTTTACATTTAAACATCAATCTTTACAGCATGACACACAAGCACCTCAGACTGACTAGACTTTTTATGTAGTACTCTGTCCTGGCACATCAAATATGTGCCACACTGACAATTATGAAAACTGATTAAATAAAACATGTCTAAAACATGAAATCTCTGACCTGCGGTGAAAATGCTAGGGGCCAGAATGAGGACAGCGGCTGAGAGGAGAAGAGCCATTGCCAAAGCCATGTTGTTCTCAAGATGCACAACTGGAGGAATGCTTTCCTCCTAAGAGTCTCATTTATATATCCAGGAAGAATTATCTGTGCAAAATGTCCTCATTGTACTTGGTATACCGCTCCACCAAACTGGTTTCTTGTAAACCTTTAAAGCCTCTTAAAAGCTTGTCAGATAAACTAACAAGATTTTTAAGATTCCACTTTCGGTGTGGCACCTCTATAACTAAACTAGTCAGTCTAGTCAGTCTGATGTGCTTGTGTACTTTTTGGTGTGGCACCTCTTTGGACTTTTTTTTGTCTTAGTAATAAACCTAGAGGTTTACAAGCCCCAGCAGAGATCTCCTACAGGGATTGAAGATGGACTAGAGAAGAGTGTAGAAGACTGTAATGTGAATTTTCTCCTTTAGCACTGTTTGAATTTTCTTTTCTCTTTGGGCTTCTCTCTCAACATCAACCTGAAACAGCTTGGAAAACACAAGAAGCCCCAAATAGACTTTGCACCACCCATGATCAAATTAAAACTTTCCTTTACCACTTCCATTAGTCACACATACACTTATACACAGCAAGCCAAACAAGGTTATCTCGCTGCTCTCCACAGCCATTACCATGTGCCATACCAACTTGGGGTACACACAATGCACTTTGAGAACTACTGCACTATTGTACGGCTGTATCCATATTCCAATCGAATAAAAGCTGAAATGAGATAACTGAAGCCAAAGGCAGTAACATAAAATTGGGCCTTCTCATTTAGAGTCTTACAGAGACTGTACCCTGCCTCAAACAAAAGACATTTATGATGAAAGCTTGTCCGAGTGAAAAAAGGCAACATAACCTTTTGTACAGAGTTTGGCCTCCACCAATCTGCTGATAGCAGATAATATACAAATGCAGTAAATTCAGCACTACTCCAGCCCTTCCACACAGTGGTCATCCAGCAAAATCTCAACGAGTGTATAGTAAACAAAAGTTCTCTGTTGCATTGAGCAATGTCAGTGTTTAGCAAGGAGGAAGCCGAGCACAGTTGAACAATGAGAGCTTATTATATGAATGTGACGTACCACAAATGTCACTCACTGTTGTCTCCTCCCTCAAAAAAAATGTTATGTTAAACATTGTTATGCTAATATTAAACATTATTATGGCACCTAAAGGTCAGCTTAACAATACTGTTCAAATACTGTGTGTGTGTCTCTTCAATCCTTTTCAATCCTTTTCAATCCTTTTCAAGCCTCTCCTTTCAAAAGCAAACTGTCTTAATCCAGATGTTGCCCACGACATAGAACCAGACAAAAATATATATTTAAAAGACCAAAGAAAAGGGAGCCCTAACAACCATGCAAGACCTGGTGGGCCACCAAAACTTTACTCATCAGATACACATTATTTAAATCTGAGAGAGAGGAGAAAATCAAGCTTCACTCTCACTTCAGATCTGAAATGAACAGGTGTTTCTGTCCAGCCTTCCACGGTGAGAAGACGACTTCAACGTTCCTAAGTTCAGCCATGTCACTCCACTGCTGTGTTCTCTCTTCACTGGCTTCCTGTGGCTGCTTCCCGCATCAGATTCAAAACCCTGACGCTGGCCTACAAAGCCAAGAAAGGACCAGCACCTCCATACTTGATGGCAATGGTCAAAAGCCGATCCGCACCCAGAGCCCTTCGAGCTTCAAGTACAGCTCAGCTTGACCCGCCATCCCTCAAAATCCACGGAAGACAAGCGTCCAGGCTTTTTTCTGTCCTGGCACTGAAGTGGTGGAACGAACTTCCCCTGGGTGTCCGAACGGCCGAGTCGCTCACTGTCTTCAAACCCAGACTGAAGACCCTCCTTATCCGAGAGTACTTGGGCGAATAGTAGAGTACTATGGTCTCCATATTGATTTGTGTTTAGTAGTATCTAAACTTAGAGGTATCTCTGAATTTTTAGCCTTTTCAAACTAGCTGAGGTGAAATTCTTGGGTAAATAGCAAAGCACTTTTGTAAGTCGCTCTGGATAAGAGCGTCTGCTAAATGCCCTAAATGTAAATGTACATGTACATGTAATACAAGTTGAAATTGAGGGTCTGAATGAATGTGTGGCTGATTAAGAAGCTCTTACTGAGAAAAGCAAAACATACAAAGAACAAATTCTACAGAGCTCCCTGCGAGGAAAGAGGATGGATGCACTAAATACTGAAACACGGCATTTAATATTTGCTGAGTCTTTAGCAACTTACGTTATTCATAGCTTCTTGTTTCACTGGGGTATAAATGTGATAACACTCTTGGTCATCCATTATTTAGATGATCAGAGAATACACAAATGAAATGACAACGTTTGCCAACAAAACAGCAGCACTGTGTTGAATCTACATCGTTTCTATGTAGTCTGATGTGAAGATTTGTTTATAGAGAGATGCTGTAAAATGCTGGTTTACTTGTTAGCCTTGGTGATGTCCAAATCCAATTCAGGTGATAATTTAGAATCTAGGCCTTGTTTGGGTGGGCCTGTACATAAACCGCATAGGCAGGTACACATGCTAGATAAATGGGTGGATACTGCATGTGTCTTTTTTTATTATTATTATTTTTAGTTAAATTGACCTCCTTTGTTTGATAGATGTAAGCCTTATTTGGAAAGGGTTCATTTTACAAAAGGAGGTAAAATAATGTCATTTTACTACAGGATGTCTAAATCTTACCTGATTTGCATGTGATTAATCTTGGTGTAAATAAGTGTGAGACAGAAATGGCTTGAACTTGATTTATTTATTTATTTTTTATAGGCTAAAGGTAGGACTGGGCGATATGAGTATTTTATTGTATCGTGAAAAAATGTGTCATTGTGACAAACTATTTTATTATGAGTATATTGTGGATTTCTTCAGTGCTTATAGAATACGGAGTTATTTCTATTTATTTAAATAGAGTGAAGCATATTTTGAGCAAAAATCACAGTACTCAGTATGGGAGAGTTTTTGTACGCTGTTGATGTATTTTATCTACATGACAAAATACTGTGATAAATATCGTATATCGTAAAAATGTCTTTAAATATCGTGATGGTACATTTTTACCATATCGCCCAGCTCTAGCTAAAGGCTATGCTAATGACTTGCCTAAAGCTGCCAGAAGTGTCGCTCCTCTAAAGTGCTGTGCCTCGTCTTCTGGACATTAACAACCTGAAATTTGCCATGGGCTTGAATAACCAGATGTATCTGTGCCATGTGTGGTGTCAGCTAGAAAACTATTTTTCCACAGGGTAAGATGTAATGTTGCTTAATGTAACCTGAGGTCATTTAGGGCTTGTTTTACAGAAGGAAAAAGGTGCCTGCATTGCGCAGTGCATAAAAGTGACTGGCATAGTGCATTCAGACAGGACTAATCACCGATGTCTGATTGTTCACTACCTTGTTGAATTCTGTTAAGAAACCCAAATGCTGTGCCTTGTCATTATTTTGATTGACTGGATTCTGCTTTCCATCAGGGTATGTTCCCTGAGTGTTGGCACAGTACTTTATGTCCTCAGTGTGCTGTTTATCAGATGCTTATCTGACATTAGCCTGCCTGATGCGAACCTAGCAGAAATGGTGTGATTCATATGCCTGGATTTGTTTAGTGACATTATTTTAAGCCAAGAGACATCTGGATGAAAGGAGAGGGGGGGGGGGGGGGGTGATGTCAGTAATTTCTGTCTCAGCAGTGTGGTATTCAGTGATACTTGGACAAAGATCAAAACTGACTAATCTTCTGATGAGGTCACACTTAGTCTCAGAGTGAAAGCGGAACTACTCAACTTAAATAACCTTTAGCTGTTCAGACAGATGTCATTTCATTACATTTGCATCAGACAAAGTCTGCAACATGTCCTACATTGGTTTTAATAGCCTGGTACGATATGACTGATCCCTGTTTATTAGTAACACCATTTCATGTTTCTAACAAAATGAAGCAAAGCTTGCAGTGTTATTACCTAATGGGGTTAATACAGATGGCATTATCTGTATTAGGGGGGGGTGCGCTCACTGCCCCTAGTTCACTAGTTTGTGTGTGTGTGTTCACTACCACAGATGGATAAAATGCAGAGAACACATTTCACTAAAGTGACAAATACATGCACCTTCAGTTTACCTGACATTTTACATTGGAATGAGGGAAAAGGTGGTACAGCTACAACTGTGATTAACTCGTTTAATTAAGACACACATGTTAAAATGAAAGGAGATGATTTAGCAATATAGGTCAGCTTTTCTCAACCCTGGTCCTGGAGGCATCCTGCCCTGCACATTTATTACTTTCCCTTCCAACACACCTTATTCAACTAATCAGCTCATTAACAAGCCCTTTCAGATTTACAGGGGTGTGTTACAGCAGGGAGTCCACCAAAAGGCACAGGGCAGGGTGCCTCCAGGACCAGGGCTAACTGGCCTAAATTGCTAAACCTTGTGTCTTAAATAAGGAAACAGTTGTGGGTTTACTACATACATAAAATGCTATTTATTAATCATGAAAAACAAGAGAATTAATGTTCAATAACAAAAGTTGCAAGATTTTAGAGACACACACCTAGGGACAGGCCATGACAGAAAATGAGAGTGGGCTCTCTCCCCAGACCCTCTGCCAGACCAAACACCAGACACTGTACAGAAGAATGAACTAGTATGAATTTATTATAAATCACTGGAGCATAACTCAAAATAAACAGAGCAACTAGATCAAAACACAACTAACTAAGCCTGAGACAAAAGAAACCGGAGAAAAGGCAAACCAGGAGAAAATGTAGCTACCCCCTACTCATCCTCACAGAGATGGGTATGGAAATGTAACAAAGCTAGCAAGCCAACAGAGTGAATAGTGGAAGTGCTGAGTCAGTCTGAGCACGATGTCCTTCCAGGTCAAAACACCTCTCTCTGGGTCAAGCTTCTTCTGACGCTTTTATAGAGAGCATCCCTTGTGGTCAATCATGGACCTGCATCTACAGAAGCACACAGGAGGCCCCAGCACAAACAGCAAAAGCAAAAACACAAAAATCTTGAAATCTTGACCAAAAGCTTGAGTATTCTTTACGATCCATAAAAAAAGTGTTTTGAACTGGACTGTAACAATCTTAAACAAAATAAAGATTTCCAGTGCAGCTGAAAGAAAACAGCTTCTTCTGTTATACAGCCTCAACAAGGTCTCTCCAGAGAACCACGGCAGTAAACTGGTGAAAGTTGCAAGCTGACCTAGTTTGGCTGGAAACTGTGCCTTTGCACTGAAGGGCTTCTGGAGTAGCCTTTTTATGTCCATTTTGGGCAGGTTTCCATTTTCAGTTTCTTCATAATTCATCACAGCACATCACAGTCATGACCCTTTTTTACTATGGCTATACACTACATAGTCTCAACCCTCACATCAACCTTATGTTACCTCCAACATTAGAGATCATTTGGGCCCAAGCCAGAATCCTATTGCATAAATACTGCAGCAGTGTGCTACTTTGGTAAACTGGCTTACCACATAACTGCTTACCACAACTTAACTCTGCAAGGCAGTAAGACATCTTGCAGCATCTACCTAAACCTCAGTATGAAGAACATTCTCCAAAATGCATAAGTGCTGCCTGGCAGAATATCAAGAATATTAGGTGGAAAAATAACTGAAAGAAAAGTACTCTGGTCTTTTCTTTAAACCAGTCAGTTTCAGCCGAATACACCTTTTTAATGCTTGATTGTGAAATGTTGAAAGGTTGGTGCTGAACTTATAATTAAAAGATTAGAGTCTCCATCTAGTGGCCACAAGGGTAATGCACACATAAGGAAGGCCACTGGACTGGAACCCAACTCCTTTTATCCAGCTTACCATTTTGGCCGGCTAGTTCACACAGGTCTTGAAAAACAAGACAAAAAAAGACAATCCATTTCTCCATTTCTCTGCCATCATGTTCTATTTGTGTTAGACCTGTGTATACTTGATTAGAAATCATTCTCTAAATCTGGCCTGCAATAGGTGTAAACAGGCCTGCATTGCTTATTCAAGTTCTGCTGATGTCCATCATTACATGCATAGGCGCCAACTGGGGAGTGGTACTAGGCCTTCCCCCAAAAAACTAAAGAAAGGGCATCCTAACACCAAGCGCAGGGCCCAGGGAGCAGAGAGGGTGAAGAGCCTTGCTCAGTGGCCTGACATTGGCAGCTTGCCAAGCTTAGGTATCGAACCCACAACCCTGTCATCAATTGCGATTATTATTTTTTATATTACTTATTATTTTACAATTTAGGTTTGATCAACATTCCACGAGGTAAAATAGTTCCTTTTAATCACTTGACTGCTGATACCTTTGCCTTTTAATACCTTTAACTATTTTGTACCATAAACTATTAGCAAATGTTTACAAGAAATATTCTTTAGTTTCTGTAGGAATGCATTTGAGAATCTATAGCATAAATTTCATACAGGCCTCCTAATGTCAAGTCACGTCAAGTCAAATTTATTTGTATAGGGCTTTTTACAACTGTCGTTGTCACAAAGCAGATTTACACAATTAAAAAAAAAAAACATAAAAAGACATGAAAAATCTAAGCCCCCCCGGTGAGCAAGCCAACGGCGACAGTGGCAAGGAATAACCCCCTTAGAGCTGGAGGAAGAAACCTTGGGAGAAAGCAAGACTTACTAGGGGAACCCGACCCATCCTCCTCTGGTCTGAACTATTTAACAATTATTAATAAAAGTTACCAAACCATCTATACTGTTGAACTGCTCAGGTGTGCAACATATTCCTAATCATAATATTATAATCATGGTGTAACTTAAAATAGTCATGGCAGAGATGGTAAGAGTAATGATGGTTGACAGTGGTAATATTAATAGTTAGTGGTAATACTAATGTGGGTGGAAGGGCTGTATTATAGGTACATACATATTGCATTACATCTTGCTGCAAAGAAAACAGTTCAGATGACCTGTAGTAATCACCTTGAGTGACATGCATATTCTTGGACCAGCAATCCTGGACTGCAGCTGAGATCCTACTGTGCCTGTGTATGGCTAAAAGCAGAAGCTCTACCAGCACAAAGCGTCTTTCCATAGTGTCTGTTCTCCTTCCAGTTGGCTTAACGCTCTGCAAAAAATACTGAACATTCGTTCAAAACAAACACGATTCATCTCATTTCTTTAAAACGTTCCATCCAATACTCACAAAGACATATACACATCTTAAGTGCTATCTCTGATGTTCAAATCAAAGCTGTAAACTAAAGGTTTTAAAAGGCTTTGCCTGTAGAGAGTGAAGCAGAGACACAGCATTCACACACACATCAGCAAATATAAAAAATTGTATTTCTTTAATAAAACTGTGAGCATTAGTCATTCCAGTACTGTGTACAGAAATACACTTAAATGTGGTTTCAGTTACACCCATCAGCCACAACATTAGTGCCCTCACAGGTGAAGTGAAAAACATTGATTATCTTCGAAGGGGTGAACAGTCAGTTCCTGAAAGTGATGTGTTAAACAGGACAAATGGGTATAAGCACAGGGATGAGATACTTTCTGAGACAAGCCTAAATGACTGGGTCAGAACATCTCCAAACATCAGGCAGGTCTTGTGTGGTTTCTCTGGATTGCAGTGGTCAGTACCTACCAATAGTGGCCCAGGAAAGAATACCCGGTGAAGCAGTGACAGGGTCATGGGCACCCAGGACTCATTAATGCAATCCTTGGAGGCCCCACCTCCCAACTTACAGGACCTAAAATGATGCTGCTGTTGGTGGCAGATGGCACAAGATGCCTTCAGAAGTCTTGTGGAATCCATGCCTTAAATGCTCTAAACTGTGTGGCAGCACAAGAGGGACCTACTTAATATTACGCAGGTGGCACTAATGTTATGGCTGATTAGCTACATGCATAGGTCATAGATCAGATTCTTTAGCTGAAGAACAATAACATTGTTACTAAAATACTGATGTAGTCTGAATATCTGTCGTTTTGAGATTCATTTTGTGATATTTATACTAATTATATATAAGTATTTTTATATTAGCAGTTTTATAACTTTCTAAATAATGTATATTTATGTTATGCAAATCTCACAACATTGTGTCTGTATCAGAATTTTGGACTTTCCAAAATCTGATGTTTAAGACCACAAAAAAAAAAAGACCATAGGACTTATAAGAACACTAATTCACAGGCAGGAACACTGATACTCCCCATGCATCTCATGAACCCATGACCAAGCACTTCCAAGAATTAGATCTAGAAAAAAAAATCTTGTTTTAAACAATGGTTAAAGAGCTGTTTTAATGCACACAGTGATGTAAAGCCACTACTTTTAGTATGAAATGTTATTTATGTATTTATTCTAATATCAGTGTTTTTAGCAGTAAATGAGCACTACTACTTTAAGTTTTCACAGGTGCCGAAAGCTTTTGTACAACATTTACAAAAGTTGTTGAATATTTAACATGTTATGTTTTATCTAATGTGTTAAGTCTGCAAACAATTGATTAGATATGCTTTGATAATGAAGAATTAAAAACCTTTGCATAAGTGAATATAATAAAAGCAATGGAATAGCTTCTACAGAAGCGGTACAACAGTACCTGGGTTAAACTGAAGCATAGACATTCTGTGTGTGTTTAAAACTTAAATTCTTAATAAAGGTTCCCCTTACTGAACCTTTAAATGCATAAATGAGAGCATGCATCTTCAGTCACTGAAGACCTCCCTCCAGAACTGTGTAAGAGTGAAGTTTTTGTTCCTTAATGCTAGCCTTCTCAGAGCTCTGGCTTCTTTCTTCGACTGATCGTAACTGGCTCTCCAGATGTGCCGCAGAGAGGAGCTGTTGGAAGGTTCTACAGGAAAGTCAAAGAGCTTGGGCGGTGGGCATCTCAGATGGTCTGCTTCAGCCTGCCAGAGCCGGGGAGGCAGACCCTGATTGAGAGAGAGAGAGAGAGACACACACACACACACACACACACACACACACACACACACACACACACACACACACACACACACACACACACACACACAGAGAGAGAGAGTATGAGACATGTAAAACAAAAGAAACGTGTTGACATGGCAACAGCACGAATGCTGGCAAGTAAGCAAGTGAGAAAATCAAAGGCATAATCTAGGATTTCCGAAGGGTTTTTTGTTTTCAGGATAATTCGAGATGCCTTACAATCGCAAATAAACAGAGACATATGTGAAAGTTCTTTGAGCTTCAAAAGCTCTTGAGGATTGTTACTGACTACTGGATTATACAGTACATCTAAAGCTCTTTCTATAAATGGCCAGCTGCCTCCTCCTGTTAGCGTTATAATAAATGAAGTATACATTGCCATTCTACAACCAATACAAAGTGTGTTTAAGGACTGTGTGGTCTTGGATACTTCAAGTGATAAATCCAGAGCTGGAAAAGCAGCACTGTGCTATATGAAATTTAGTTTCTGCATAATGCAGAGCACCCTGCTTTTACCTATTCCACAGTGGCAAACAAAGAGTTCAATTGATGCATTTACATATGTCAAGCAATTCAGCCTGCTACAGTTTGGCTCCACCCATTTATTTTAACGTTATAAGGGGTGATTTAACCTGGACAAGTTTTTAAATGGCATATGACACAGACTAGCTAATCAGAAGAGAGGTCATTCACACTAAAGGCATAGGAACAAGGACAACCTTACAGTGTAATTGTAAGGAATTCAGAGAGGTTGGAATATGATAATGTAGAAATTTAATAATAAAACGTATATAAAGACATATTACCTTCAGCTATGAGGCTAATTCTATGTAAATAACACTAATAGCAATATTTGTACATAAAAGTATTCAACAGCATGGCATACCATGTGAGAACACTGTAGAAACAAACATTTATGATATTACTTAACTCGAAATGCTCTGCAGAATACATAGAAATGCAGTCTGCACAATGCCAAGTTGGCTGCTGCAAGTTGCCATTCATCACCTGTTAGCTACATTAGCCTAGCATCTCCTGACCAAATCTAAAGGAGCAAGATTCAGACAGGTCTTTCTTAACCAACTACATCTGGGTTAATTGGAAAACTGTGTGCACTTCATCTTGGCTATTAAACAATGGGTTACCTCATTTTGCCTGTGGATGTTCTCCCAAACCCTGTTACACACCATGCACTCAAAGACATCTATGAAGTTGTCCTGGGTGATATCCTGGACGCCCCACCGACGCTCCTTCAGTTCTTTAACAAGTCTCTGGTTTGAGATGTCTTGCTTCAGCTTCCAATCTAGGTATGTTAAATACTCCCAGTCGTTTCTGTCCAGTCTCTTTAAGTACTGGGCCAGTCTCTCTGGGGGTTCGTTGGGGTCTACCACAATTGCACTTCTGTTACTTGGGAGCCACATGTGCACATTTGGGGCTCCATAGTACACAGGGACCACTCCAAGTTTGAGCGGCCGCCACAGTTTCTCTGTGATGTAGTCCTCACAGATGGCATTTTCGAAAGCCAAGATGAACTTATACTGCGCTAAGATCTGGTAAAAGCTCTGTTCCTCCATGGCTGTAGAGTCTCTCAAGTGCGGGGGAAGATCTTTGTTGTTCAGGCACTGGCCATAGCAGTCCACTTCGATGTGCTTCATGAGCTCCTGCACGTAGATGTCTCTATCTGACGGAGGGTCACAGTCTGACTGAACGTAGACCACAGGAGCCAGAGTCCGTCTCAGGTGGTTCTTCTGAGCCAGGGGCAGCAGGAATGTGTGGGAGGTCAGCACTCGGAGGCTCTCCAGGTGCTGGGTGGTCAGAGGAAGGTGGGAATGGCGACTGAAGGTGGCTGTGTGGTTGAAAAGTGTGATGACTGGCTGATGAAAGAGCTTGTAGTTGTTTTTGGGTGACTCTTCGTGGAACAGAGCCCACTGGTGGTGTTCCTGCCTTGGCAAAGGGAGGCTCTCGATGTTAAGGTCTGTACCTTAAGAGATGAAAAAACAAGCGAATATCTAATAATTCTTCTTTTTCCCCCACTCAAAATTGGCTCAAATTTCATTTTTGAAATGAATAGACAACTACTGAGTATATATATATATATATATATATATATATATATATATATATATATATATATATATATATATATATATATATATACACACACACACACACACACACACACACACACACACACACTATGGCAGTATACTGTAGGTCTTCTAACCATGTTGACTACCTTACACAGGATTTTCCTTCTCCACATATTTTCCAACAGTTCTACAAGTTCTTAATGGGTTAGAACTTGCTCTGGATAGGCATTACTGCCAACTGCAGTAAATATGCAGGCCTAAGGAGTAAGGAATTGCATGTCCAATCAAACCACAGTCTGCTGATAGATACAAAACAAGACAACGATATTCATCATTTGTATTGGACACAAATGGAATTTAACACATCTGTGCAGTGAACACACATATACACACTAGTGAGCAAACACAGTGATACAGTGAGCACACATGCCCGAAGCGGTTGGCAGCCTTTGCTGCAGCACTCGGGAAGTAGAGAGGGTTAAGGCCTTGCTCAGGGGCCCAACAGTGGCTGCTTAGCAAACCACACCCCTGTCATCAATAACCACTGAGCAACTGTGTAATGTTTTATGATGAATGAATCAATATAATCTAATAAAATCCTTTTACACTGACTTCCACTGAAATGTTTAATTAAGGATCATGTTAAAGTCCTTGTAAACAGTATTGGCATCAGTTATAACTTCCATATCGGCCAGGCCTTAACAGAAAGATCCTGTAAAAAAAAAAAAAAAAAAAAAAAAAAAAAAAAAAAAAAACAGTTGTTTTACTACAAAGTTTTAAGTAGGTTTCCATTTTTTGAATAACCTAATTAGATATTTGATTCAATGAGATAGGCCACCACAGCTTGAGTGTTCCCATTGCTTTTATACAACTGCTTTTACAAGAAACAATATAAACCAAAGATGCTTTGAATTTCATACTGAATATGCTGTAATACGGTCAGTCCCACAATAAAAGGTACTATTGCTGTGCAACGGTCACAATTCCAAAACACCAGGACTGAGTGGAAGTTTGTAAAGGTACCTGTTTAGACCTCCAGTCCAAGATAACAGCTGACACTTTAAAGATCCCCTTTTGTGGTATAGATGGAGCCACAAAACTGCCAAAGTGTTAAGTTTAGCCAGATATGTTATAATTAGGATAACAACAAATATTAACTTTTGATCCTGAACTGTCGAATGCAGGTACTGCCTTACTTCAGAATTAGGTTCACTTAAGTTACTCCATCTGCAGACTTTAAACTAACAGAATTAGTTTTGCTAATTCACAACAGTTTCAGTTTCTCAACGTTTTGAAGGAAACGTAATGTTTACAGATTACAGTGTAGATGGAATATCTGCAATCGTCTTTGTTTCCCTGCAGGTTCAAAAAGCCATAACATCAGCTGCATTGACCGGTGAAGTAAAAAACACTGATTATCTTTATCTACGGCGGCATCTGTCAACTGGTGGGATATATTAAACAGCAAGTGAACAGTCAGTTCTTGAAGGTAAGATGTTAAAAGCAGAGAACATCGGGCAAGCATAAGAATCTGAGTCCTTCTGACAAGGGTTAAACAGTAATGGCAAGACGACAGGGTCAGAACATCCCCAAAACATCCGGCAGGTCCTGTGGGGTGTTCTGGTATGCAGTGGTCAGTACCTACCTACCTACCCTAATAAGTGGTTCAAGAAAGCACAACCAGTGAACCTACTCAATATAAGGCAGGTGGTGCTAATGTTATCCCTGATCTGTGTAAATCTGTATAAAAAAAACCTCCAGCCAAGCAATGCCTTAGACCAGAAACTGCAGTTAGAGCAGGTTACTCAATCAGATACTACTCACCTACATTCTAAGTCCATGACTTTGCTCTGCTACACTCATCTCCTTATTGACCGCAACGAGACTGTGCTTCATCAATAGCATTCGTTAAGAATAACCCTTTCAAAGCAAAAAACCTATGTATCACATTTGCTCTATTACAGTTGGCAAGAACTATATAGTTCTTATGGAAACACTCAGGTAGAAATAATACTGTCCCTATTCGCTTTAACTCTCCAGACACATCTCTCCATGTGGGGTCTCATTCACAGGATAAGTCATTTGTATTAGCAGAGCTGTAATATTGTCACTTATATATTTCTGGACTTGAACAGGGGACACAGCATTAGGTTAGTTAGCTTGCAGCAGGCATCCACAGTGGATTGACGAGTGCCTCTTATCACTGTAATTGTGCATGAACCCCTCTGGAGATCAGAATCACTTGAATGACGCAGGGCACCATTCTGTGTTATCTGTTATTCAGGAGAAAGGATGGACTGTAAATAAAAAGGTGCAGTGCCGTATAGAGGAAAATGACAGAAAACGTTAACAACAAATGGGATCTAAATCTTGGGTGGTGCCGCACTTAAATGTTTGGACGATGCTTTCCTAAAACCTCCAAAGGCAAAATGCTTCTTCTGTATTGGGTGAACAGAGCTGATGCATATGATGAGTTATTGTAAGCCCAGAGCAAAGTAGCAACGAACCAATTACACGCTTTAGCCTCTAAATTTTCATCACACCATTCCATATTTCTTATCCGCACTTGTTTCAAAGAAATTTAAATAGGCACTGCTCACAATTAATATATATATATATAGAACATGTGGTTTTCATAGCCATTCTGCACTGACTGATATACACTATACACCCAAATGTTTGTGGACACCCCTTCTTTTAAATGTATTGAGCTGCTTTGTGTCACACCAATTGTTGACGCTCACACACACACCTGTTCTGGACAATAGCATACATGAAGAAACAATAAACAAGCAGGTGTCCCAATACTTTTGTCCATATATTGTAGAAGACGGCATACTTTAAAGGAATATTCAGTGTTTTTTAATCTGTCCCATGTGTGTAGTATTGCTTCCATAGATATTAACATTTATGCCATGGTTCCCTGTACAAAAACTAACAAAATAAAAAAGAAGGTGCCACAAAAGGTTCTGTAAACACACTTCTGGTTCCCTAAAAAAAATAGATTTTCAAGAAATGTTTGAAGAAGAAATTGTAAAGTACCTTTTTACAAGTTTAAAGAGCCTTCACGTACTGGTGTGCTTAGCTTCAGCCAGGTTTCAGAAACGTTGAAACTATTTTTCTGACAAATTAACATGCTGGCATATCATCCACCGAGGTGAAATGACCTCACGTAGAAGACGAGGAGTCCTTGAGCATCTAACCCTGTGCTGGTTAGTACCTTAGTACCATTAATCGCATTATACTTCTACTCTTGTACATTTTACACAGTACAACAAAATTCTTCCCCGCTCCGAATGCTGGGGTCAGTGCACAGGGTCGGGGTTTGGAAGTGCCTTGCTTAAGGGCCCAACAGTGGCAGCTTAGACCCTATTTACACCTGGTTACTACATGGATTACATCTTGATATGATTTTAGTCACATGTATTTACACTGGGTAGTTAAATGCGTCTCAGCTTAGTCAAATTGCCACACAGCGACACACCAGTCGAACTTCAATTATTACTGGTGTTTTGGTTGTAGAATGGGTCTTGGAGAGACTTGGAGGATTTGGTTTAAATGTGGCTTGGGTGTGTTTACACTTTTTTTGCATTTTTATGTGGAAACTTAAGACGGATGAAGTGACCAGGTATAAACAGACAGGTCTAAATGGACCTGGTTTTTAGTTGTATTCATCTGCATGTTGCGCTACTGCATCTTAAGCCTAGAGCAAGCTAAGGGCAATATGGTCATTTTGACAGTTTTTCCTTCCCCACAGTTAAGCAGTCAGTCGTTCTTTAAGTCTTACGATTACTTAATTATCAAAACCAGAGTGCACATCCCAACCTTCACATAATATAATTAACATTAACATTTACTGACAGAATTTAGAAATGGTCCATAAGTCTCTATTATATGTGAAACTTATCAGAAGTGTGGTCTCTGAAAATCAGCTGTGCACTACCACAGAAGTGGCAGAAATTAGATTGAAAAACGCTGCTGTATTTTGACATTTTAATGGTGTGACCATATATAAGCACACACTTCAGCATTGTGTATTCTGCTGAGAGGTGACTTAATGTGAATTACAGTCTTGACAAAGTATAATGGTTTCACTCCACCACCCCCCATCACCCCACCCCCCCACCACTCCTCCAGTCCGCGAGGTGAGATAATTAGTTGATTCAAGGGTTTCAGTTCTCTGCTTAAGGCCGAGATTGCAAAGGCTGCAGCTCTGAAAGCTGCAGGGTCAGCCAAGCCAGGATTAACTTTCCTGCTGGAGGCCAAAGACTTTCCACTAAAACCACCACAGAGACACTGGGAAGCAAATGAGCTGAGAGGATTGTGAGGAATGTTGCAGAATTTAAGAAGTCATTTAGCAGCCAGAATGCTCAGGAGAAAATATTCAAAGGGTGTTTGTGAATGACTGAGAGAGGCAAAGCTCAAATGGATTTGCATTTTCATATCAGTCAACTTGTTTGCACAAACAAAATGCCGGCAGTTGACTGATCTCTATACATACTTACACTGCCTAAAACAGCCATAAAAACAAGGAATCATAAGAAACCGTATCATATACAATAATACAGTCTTTTGATATTGATTACAATACATATTTAAATAAATTATATATAAACTTTTAAACAGTGGATTGATTTATTTCTGTGGGTCTCTCACTGATCCCATTATCTGTGATCAATACTTAGTATCTGGGTGCAGCAGTAGGTAGCAAAGTGGGAAGCCCTTGTCTTAGAGAGAGCAGAAGCGAAATTACAAAAATGGTGTCACTGTGCCACTATACTTTTGGGACACATATACATCCACTATCATGAGCTGTACATACAGTTCATATGTACTTCTGTCCTTAAATATAACTGAATCCACTGCTGCTTTTCTCTGAATTCACAATTCACTCTGCTGTCTGCTATATTGTAACAGTGGAGTTTTTGTAATCCTCACAATTGTATGTTGCTCAGATGTGTGTCTTCATCTTTGTTGCCTTACTGTTGATTCAGTTGTGCACAGTGTGAATCTGTCAGTCATGTGCACGTGCCAACAGCACCAGTCGGCAACACAGAGAAAAACAATGTGATCCAAACCCCCCTGTGGGCTAAATGTTTACAAAAGATGCGTTTATTAATTTTTCCTTTCAATCCTGAACTTTCTCTGATTGATTTTATTTTTTCTTTATTTTTTCTTTTCACAAGGTCCTTCTCCTTCAGAGAAACCTAACTATGAACACAGAGAGCCTGAAGGAACAGAAGGTTCCACGATACTCCAGGTATATCCATCAGCCTTTGTAGCTAAACACAATATAGCAAATCCTAACGCACAGCTAATTCGTATCTCAGAACATAAAGTCATCAATCAATTAATGTGGCTTATTTACATTCTAAGAACATCCTCACTGCTGCCAACAAGGCTATAATGTCCATTAACAGCACCTTGAGGACACCAGATGGTGCTCTGAACAACATGGTTAAAACAAAGAATTGGAACTAGAATGGGAATAAAATTGCTGACACCCAATCCATTAAAATATGCTTGGTTTGGGACATCCCTAACTTCATTTTACCATAGTCTATTGCTTTATTTCACAGAATAATAATACAGACTTTTCTTCTCTGCCCATTTCCCACAGCGCCTGATATTCACTTAAAGAGCCCATACCGCGCAACACTGTATTTTCTGCAATGTGTTTGCTCTTGTTGGTATAAAACCTCAGAAAATCTATATATCACTATACATACTGTGCATCTGGATGGAGTATCTCTTGGCTTTATCACTCATGCCGATCTGCAAAACAAGCTAATGACTAAAATACAATACAATAAGAACACAGCATCTTGCCCTGAGGCACAGGTCCAGTGTGACTCACCATAAAACAGGAAGGCGTGTGTAGATGGGTGAGCATGGTATGATTTGTTGATGGTGAAAAAGCATCTGTTACTGCCACACTCCCCAAGCCGCCCCAGCTCGCCAGTCAGTGGGGACCACCACACTATAAAGGGGTACCAGTCTTCAGAAGCAGCAGATATCTTGTCTTCAGCGAGCAAACTGCTGTCTGGCTGGATTTGGGTTAACTCCTCTCTTCCCTTAAGCGGGAGTCTGTGTGCTGTGTGCTCAACATGGCCCAGCTCCTCTACAACCTAAACATAAATAGAAGACCCATCAGGACACGCTGAAACTTGGTCACCATAGCATGTTCTGAAATTACTTTTGTATTCATGTACAGCAATGTACAGTTAGGTGGAAGCAGGTATGGACTTGACATGCAGACAAACAACTGAACATAAATAATCTACATTCCCATGCTTCATTAAGACAAAAGAACATACATAATACTCTTTATATAGTCCATAAAAGACTAAGAAAAGATGGAAAGTGACAAAAATACATTTTAAATATTTTTAAAATGATGGTTTAGTCACACGGTCATTTTTTTCCATAGCTCAATTCAGCTGTTAAAAATCTCGAATAGATAATGGCTAAAGAAATGTATCACATCCATTTGATAGAAAATATATCAAAGTCAATTTGAGAAAAGTGTGATTTAGACATGCTGTTTGCATGATGCTACATGGTGAGATACACATGTCTAATGCTTTTTAGCTACATTAGCCTTCTAGCTGCAGTTCATTTAAGGTAAAAGGAAAACAGGGTACATCTAATTTGTAGCAGAACCATCACTGTAAGCTGCAGTTGAAAGGAAAAGGCAGATGACACATCTAAGATATGAAAGATCAGTTTCTGATGGATTGGAAAAGGCAAATGAAAAAAAAGTAATAGCACAGACTCCCCAACACAGCATTAACACCTCAAACAGAAGACACTACTATAGTAAACTACATGTAGGGCAAAGTACACCTCAGAATAACAATGCAGCTGAGGAACTGAGCAGACCCGTTTCTCTCAGTGTGGATATGGAAAGAGGAAAGGTGATGAGGTGATGTTTGTCGTGGTTAGAGGGAAAGATAAGGAATACCAGTAAGGAGGAAAGGGAAATAGTTTCATCCAAGAGTTAGTCAGCTAACCCTGGAAGAGCATCACTGGACAACCAGTGCATAACTGTGCCTGCAAACAAGAAAACATTAATGCACAACACATGGTGGAGAAGAGCGGACTGACACAGCTACACCAGTTCTTCCAACCCTGAGATTTGGGCCTAATATTTAGGTTAAATATGAGGCCTAATATGAGATTAGTGTAATATTTGAACCCATTCATTTCATGATGTGTGATTAATTTTTTTAAAAAGCACAAATGAGCTAGATCAGTAGGCACATACAGGCTTTGACTGACAGTTTAGTCAAGACTACACTTGTAAAATAACAGTGCTAAAAATGCATGTAGCACTTTTTTATAAGAGGGCAGTGGTAATAAGGCTTCACTAGACTTACACAAGCTTTTTATGACAACTAACATACACCCATATATATATATAAATATTTATAAAGGCTTATTCCACCAACTGAACTGCTCAAAGTAAGTGAGATTTATGGAGGTATGGAGGTGAGGAGCAGCCTATACTGCTCTGTACTGCTCAATACTGCTCTGTACCGCTCTGTACCGCGCTGTACCGCTCTGTACTGCTCAATACCGCTCTGTACTGCTCAATACCGCTCTGTACCGCTCTGTACTGCTCTGTACCGCTCTATACTGCGCTGTACTGCTCTATACTGCTCTGTACCGCTCTATACTGCGCTGTACTGCTCTATACTGCTCTGTACCGCTCTATACTGCTCTATACTGCGCTGTACCGCTCTATACTGCTCTATACTGCGCTGTACCGCTCTATACCGCTCTATACTGCGCTGTACCGCTCTATACCGCTCTATACTGCGCTGTACCGCTCTGTACCGCTCTATACTGCTCTGTACCGCGCTGTACCGCTCTATACCGCTCTATACTGCTCTGTACCGCTCTGTACTGCTCTGTACCGCTCTATACTGCTCTGTACCGCTCTATACTGCTCTGTACCGCTCTATACTGCTCTGTACCGCGCTGTACCGCTCTATACTGCTCTGTACCGCTCTATACTGCTCTATACTGCTCTGTACCGCTCTGTACCGCTCTATACCGCTCTGTACTGCGCTGTACTGCTCTGTACTGCTTTTACCTTCTAGGCCTCGAAGTAACACAGACTTACAGGAGCAGTGGGTTAGACCCCGAGCAGGAGGCAACCCTAAACTCCATCACCCTCTGGCATCTGGGATATGGGTGTGGCCATAACCTTAAGCCTTAACGTCTTACAGCGAGCAATGTTTCAGTTACCTGGAAAGTTATGATTAGGAAAACAAAGGCTGAAGCGCAGAGGCACCAAACACAGAGTCTCTTAACAGAGAGTCTCGCCATGTCCACAGTCCTGCGCGGATGAACACAGTCAGAGCGACGAGTCTCATGATTCACTTCAGGTGCGTCGCTGAAATATCACACCCGGACATTTGTTTTTGCTGTGTAACGCTAATATTCTTGACATCGTTCAAGTTTGGGATGTAGTGTGTTGCTGTAATCCGGCCATTTTCCACGTTGTGCCTCCAAACTTCCTGTTCGGGCGCAGCAGTGTGTGGAAAACAGCTCCGCTGAACAATAAAGTCCCACCGCCAGAAGGAGGAGCCAGCACTCCCCCCTCAGAGCTGCACACTGGGGCTCATCTCAACACAGCGAGGCGCTCCCTGCTCCCTTACTGCGCTGGACGAGTGTAAGGGGGAAGGGGGTCGTCTCAATAACTAGTGATCAATCATTACCTCAAGTAATCTATCATTTATTTTGATTATTATTTAAAAGATTAATACAATTGCCTTAGAATTAGTATTTGACTTTGGTTGGTGCAAAAAAGCACTTTCACACACCTGTTCACAACCCTATTATTTTGTCCTCAATAAAACCCTGTTTTTCCTTTTATAGTGGGCTTGTGAATATTTGAGGGGCTGTGCACTGACTGGCACATGCAACGGCTCACAAGAGTCACAGTGTAGCATAGCATAGCATACCATATAAAGCTATGTTTTTAGTATTATATTTTTCAGCTATTTAAAAAGGTGCACGTATTTGTCACTGTACAGTGTGGACTGTACAGCGAAATGTGTCCTCCGCATTTAACCCATCTGGTAGTGAACACACACTCACACACACACATGTGATAGGGGCAGTGAGTACACACACACACCCAGAGCGGTGGGCAGCCAACTCCAGCGCCCGGGGAGCAGAGAGGGTAAAGGGCCTTGCTTAAGGGCCCAACAGTGGCAGCTTGCCGAGCCCGGGAATCGAACCCACAACCCTGTTATCGATATCCCGGCGCTCTAACCGCTGAGCCACCACTGCCCTAGCGTAATACACCACATCCTTGCTTGCTCTGGCACACTTTCTAGTGAATTTGAAATTCTGGTGGCTAGGAAGAGCTAATAAACTGGCTCTGGTGTCTACATGTATTAGCTAATGTCAGTATACACAAAATATCAAGTTGTACTGTATCGATCATGACCTTTAAGCTAATGTGACGGACAGCTGTTCCATTTAACTATCCAACATTAACATTTGAATTGGGAATGATACACTTTTGGCTTGTTTCTCAGACAGTGATTAAGCCTAGTTCTTGATTAGACAACATTTTAAATGGAGGTTCACAGCACTGAGCTGTGGAGCAGTGGAACTGTGGTGTGTGCTCCATTCAGCACTTTTTGGGATGAGGTGGGGTGGTGATCTTCCAGCATTCTGATCTCACAATGGCTCATATCTCTAAATGCAATCAAATCCTCACAGCAATGCTAGTAGCAAGCCTTGTCTCCAACAAAAGCAGGATAAACTCTTTTTTTTTTTACCATTGATACCATTGGTAGAAACGATGAATGAGCAGGTGTCCCAATACTTTTGTGTTGTTCATCACATTGCATTCTCATGAAGGGCCCTTATGTAAAGACAATGTACTTCAACACAGACACAAGCTGTTCATGAATACAGCAATGCATGTGTTATGAAGTCCTTGTAGTAAGTAGTGTTCAGATAAAGTGTTACCAACACCAAAAAACCTTTTGACCATACTATTGATTTCACTATAGAGTGGAAGCCTTTCCTCCTCCAATCAGAACAATCATTGATTCTTTTCTGAAGACTTCAATTGAGCTGATACTAATCGAATTTGTCTCTGAGAAGGATACAAAGCCCTGCGACTAAAATAATAAAAGACAAATGGCCGTGACCTAAGATGACTGCCAATGGGCAGTGTGGCCAGACCATCCTGCCAGCAGCTAAAAGCTTAGATTTATGGCAATCTGACAGAACTGCGAGAATGAAGTTCATTTTAAAACGACGACTTTAAAGCTGATGTAAAAGCTCTGGGGCTGCTCACCCAAATGACTCCAACAGAATCCTATAAAAACTGCTAAAGGTACGAGACACCTTTTCCCTACAAAACAGTCTGAGTAATGTTGCATTGCATTTGTTTCATTTGTCAGAGAAGCACCTTTAAGCCTCTGGCTTTTAAACATATGTAAAACGATCTGTTCCTCTTCAACTGGTCAAGAAATAATGAATGAATACAGTGTTTTCAGTATTTCATACCTGTGCAGCTGTTCATGTGATTTTTCTTTCTGGGGTAACCATGACTATCTCTCAGAATAAAAAAAAAAAGCTTTGTGTGTGTGTGTGAGTGTATGTGTGTGTGTGTATGTGTGTGTGCGTGTGCATGTCTGTGTGGCTTGTGTCTACATCAGTGAGCACTTCACAAGGGAACACACTGACTCATACCTGGTCACCTCCATGGCAACAACAAAAACCCTCATCAGTCTCTCTGGTTCTTTTAATGTTTTCAAGGAGCAATCACTCAATCACTCATTCAGTTCCTGACTTTAAATCAGCACGTTCATCTCACTCACAGCAGAAAAGTGCACATCTTTAAAGACAGCCGAGAGGGTTTAGACCGTCCTGACAGTGGTCTGTTTTATTGCGCTTATCAATTTGATCTATGCATGCTCCACCCACATTCCCTCTTTTCTCTGAGGCTGGCCTCTCCCTTTTGCTTTGTTCGGGTGCTCCCAATCTTTGGCTTTCAACAGTTTTGTTAAAAAAAAGAATGTTTATTATCATCGTACGTCATACCAGCTCTGAAGGCCTATAACATCATGTGTGGCCATTCTTTTCACTTGGACCAAGAGTAGACTGGCTCTTGGACAACTGGATATATTGGAATTCGGAAAGTCCATCTCTAATGGATATTCGCGTCCAGTGTAAAGCCCAGTCTCACATCCCCATCCTGATGTATCACTCCCTAAGGACCATTGGGCAGTTATTGCGTCCTCTGCAACACTATTGAGCATTACACTCAATCAGCAAAGTTTAGCTTGTCTAAGTTAAACGAATTAGGCAGAGCATGTGGCCTGTAAACTGTGCCCTGTTCATCATATAATGCACTATTTTGGGGTCTGCCGTTTTGTAATGGTGCCTGAAAAAACCCTTTCATGAACTTTCAGTGCATTATAACAATCCCACAATGCACTGCAATAAGTAATGTATAAACAGTGTACACTAGCATGTCTAAATCATGTCTAAAGATTAGTAACCTAGCTTTTACTTTATTGGATATAAATGCTAATAGCTAATGACAACACCGCTAAACGATCACATCTTGCAGTGAGCTGTTGATACCTTGGCAATGTCAGGATGTACTGTTGCCTTCATGATTGGGCTACAGAGACCTTCACCACCAGACAGCGTAGACAGCAAGGCAGCAAGGCAGCTAGCTAGCTACCTCCAGTTTCAGACACCATCCCAGTGATCTGTATTTTCACATGTAGGAGTGAGAATAGAGTTTTGGACACAGTTCATTATAGCATTATTGGATTGTCCCCTAAAGAGCTGCTTTAGCAAGTTAGCATGCTAGGCTAAATTTGGCATCATGTTCAAAATGTTATAGTTTAGTCAATTTAGCCTCTTGAGGTTTCTCCTAGAGGCGTTGATTGATGGTTCTGATGTAGCTCTGATCTCTCCACTAACATTGTGAAACAGAAACTAGGGGAAGTAGTGTTAGGACAGGGGTGTATGATTTGGCTTCACACTAGAGACCAAATACAACAGCCGAGTCCAGATGATTCATGTTAAGATATTGGCAAATCCAGAACCATCTGCCTGAAAACACGCAGAGATGTGAATCCAGATGTGACTAAAGCAAAAGACCAACCCTTCAGAGTTCATTTAAAAAGCAGTCTGATTCTCTCAGAGGACCAGGTAGAAAAACACAGACATTGTGGATCCAGGCAGAAGAAATTACAGAGCAACCCCTGTGCAGCTGGATGCTACTAGGAAATTAGCACAGGATCCCATTTAAATGTAAACTGATGCAGCCTAAGCTTCATTTGTGAGAGTGACCTTTGTACTGCAGGAGAGACATTTGGCTGAAAGGCTAAAAAAAGGCCAAACGAATCACATCGGCTGTAATTACCAGCCATTAGCTGAGACGCGATCTCCGAGCGGTTTGCTAATCAATGTGAGGAGCACTTCATGGAGATGATTAGCCGTTCACAAAAAATAAACAACAACAACCATCCGTCCTTTTCCCAGCCCTTGCTTTCTCTGTCCGTCACTGATCTACACCATAAAGGTGCAGAGAGGGACAGAATGATATTATCTGAATTTTATATCTCAGCATATCTCTTGTCAAGCTTGTCATATTATGCTTATTTCGAGACCTCGTTGTATGAGCAGAGCTTACTGGAGATTTCTTTCATTTGATGAGTTTAACAGTTACTGTAGGAGAAATAAATCTGCTTAACATCCTTCAGTGGAGGACGACTGAACCTCAGTTATTGCTGCTGCTCATCTTTACTGTAAAAAGAGACATTTTCCATTTGGTTGCTAGTGGCAACTTGTGTAGGCAGCAACAAGTTCAATTGCTAATTAATTAGATGAATACAGTTATAATGACATTAATAGACCAAATCTTATTACAGAACAGTTTAAGGTGTCAACACATGTCTTATGTGGAAGTGGCTCATCAGAATATAACATTTTTTTACACCTTAAATTCCCTTAAAAGTACCACTGAATTCTAAAGGTGAAAATCAGCAGCTTTGTGCATGAATCTGAGATTTGTAAGGGGGCAGATGATATGCAGACCCTGCACGGGTTGCTTAACAGTAAGTATATCGCCGCCCTAACGGCAGACCACAGCGTCCGTGCATGCAGTACTTCTGGCGACCACCAGAGGTCTCTTTCCATCAGCAGCAGATTGAACAGCTACAGAAAGACTAACGGAGTCCAAGTTAATCCAGTGTTCTGACATTTTACACACCAGTTACTCATTGCTTGGTATAAAACCCACATACAATTCCCCATCCCTAAACACCTCCTAAAATATTCTTGAAAAGCTTCACTGGATTTTAAGGGGAGGTTTACATTCAGTTCAAATGAAGGGATATTTAAGATATCTTACATACACTTAATAAAAGAATGGAGCTGATGGTTTTGAGTGAGGCCACAGAAGAACCACTTCTATAAAAGGACCATGTTTATAAGAAATGCAGAAGGGTGAAGAACCTTTACATCAAGTGCATGAGGTGGATCATGAATATTAACAAATACAGCCTGAACCAGGGAATTGAGAGAATGCATTTGTGCACTTGAGTGTTTATAAACAGCTACATTCGATTATTTTTATGTTTAATAGCAAAAGATTAAAGACATCTGAACTAAGGTGATGAACATTTACACCATTTTGGTTATACAGATATTTTAAGGCAGGGGATTGGTTTAGAACATACTGTGTCAGTTCTGTGAAAGATGTCCTACTAAATAATAAATAAATCAATAAATACATAAATAAATGGACACTTACAGTAATTTGTACTAAACCTTTAATTGTCTAAATAAATAAATAAATAAATAAATAAATAAATAAATAACCCACAACCCACACACATAGGAACACTTCTGGTTAGGTGCAAGAGAAAGGGTTTTTATTAGCAGTGTCCCAAAGCCTAGACTGCATTTCTCAGCTGTTACTCACTGTCCAAAAGTGGAGCATTTTTGTAGAGAAGCACAACACATCTAGTGAGATTTTGACAAAATAACTGATGTGCCCTTCCAATCCTTTAGTTACCCAGTGTTCTGTGCACATAACCAAAAAAAAAAAACCCCAAAACACAACAGCACTGCAAAGGAAACATTCAGGAAACATAATCAGCAGTTTTCTCTAACCTCAACCCTCAGACTCTATTACAGTCCAGTCTCCTCACCACTTGCTTTGTGCTGGACTTATATATTGCCAAACTGGACGGGGTGTGACGCCACTTCCGGTTGTTTTGGCTGGAAATAAACTCGCCTCAGGCGCGCGCTGAAGGCTTTCCCTGTGGGGCAGCAGAGGTGGATGGCCTGCACCACAGAAACTGATCACAGTTGAGTGACTTCTCTCTATGGCTTGATCAGGTAGTCCGTTATAGTAGTTTAAGGAACTACTGAACATATTTCTTGATAGAAATAAAAATAGAACTTCTTAAAATGTGAAAGTCAGCCATTACACCATGTGTCCTAATGACCCTCTTCTTTTCCTGCAGGAAAAGAGACCGACGTTTATTTTATTTATTTATTTTTAAGTTAGTGAAATAATGGAGATTATCTTAACCAACCGGTGTCTGTCCATGTTTATCTTAGATGTCCTTTAAAAACACAAAAAAAAAATCTAAATTCTAGCAGCTTCTTGAGTGGCTGTGTCATGTTGACCTCTTGTGGATGCTAACCTGATGTTGCTGTCATGCAAAAATCTTGTAATTCCAAACTTAACTTTCAGTTGAAGTCAGAGTCCGAGGTTTTATTCAGGGTCATTTCTGAGCATAAAATCTAAACACAATGTAAGTAAAAATTGGCCAAATGATCTGAGGAAGTCTCTATCCAGCTAGCCTTCCAAATAGTGTTATTCATATATGAGCCCAGTTCAGTGAAGGTTATTTTAGGCACGGCACAGTGCTGAATGTCCTGCCGTACAGAGTGTCCCGTGATCAGTAAACCCTCTCCCCGAGGCCTTAGCCTGAAGTGTGTACAGAGCTGTGCCCGTGCACAATAAGTGACATTCCAGCATATGAATGTCAGAGTGCTCTGAGAGGTAAACCCACGCAGACGTGCTTACTGACATCAGTCGTCCTGTCCTTTAGCTCCGTGTTCCTCCTTCAGCTCTTCAGCTCCACGTCTCAATCAGCTGAAGTGCATCGCAGCTCTTGGTTTCCAAGCAACTGTTTCTGATCACTGAAGTCGCGGCTCGTGTTGGTGTAAGTTTAATGCACATGCTCGCAGGCGCTCGAGTACAGTACAGTACAGTACAGTACAGTACAGTAAAGTACAGGAAGCTGCTGAAAACTGCTTCACCGTCTTCAGCTGAGGTCTGCTGTCCTTGATCAGGAACCATCACTGCTGGTCTTCAGAACACATTTGGAGGGCACTGGCGGGCAGACTGCTGTTGACTGGCCAGCTCAGTGTGTTTGACCTTGGTCCCTCAGCATCATGAATGAGACTTTTTTTTTTTTTGGTTGAGATCTTCATTAGAAACTAAACTCGCCTCACTGTTTTAGCCTCCCCACCGCTCCTTGCCTCTGTCACAGCCTTTAATTTCCAATCCATCACAAATCCCTGCTGTAATTCCACTTTAAAAGCTCTCACCACTTCTCCTTGTTCACCCTCTTATGCGGCCTGTGCTGCTGTGCCTCAGTTAGAGCTGTCTGAGTCCAGCTCAGCTCTCCTGTTTAGGCAAGCCAGGCGTGTTTATGCAGCCTAGTGTTTGGCATGAGTATTAAAAAATTAATAGTGATGTGATAAATAAGATATGGGATATAAAAGCTAATAAAATATGATTAAGATTTAAAAAGATGTGTTAAAGCTAAAGTCCTGAAATAAAAGTATAATAAACTTCAATCAGGAGTGGCTGCATTTGGAGCATGTCTAATGTCCTCCTGGAAGCCCTTTGGTATTTTGAATCTAGGCAATAGTAATAGGCTGTTCCTGTGGGTCTAAAAGCTCTAATAGTGAGCCCTAGTTTACACTATTTGACGTATTTGTCAGTAGCAGCACTTCTCAGTTCACCTCTCAGCTCTTCTGGTCTCAGACACTGGTGCAAAGTTCCTTTCTTTATTTTTTTAACATGGTCATTTAAGGTGATTGTGAGATGGCAACATCATCTTAGTACTGAACGTATATCAATAAAGTCTTGCTATGCAAAGATTCCATGAATATGAATTGAATTTTGTTCACTTTTTCATATAAATGGTGTATGCAGGGTATTATTTCCCTCATCTCAGACCAAATAAGAACACTGCACCCCTGGTCTGAACCCTGGTTACCAGATAATCCGGATCGAATATGTGGTTTGCTCTGATTCAGTGCAGCCTTTGCAATCTTTTAGTGTTTTTTAATGCAAGATCATTTAAGGTTATTGTGGGACTATGGAAACAACACGTTTAGTAAATTCTCATTGTGTGCACTCTTAAGAATAATGGCTCAGTGAAAATATTAAATGCAAGTTTTTTACACCTTCAACCAATGTGCTTCATATACAGTACCAGGCAAAAGTTTGGACACCTGGTTGTATATACACTGATCATCTTAAAAAAAAAACATTTTATCACGTTCAGCAACGTTCACTTCTACTTAAGTCACTTTACTTAAGAATGAGTTTTGGCTACTCTAGACACATCTGGTGACACAAAGCTAGTCCTGGTCTGTTGCAAATGAGAGACTTTTTAAGTACACTTTGATTGGGGAAATATTAATGGCCTAATACTAAAGGTACAGCATGGGCGTGTGCTTCTGCACAGGTAGGTAGAAATCTTATCAGTATCACCTCCCCTAAATTTAATTTGTTCATACCTTGCCAACTATAACTATATCTGCTCATAGTGACTGTACAGCAGATCATGAAATTATAATGTAACAATAAGCAAAACCCTTTCGAAATGACAGAGGCAATGTCCTTTATCGTCAGCATACAGAGATCTTACCAACCAGCACTGGCCACATTTATACAAGCCTGAGCTCAAAATTGATAGTGTTGCATGAAATGAGCACTCTTGGTTCTTGGTGTTGCCATGGGTTACTGGATGATGTTTTTCTGCTCGCCTCCATGGAGTATTCAAGTGTTACCTGAGTAAGAACATTAAAGGGAGCATTTTTGTAGACATCTACATGTTCAAGGAAACATGCCTGAGGCACTTTCCTGAGAAAAATGTGTATATACATCAGCTCTAGCATTAGCCCTACCTGCCCTATATTGAGAGGGTCCCCTTTGTGCCGCCACAACAGATATGACCATTTGAGGAATGACACCAACTTGTTAGCAGCAGATCTTTAAGTCCTGTTAAGTTGGGAGATGGACCAACAGGGATAGCATCAATAAGCCACAGGTGCTCATGACTCTGTAGCGGACTCACGGGTTGTCATTTCTTGACTGACCACTACATATCAGAAAAATACCACAAGACCTGCCTGATGTTCTGGATATGCTCTGACCCAGCCATCTAATCATCACAATCTGGTTACATCACCTTCACTGACTGACTGTTCACTGTGTCCAAAAGTATTCACATTCATTACTCAGGTAGAAGTGGAGATACTAGGGTTTAAAAAGACTTCTATAAAAGTAGAATTATCAACCTAAGCTTTTTACTCAAGTGTAAAAGTACTGGTTTCAGAACTACTTAAAGTATAAAAGTAATGTAAGGAAAAGAAAGGCCAAAAGCTTAAGCTGTGCCACAGGGGTCTATGGTGCACTACCCCACCTCCCCAAAAACATTTTTCTAAAAGCCATAATGACGATAAAGTTTTATTAAAATGGATACACTAGGCTGCCCGTTTCAGCTGCACATTGCAAATGAATGCATTTTAGTACTAATGAGCATTAACATGTTCATTGGAGAAGAAAATATGATGAGTAGTTGCCTATAAGTATTGTAATGGTGCAAAAAGTCAAATTCTCAGAGTCATGTTATCAATAACCTTTATATTTATTATAAACCTTAATATTTATTTTCATCCAACCACAATAAATTTCCATATTTTTATATTATATATTATATTTATATTTTTATATTCTATTCTTTAACTTAAATGTAACTTATTATATTTTTATTTTCTTCATTTTTATTTTATTTTTCTTTTGCACTTTACTTCATTAAGTTAAGGTTTAGTTAAGTTTAAATGTAGATTTTTATTGTATAGCTTGATGTGGGCAGACTGTCAAAAAAGCATTTCACTGCAAGTTATACTGTGTATGACTATGTATGTGACAAATAAAATTTGATTTGATTTGATTTGATTTTGATTTGAGATGGTGCCATTTACTTGAAATTTTATTTTTTTTGAATGATGACCCGTCGGAATGAAAACAAACATGAAATAAGAGTAACGAGGCTATTTTTAAAATGTAAGGAGTAGAAAGGATCAATAATTGTGTGAAAATGTGAGGAGTAGAATTGAAAAGTTGGCTTAAAAAGAATAACAGTAAAGTATAGATAACCGAAATTTCTACTTAAGCAAGGTAACGAAGTATTTGTACTTTGTTACTTGACACGTCAGACTGTGTCCCACCCCTTGACAGACACCACTGTAGGAGAGGATAATCAATGCGTGTTGGTGTATGTGTGTATACATATACATGTAATAAAATGCAATCACGGGAGCTCAGCTTGATAAGGACAGAAATGAAGAGAAAAGCAGGCTTGAATTAAATACTGTTTTATTCACTGAAACCGTCTACAGTTTGTATGACACCAGCACTGCGTCCCTGATCTTGGCCGGAGGGCGTAAGACACGCTCTTGTGCCAAGAGATCACTTGAACGAGCGAGAAAATGGAATCCTCTGCACACAGGGCAACAGTTATATTTAACAACATTTACAGAGTTAAAGGATTGTACAAGATCACAGCTTTGAGAGAGATTTCTATGCATTGTTTGGAGACCAAACAGCCTAGCTGAAGGCTAAGGTGCATCACTGTCTACTGAGGCGTGAGTATCTACAAAGTCAGCTGCTCTCCTTTTGGTTACTGGCGATAACAGGTGCATGACTGATTCTATCCTAACAGAGATGACGAGCATATATATATACGGGGGAGCAAAGCTCAAGATCAGACTCAAGACAGAATTTCCATGGTTTTGTGTCAGAGTGCAGGGTACTGTTGTTGTCGGCCTCGTCACGGTCTCTCAAACATACTTTAGGAGACCAAAAATCAGAACAGGAAGATAAAAATGGCAAATTAACAATTTCAGCCACGTTCTTGAATGACACTCCCTCTGCTTTGGTCTTGGTCTTGATTCCTCCACTGTCCAAATCTGTCCTGACCTGCGTTTGACTACACCACCAACCAAAGTGACAGAATTTGATACAGCAAACTGATGAAGCTGTTGCCATCTGATCTTTTCAGTACATACAACCGTCTCTGTTATAAGGCAGCAAAGCGTACACATCTAACCATCGTTCCAGTTCCAGAATGAAGGTAAGAACACATATCTCTACCTCGAGTGGGTGGTGGGTGAATGTATATATATACTGCTGTGTTAAAAAGCTTTCACTTTTTTCCTTTTTGTTCAGAAGAAAAACAGAAGAAACAAACACAATGTTCCAGTCAAAAAGTGTTTTGTTCTTTTTTTTTTTTTTTACATTAAATTAAAGACATTTCAAATAAACACAGAACATACATTTAATGTCTAATATGAAGTGTTTACACTGACCAATAAAAGTATTTGTCAGCTTCCATTACAATTTTGTGCCATCTTTGTGCCTCTTTCAAACTCTATCAAAAATAATTACTAAGAACAATTAAAAAAAAAGTCTTGTGCAACGTATCCACCGTTAAAGGGGCGCTGCTAGAGTAAAAATAATCCATGTAATCGAGGGAAACCATTTGGTCAGCATATGTAGTGGGAAATGAACAACAGTTACATAAAGACTCTTCATTTCGCCTTCCGCACAGACACATTAACCCATATCCGCGGCGAAAAAAGGGACGAGAATAAAGCAAATGACTATTAAGTGCTTCAATGTTAATATGCTTGCTGTGGTTCAAACTAGTGGTACGAGCGGAGAGAGCGCGGTAAAACAAAGCTATCTGAGCAGCAAAGCCAGCAGAAAAAAAGACAGAAGATCCGCAAATGCTGAGTGTATGGAGTGAGCTTGTCGTGACAGAAATGTAATTCGGATATGGGCGTTTCCTTTTCTGTACTCGACTCACATTCTTCAAATTCCGTATAAGTGTGGTAAATAAACAATAACAATAAAAAAAAACTTAAACATATTAAAAATAAAGTGTCCTTAATACATACATTTCAAGTAAACAACATTTTAGACTGGAGGGACCGTGTCAACTAGCCTATTTAATTTCTTTCTTTCATTATTATTACTAATATTATTATTATTATTATTTTTTTTTACATATCCTGAAATACCTTCAAATAGCTTGGCTACACTTCACCTAAAAAAACAAACAAAAAAAAACCGACGCACTAAAATGACGCAATTCAAACCTTCAAGAACTGAAAACGTGTATTCTGGTATGGAAAACCTCTGTTGGTGTACAGCTAGCGATGGAAGTGTAAAAATGTTCATAGTGTTCACGTCAGTTCTATCACTAAAGAAAAAGCCGAAAGTGACATCTCAAAATCAATATCAATCACGAAAGGCAATAGTTCCATGTTATACAGCACTGTAAATAGCCTCCTACAAAGGAAACTTTGTCTTTGAACAACCTAACTATGACAGCATAACTACAGAGTCACTGACAAACTAACACGTTACGGTTCGAGCTGACAAGGAAAGAAAAAAATAAACAAAAATAAAAAACAACGTACACTCAGCTCAGTACCTTCAATAAGATAAACACGATTTAGTACTGCCTGAAAAAACCTGTGATGTAGGTAAGAAACATATCACTACCTTTTATAAAGCTCTAAATACTCAAAAGAACTAAGTCATAAAGTGCACTATAAATACTAATTTAATCTTTACAACAATAATGTTCTGAACTGAGAATTATAAATCCAAATATATAAGAAGATTATAAAATACACAAAAGGAGCATCGGCATTTACACTACTCAAAAAAGCAGAAGTATACCTTTTCTGTTTTCTTTACTTTAACAGTTAAAAAAATAAATGGCTCAACCTGCACAAGCGATGATGTTAACGGGAACATCATTCCGCAGTCTGAAAAGCCATGTTTTGTAAATATAACTCAATACAGCTTCGAACGATCCTGGTTAAGTACCCCTATGTTATCATTACAAAATAATGTATCTGGCATATTTGTTAAACTGCAGTAACATGCTGGTAGAATAGAATAAATGTGGATGAGTATATCAGAACATTTGGGTATCTGTTTTGCTATAGGAAATCAAGAATTGAGGAGACCACAAAACTGCACTGAGACTTCTTTCTAATGAACTGATGCACCGCTGTCCTGTATTTACACCCTGACGCATCGCTGCAATGAAAAAATAAAAATCTCGGAGAGACAAGAAGGTCCGTGGAGAACGACGCTCTCCATCTCAGGAGAAACAAGAGGACAAAGAGACTTCTGTCAGTTTTCTCTGGAAGCCTTACTCGTCTGAATTGTACGGTGGTGTGTTTGCAACATTCACTTAATTTACAGACTCAACTTACCTTCAGAGCAAGACCACATCTACTGCCTACTGTATGTACAAAAGAAACTGATGTGGAAACATCCACTTAATTACAGTGGAGAAAAAAGTCCTACTCCTCTTGAATGAAAGGCAAATCAAGTTCTGGGACGGAACACGGCGGGAACGAATCGAGTGACAGTTGAACGCCTCACAATTAAATCTCACGCTCATCACGATAATGACGACCGCAACATCAACAACAATGTGAAAAAAAAAAAAAAAAGAACAAGAGAGAGAGCGAGAGAGAGGACCACATGTATATGTAAATAAGTAACGTCCCGTACGAATAGCTACGCAAGCACCAGTCAGTCTAAGGAGGACGATTATCAAGTCAATTACATTTTACACAACAGTTTTCTGTTAGAACAGTGGCAGATAAATAAATTACATTAAAATATATTCACATGTTGTGTATAATGGCTCTTTGACAGGTAATAAGTGACCGCCTATGTGACCTTGGGGGTCTCAGGCCGGTAGTCCTTCCTCTCGGATGTGTTGCGCTTGACTTTGGCCGCGGCCGGCTGGGACTCCTGATTGAGGGAGGGGCTGGACTGGGATTTCTTCAGCGCAGCGTCGTTATCTTTCCCAGTCAGGAGCTCCTTCACCCCCTCCTTCAACAGCTTCACATACGTCTCATAGCGATTCTCCTGCAAAGGTCAACGAGAAGTCAACAACTGCAGCCGTCTACGGTATTTCAACAGTTACACTCTTACAAATAAATACAGCAATAATTGTGAAAAAACAAGCTATAAAAGATTTAAACATTCAGAGTCATTTTCTACTCAGAATGAAATTTGTCACAAACTGTCCTCAGAAATCTTTAATAAAGCACTGATATTTCAGTCAGAGCATAACACCTGAACAAAAACCGCAATAAGACTGACAGGAAAAATGATGAAGACATAATTATCACGCTCCGCTCTACTCATAACGACAAACGTCAAACTGTTCCTAGAAATCTACAATAAATCCTGAATATATTTCAATCAAAAAGAAGAATACAGCAAAAACAACAACAGACAAGCTAAAACGTTGGCAGTATCAGTGATGAAGATATAATTACATTACAAGGTTTCTTTCTACTCATAACAACAAATGTCAAACTATTCTTAGAAAGCTACACTCTGGTATGTTACACTGTGGTCTTTAATGAGGGTCTGAGGCAGTGAGAGGAGAGACGATCTGTGAGACCTGAACACTACACACTGGCATGATATATATGGAGACAATTCTGCCTACAGCAAGCTGTCCGCCAGTGTAGTGAGCTACTGTCAGAATGGGTCTTGTACACCTGCAGAGAACATGCAGCCTTTAAGCAGCGTCTTACATGGAAAGGTTACTGAAAAGGTTGCACTCATTTACTAGACACACACTAAAGAGTGTAATACAGTGCTGGACCATATGATAGCATTTATTATCGCAATTATCTCCCAATATTGTTTATATGAATTATTTCACAAAATTTGATGATTTAACTTGTATTAATAGATTCAGCAACCCCATATGTTGTAAACCTTGTTCTGGAAAAAATTCATTTCATTTCACTGTGTACTTGTACAGAGCTGAAATGACTTTCTCAGTAAGAGCTTCTTGTCAATCTCTACACCCTTCTAGACCCACAATTTTGAGTTGTCTTCCCAACAGTGGAAGGCTGGACAGCAACACCTGTGTTGTTTTTATATTTGAAAAAAAGAGGGTGATGATGTAACTGTTGATGGGGTAAAGTGTTTGAGACCCATCATGTGTTGCATGATTGTCAGGAATCCCATTTCTATGTATCTTTCAATCATTTTTGGAAAGTCCTGTTTTTTCCCCAGTTATGTTTCTTTGACTTTTTCCTTCTTCTTACGCAAGTGATTTATATTATCTTTAAACCCATCAGAATATCTTCTCAACAACGTGTACTTAATGGTACTTAATGGCTGCTTTAACTGAAAATTAAATAAACGGATTGTAATTTTGCACAGAACTGTGAACTGCTTAACCAATGGTTCACACAAGCTGGAGTGTGAAGGCTGTGGGTGCAGCTATGCAGTCTAATGTGGCTTTGAACCATTGATTAAAGCTCACCGGACAGGGTAGCCTTTAATCACTCAATTGTAAGACATACAGACAGGCCTATTGATCTCTCTCCAATGGGCCAAAAGGGGGTCCGAGAGAATCGATCAGTTCACCAAACTGCAGAGAAGGGTTTATTTCAGCTAAAGTGATACTGAGTTAATAAACGTGTGCAAGCTGTGCACCCGAGCTAGCACAGAAAGTGATTTGGCAGTTGGCTCTAAGAGCCATTTAAGGGCTAACCTCCTTTGATGTGGGGCGAGGTAGTTAGAAGTGAAAAGGAGCAAGATCACTGATTATTGGGGGCTGGTTGTAATTTGGTTTGTGGGGCTTTGTTCCCAACAGTTAGACACTACTGCTGTGGAGATCTGAGAGACCTGTCCTCTACTGAGTTTGAAGCATCACCACCAGCAAGATCACTCCATTCGTGCCCAGTCAAGAGCTGTGTGAAGTGCAGCTCTAATACACTGGGAACGCTGCCAGGATGGGTTTAGGTAGCAGACAACATGATTAGGACGATTTGCCCATAGGTGGAACAGCACATTTCTGTCATATCACAGATGTTCACCTTCCATTACTCCTAACACAAAGGGCAGGTTTTTCAGATCATCACTCAACATAATTTAACTTGAACTTCAGGTTATTATTACAATATTGTTGTTCAGTGATTCATCCTCACATAGAAACTATTGTAAATTATTTGGAAACTGTTTAGTTTAGCATATTTCCCATAAGGTTCCATTCTAGGGCCTATGAAAATCTTCATAAACATGACAATAATGTCATGTTTATGAAGTTATGAGAGTGAAGAACTGAATACTAGTCATAATTACAGGGTTTAAGGGGTTAATATGAACTAAAACAGCTATGTTTTTTCTGAATCTTTCTAGCAAACCATTTAAACATATGAAGAGAAACAAATTCATCAGGTAGAAACCACAGGGCTGCATAACACTCAGTGTTTAAATGGAGCAGCTCTTGATTACAGATCTTTGTAGATGTGAGTAAACTTTCTCAGTTTCTAAATCAGTTTTTTGTGTCACCGTGGTCTGATCATCCAATAAATATCAGGACTATTAAAACAGTGGTTTAATCCCAATTATACACTCGGGGTCATGCTATAATGTGGAAACAGGCACTCGGGCGCATCGCCTCCCTGACAATATCTCATGGTATAGCTCTATCACAGTTATGTGTGATAACGGTCTTACTTTTAGCTTTTAAAACTTACAGTTTGCTCCACACTTCAATCAAATATGTGTATTACTGCTGCAATTACTGCTGCCGGTCAATAATGAAGAAAAAAACGCTACTTGACATAGTGCCCTGTTGTGTAAAATATAAATAAACAAATATGCCCATTTCACACATACATGGAAACACCTATGACATGTTCCTTTTGCCCCCCCCCCCCCTTTAAACTGTCAGTTCCACTTATTGAGATAAGTACTCAGAATAGAGTTTTATATTAATAAAATAAATATTTTTTTTAAAGATTTAATGCATTTATTTATTACCACCAATCTTTGTCCGCAAGGTTGTTAAGTCCATTATATTTTTTGGCTTAATAAAAAAGCTAATTACTCAAATAACTGTCAAAATTCCTTAATTAATAATTAATACTCAATTATTTGTCAACTGTAGATTACTCAATTATGTATTTCATCATAACATCACACATAAGACTGAAACATGCTGAAACTAAATGCTCTCTTTTAGAAATTTCAGGTTCATCTCTATTCATGCTCTAATTAACCATGTTGCACCCTCAGAAAAAGTACTTTATTGATTTCACAATCTACCTTCAGCACTTCAACAAATAAGCTTTATTTTACTGTCCATCTTGAGCTTCAAAGAAAAGGCTTTATATTAGCATAATATGCCATTTTGACACCAGTTTATTTTAAAGTGGTGAATTTTGATTCAGATTTGCATGCTGGTCTACTGTGTCTCTTCGCTAACCGTGCAGCTGTCTGGAAGTGTCGTGGCTATACTGCAAATCATCTCATTACTTCAGCGAGCACACCTGCCATCTGCCATTTCAAACAGCTCATCATTCCATGTCAGGCACTGCTCAATATGACACAAAAAAATTAAGCAAACGATTGGATTATAAATGATGTTCCACGTCACAGCATCACATTTTTCCATTTGACAAATTACTCTGAGAATGTCAAAGAAAACAACATGTTGGAAGTACTGTAGCTTTTAACAACTCTAACAACTTTAAAAGTTACTTTAGTCATCTTGCTCTTCAAGCCCCGCATTTATTGTTTTTTCTCAGACACTGACTGAGCTAATCCTGGACTTCAGCAGAACTTGGCAATGGGACGTTTTTAACAATATTCCACTGTATAAACTGGACCCTGGCTGACAACAGAAATTTTAAGGGACTAAACATGGTCATACTAACTTAGAATGACCAATACAATTGCAGATTTATACTGTATTTTAGGCTTAAATTTATACTCCAGTAGTTTTGGTTAAACAGAGCTTTGTTGACTGATTATTCATTCTCAATTGACGCATTTCTTATCCTTTATAATAAAGAGCAGAAACTCTCAAAACCTTTTCTGTTTATGCTCTATTTTCTGTTTATTACCACTTATTGTCATATTTTTTAATAAGTTCTCTTCATAGGAAGGGTGCATTTGGCATGTTTCTTTAACCATGATAACCATGTAACTTGTTCAAGTTCAGCCTGTGTTGCCGTGATGTAGTCAAACAGGAGAGAACATGTACTCTACTGTGGGCTCTACTGTGATGTAGCGCTCGGAGGTTTTATAGATTGTGAGTATGCCCGTTGCCATGACCAAAACAACAGGTAAATAATGCTGATATTTCTGCAGTTCTGCAGCATTTAAACCATGGGTCATCTATATTGTCTCATATTGACCAACCAATATTCAGTTGTATGCAAATCTTTTAACAGCTTTGTCAAGTTGTCGTGCCCCTGACTGAATGTTGTCTTATGAAGACTTACTTTCACTGTAAAAGTTAGGAAAGGATACTGGAGAGTACAGGAAAGAATACTGGGGAGGACTCCAGTAAAAAAAGAAAAGAAAAAAGAAGCCAGTTTGAGGTGCAGTGAAAGTCTGCTGTTCTGCTGCTGTGTGTAATCAGTGTGGAGAGCATTCATGAACAGATTAGATCTGCCAGCTCTGTGGTGAAGTGACACCATGGATTTCTGAGATAACAGTATAATCGTTATTATAGAAGAAAGAGAGCATTAACATTAAACCAGCTCAAAAAACGGCACCATAAAATGAGAGAAGGCAGACTGCATAAGATAAGTAGTTTCAGATTTCTGATGCTTTTCCTGAAAAAAGAACTTGATCTCCCTGATGACGGATTTTTCTTATCTTGATATATTCTGTGCAATATTTAATCTGTTCTATAGGGGGTGGGATGGTATGACAATTTCCAGGAACAACGTCAGTGACCGAAATTATCTTGGTTTTTGTTGTTCTCATATGCTGCATACCCTCAACCTGCACCCTTGCATTCAATATACATTCTGTGCTGGCTGGTTCTACTCTGGTTCTACTTTTCAGTTTGTTTCAATGGTAAATTGTCCAATATTGACACTGTCTCCTCTTCTGCTCACAAGCACACATTTCTCTCAAGGAGAAAAACTTCCATTCAAATATATCTTAGAAACTTTCAGAAAAAAATATCTGAACGTAAATTCAGTCTGAAGGCACAGAGCAGTTAGCAGCTTCTCCTGGCAGAACTCCATGGATTGCGAGCCTTCAGCTCAGTTTGTGCAGTGCCCAGCTGCCCACAAGCAACACAGCTTGTGTGCCAGATGCATCAAGTCTATGGACTGAAATGACTTTCACATAGAGCTTCATTTGCAGCAGGTGGAGGAGAAGTATATGAGACACTGTGTGGGGGAGCAAAGTAATGTATGTAACTACTGCTTCCTGAAGTTATTTGTAAAGTTAGTCAGACAAGAGGTCAAAATAAGAGAAAGTGGAATAAAAAGAGTGTTTCAGTGCAAAGTGCTACAAAATCTGTAATTTGAAAAGTTTGGATATAAAGAGATTTAAGGACGAACAGCTGGTGTATAATGCTTTCATTTCTTTAAGATAGGTCTTCTTCATCCTAATAAAGCATTGATATTTCTTGCATGTGCAAAGTCCACTACCAACAATCGAGTACAAAATAAAAAAGATAAAAGTGGCGTATGGTGCTTTTTAGAGTGCAACTTCACATATTCACGGCAGAAGACAAATGCTGCTATATATTTGGCAAATGCTACCTTTACGGCCTCTGCCATTTCCGTGGCGTCCTGATAGATTTTTAGCATGGTTGAACAGCTATGACAGACAAGATACATCATGCACCCTACTTCATGGAATTCATTAACTGAAGCCTTTGCAAATTGCTAATTAGTTTAAAATATGTCATTAATTACAGAAATTTGAAGTTGACTGGGTGCAAATGACCTTTCATTTATTTCAAATGAAGTGTGGAAGATATAACGGTGGGCAATATGATGATATGGTATCATTATCGTAATAGATCTTGTCACAATATGCTTCTCTGAGTGCATCATGGGCATCATTAGTACTTGACTGATTTTCCTCTAGTTGCTTCAATGCCAACAATGAATTTAAAAACTACCTAAAACTATTTCCAGAAATGTTCTAATTTTCACAAAACCTTAGAAAACAAAACTTCTCAGTATCGTAATATTGTAGCTATCTTCTTCCTTGACCTAGGCACTCTTTGAAGCCAAGTAAACAAGACAGGCTTGGTTCAGCAGAACGCTCATCAGCAAACACACAAACAAGCCTATTTCCATAAAATCTATGCAAGCTCTGGTCTGGCACTCTTTTGGAGAAAACATGTCAAAGACGATGAGTGCAAGTCTCAGCATGTACTGCAGGGAGCGGAAAAACATTTATTACAAAAAACAAAACAAACAAAAAACCCTGATTCAGTAATGGAAGGAACAGCAGAGCTACATTTGAACAGGCAGTTTTTTTTTTCTTTAAGGTAATCCTCCTACCTCAAATTCCAGGTAGTGCTCTTTCAGGCGATACTCGTCAACCTCCTTGGCTTTGACCTTCTTATCTGGAGGGTAGGACCTGTGCTCAGCTAACTCTGTGGAGATGTGCTTTAGCTTGGCCTCATGTGACTTGAGCTGCTCCTCCTGCAATAATATAACAAGCTCCGGTAAGCCTACAACCCACACTGACCATACTGATTACTCACCCAACAAACATACAGCTTACAAATAATCGTATCTCCAGTGTTATCACCAAACAGGTTTCCATGCTGAATGTGTTGTTAAGGACTGTGATGACTGGGTGGATAAAGTGACATTACATGCATGCAGTATTAGTGTATTTACACAGGCAGGAAGGCAGTGAAGTTGTGTGTAATATTAGAGCAGTGGTGCGATTCCTAGAGGGGTTTCTTGGCTGTCGGTAGGTTATAGGTGACGAACTGATTTTTAAAGAGATGGGTTAGAGAGATTATGTCACTCATAGAATGTCTTGAAGGCCAATCACGCTGCAAAACTAAATAATATGAATTTCTTGTACTAACTTAAACTACTCATATTACAAATTTAATTCAGCATTAACCATCATTTTATTGAATAATAATTTAAATATTAATTTGAATATTATAAACTAGACACCAAATACTCCGTTGTGTACTCTGGTTTCCAAAAGATTCTTAAAGTCTTTTTAAAAGCAGCATAAGTTGTTAATTATTTGCTATATTTTTTGTTATATGTTAATACATTTTTTTTTTAAGTTAATATGTTAGGTCATATACATTTAATAAAAATATGTTTGTTTCTTTGGTAATACAAATCTTATTTATTAAATGTATATATGTTAATATGTCATGTTAAATTTGATATTCTACTGTTACATGGTTATATACTGATGTTATACAACTATTGTGGAATCATCCAGAGATCTGTGTCAATTTCATTATTTTTAGTTATTACTAACAAATTATTAAACAGAACTTTAAGAGCATCCTGGCATCATATTAGACTACATTTCCATATTTTTGTATATACAACGTATAAATATGAAGAGTGAAGACTGAACACTAGCATGTGCTCCCTACACATCTTTTCAAACTGCTGGACAGCTCAATGTGCTTGGAGGAGAACACTGACTGCCAATTTTATGTCATGTCAGTTAACAGAAGCTCACACTGGCTAGCATCACACTAAGCAATGGGGAGAGAACGAGGCAAATTACGCCCTCAGGGACTCCCAGCCACAGACGGTTGTGGCATTACCAGGGTCAAGCCTGTGATCTCCTGATGATGGGGCCATGGCTTAGATGGCTGCACCAATTGGGAGTCCCTAGGTTTCATATTATTGAAATGAGTGTACGCTACTGTTTATAAACACTACTGAAAAGGTTAATCACCTAATATTACAACACTAAAATGTCAAAAAGTGCCCTAGTGTAATCATTTATTTAATGTAATCAAGAGAAGAGCTAAATAGGTGATGAAGTAAATAATTGCCACTAAGTGATTACTCTCAAGCAATTTCATTAAGAGTCAAGACTTGCCACTTCTCTCTCTCTCACTGTCAGAATTATCCTATGGCAAAGCTTTAATGTCATGCTTTGCTATATCCAGCTCCACCACTTCTTCAGGGTTGCGCTAGGGTTAGTTAATTATTGCACACATGCTCTCATTTCACCTGAGACATCCTGGTGGTGGTGGCAGGCAGCAGCGGGCGGCTGAATTTCTTCTGTGAGCCGATGGCAGCGGGAAAGGAGGGTGCTGAGAACATGGCTGCCACAGAGTTGATTATTCTGATCCACAAGTCCATCTCCTCGGGGCTCCTGCAGGGAAAACAGATGTGCTTTTGACGACAGTCAGCACTTGGTACGCAAAGTGCAGGAGTTAAAAAGCTTCCTCTGTCCATTAAGTGGATTAAGATTCGGCAGCTTTAAATCGCTTATTTCCTTGCATATTACAGTACGAAGCAGATAAAAGTTCTTAAAAAACATCTGTTTACCACACCGTGAGACTGCACCACCTCATCATTTGCTAGCGTCAGCAGTGCAAGGCGGAAGTAAACATTAACAGAGGAAAACTGACAGGAACCGCAGGAACTGCCAATCCTCTACAATGACCCAATTAAGGTGCTCCAATATTTTACTAGGATGTCATGCACTGTGCTTCTCTAATTAACACATTTTTAAAAAAATGGTCTCTGCGGACTGCCCCAATCTTTCTTCTCGATAAGAGCCTGTATTTGGTTTTCTATGAATACTGCCTCATGCAGAAGTTTAAAAAAAAAAGAAAACACTGGCCTGGATAGACTAAGACTAACGATGAATGTGTTTTCACTATGCTTGAACCCAAGCATGAAATTAGATTTTGGCTCCAAGTAAGGCCCCTTATTTTTCACTTAGTCTCTGGGGCTCCTGGTCAGGCTGATGGTTCCTGTCTGCAATAAATTGTGCGTTTCCTGGATGGCGGGACAGTGGGTCTTACTGGGCTTGGAAGAGGAAGACTCTCCAGTCAGCTGTCTTGAGCTTCAGCACATTGGGCTTCTTTTCGTAGTCTACAGCCTTGATGGCCAGGGCATGGTGCACGCTGATGGCGTTCTTCAGGTCCTCCTCAGACAGGGCCTTCTCAGGTTTGTACTCATCCTGTAGGAGGATAAAATCATTCATAGTGGAGCCTTTAATGACAATTTTTTGCTTTTCTTATTTTCTTTACATTTATCAAATGTTCAACAGATTGGTTGGGTTCTATTTTAAATTAAGCACAAAAACATCTACATCAACACCAACACTGATAACCTTAACTGTAACCATCAGCCTCCACTCAACACTCGACAACAGTGGATGTTCTCTCATTCTGCACTATATTCCAAAAACCATCTCAGCTAATGAATTCAGAAATAACAGACATGCTGTGTGATATATCACCACTATAAGCTAATCCATCTTCAATCAGACACACCTCAGAGAACCTCCATGACTTTCAGACGTCTTTGCATTACTCATGAGTCACAGTCACAACTCCCCACCCAGCCCACAACAGCACAAAGAAAAAAGAACCGAAGCAGAAAAGAAATAAAGGAAACTAAATTAAAGCAGACAGTGTAAACACTGGCAAAAAGGGTAGAAAGGGAGGATCAGTAAAAGGCACCTTTCACTTTTCTAAGAAGTATGACTGATTGGAATACTAGGAATGTACTGCCTTGCCCGTAGTCAGGGAGGTGATTAGATTAGTAAGTTAATCAGGGCGTGACTTTATCCATTATCAGTTAGGATGGGAAGAGTCAACAAGGCGCCTCTATTTTTCATCCAATTATTTTTTTCTGGATGATTTCTTGCTTAGAAGCTGAAATATTAGAAATAACAGAAAACAAACATTCATACTAAAACATTCAGATAAAGTGCATCTACACAATATATAACTGTTATGATGCATTAAAACAGTAATAAGTGTATCATACCGAAGTAATTATTTCAACTGTGTTAACTACTGCAACAAATGAAGTAAAATTTACTTTAAGTAAAATTACTTAAATTACTTTAATTAAAATTAGTTCTGCAATCTTTACAGGTGGCTCTAATTTCAGTTTAAAAACATTCATTCATAAAAAAAATTGCATTAGATTGTCAATTTTCCTTCTGTAGTCTGCTGTAATTAAGCTGTAACTTCATCTAAAATACTTAAAATCACTCGTCCAATATGTTGTTTATATTTCTATGTAAAGCATCTGATAATTTTTAACTAAATTAAAATGTTATATTTAGTTTTTGTGCTGCAATCTGCTCCATGATTCCACTGTTCCTTTGGATAAATGAGGAGTTCTAGGTATCATATTTAATGTATACAGATAACAAAACAAATTACATACATTTTAGTGATCAGAATAATTGAAATCAATGTGAAACTATACACACACACACACACACACACACACACACACACACATACACATACACATACACATACACATACACATACACACACACATACACACACACATACACACACACACACACCAATAAGCCATTTCATTAGCATCACATGCCAATATTGAGCCACCACAACAGATGTGACCAATCATGGCACTCCTGTGGTATCTGGCACCAAGACGTTAGCAGCACATTCTTTAAAGTTTTAAGGTGGGGCCTCCATGGATCGCATCAATAAGCCTTAGGTGCCACGACCCTGTTGCTGGTTTACCGGTTGTACTTTCTTAGAAGCACTTCTGGTAGATACTGACCACTGCATACCAGAAAAAACCCACAAGACCTGCCTGATGTTTTAAAGACGTTCAAACCCTGACGTCTAGCCATCACAATTTGACAAGAATCACCTGCAAGAACTGACTGTTCACTTACTGTCTAATATATCCACCCCTTGACAAATGCCACTGTAGATGAAGATGATCAATGTAATCACTTTATCTGTCAGTGTATATGATAACAATAATGAGGATGAAGATGACCGATTATTATTATTAATGTACTAATAAGCATGTCCACACATTGGTCTAAAGCCTAGCTGATGTCACTGAATGATATAACTTTCCAGCTATTCTAACACATTGCACAGGCCAGGGTAAATAATTGAGTGGGAGGTGTTCTGAGTGCTTGTGGCTACGCTGAGAACCGTAAACTAGGCCAGCGTGGAGCAGTGGAGGCTGGGTTAATATGAATTCACTGCTGCTGCTGCTGTGGCTGGCCACGCTAACAGATGTGTGGAGAATGGCAAACAGTATTGACTGGGCGTTGAGAGTCAATCTGTCAGGTGTGATGTCAAGGTTATCATTTATCATTTCACATTGCAGGCCTGCAACTCCTCTCATGAAAAGTTCAGCTGTTCTCAAAAGCCTGCAGCTTTGATGGACTTCACAGGGTGTGCTTTTGCTAAAGCTACATGCCTCCAGCCTTGGAGAAAGTCTGTCTCCGCCGCTTCAAAAGCTTTGCAGAAAGAAGAAACAGAAAATGTCTAAATGTATGCAAATGTTTACAAGAAAAGAACACAAAACGCGAAGAGCCTGAAATCTCCATACTACTGCATACACTCTTCTAATAAAGTGTATGCAGTAGTATGGAGATTTCAGGCTCTTCGCGTTTTGTGTTCTTTTCTTGTAAACATTTGCATACATTTAGACATTTTCTGTTTCTTCTTTCTTCTTTCTGCAAACACTTCTAATAAAGTGTTTACCCTTGCCATCACTGAGCAATTCAAATTCCAATCTGTGACCATTATTTTTAATGCAATCAGGAAATCAGAGCAAGTTCTGTGGTGAGACAGTTTTCTTTAGTGGGTTAACTTAAACTGTGCTTACTCCACAACCTCTAAACAGCAGTACACTGATTCCTCTAATTTACAGTCTAAACTGTATAAACATTAAATAAACGTTTAAACAAAATAATGTCACCAACAGAATATACATTAAAAATTTAATCCAAATTCTAGGGTGATACTCAGGTATCCACAGTAGTTAGGATGTCAGAGTTGGGGGGGCCGTAGTTTCAAGAAGGCCCAAGTTGTAAGCTGAACTTATTGGTTTTGCTGAATGAGAAAATGTGTATGTATTAATGTACATTAACACACTGCAATTGCATGGTTTGGGAGGTATATCCACCCTCATTCAAAACACACTGCCACAGTCCAATAAATAAGGCCTACATGAGGCCAACTATGGTCACCCTATTATATAGAGCAAATGTTTTTAAAAGGATGATCAGGTCACATTCAACCAGGTGTGTCCAAACTTTTGACTGGTACTGTATATGAATGCTGCAGTCAGCAGGAATAACTTCAAGTTAATACCAGTTCACTCTGAACAAGAACCCTGAGCAAATTAAGGGGTAGCCGCTTAAGCTTTGTGAAATCCCTGAATTTGTAGAGATCCCAATTGGACTTGCTCTATCTGGAAGGATGGGATGGCCCTCCCTCTGCCCTTATCACAGGATAGCGCGGTGCTCGACAGTGCAGACGTCCATTAGCGGACATGACAGAACTGGCAGTTCTGTGTTATAAAAAAAGAAATCAATGACAAGCTATTGTGTCAAATAAACCAAAGCTGGTACTCATGTGCAAAAAACATGCATATGAAACCAAAACTAGGGCTGTGAAAGTTAACGCATTAGTGCTGATGCAGCAAATTAGTAGCACTAACCTTTTAATACACTTTCTTAGTTCAGCCCATTGAGCTATTTGCAGTTCCAGGCTGAAGCCCATCTGCTTGTGCGCTGTAAGTTGTTGCAATGTAATATAAGATTGTAGGCCACTCGTTCAAATACAGCTTTTAAAAATGGCTTTTAAAGCATTATTTTTGGCACCTTTCACAGAAGACCTATAGATACAGAAGACCTCTCCCCTTGAGTCCATGTGTAGACCGTCAACTATGTTCCCTGTATAGATATCCTGTGGTTTTTATGATTAGTATCAGTGTATTTTTGTCTGTTTATATAGTTAGAACACAATATACTATATAAACGAGTTTAATTATGTGACAGCCATAAAAGAAATTGGATTATCCATGTGCTTGTGTCAAAAAATCTGACCAAGCTGATATCTGCCAGTGTGTCAGGTACTATTCACAATTTCAATCAATCAAACAGGAAAAATGAACCTCTTTATGAATAACTTTTAGTATTCAAGTCTACGAAGCAAGGCAAGATACCACACAGAGAGACAGAGAGAGTGAGTCACGGCCTAAAAGATTAGATATAACACATTTGAAAGACTTGACACATAATCCTCAAAGGCACCCAGTAAGGCAGTGCCGAGGACAGACGCAGATGACTGACAGAATAAGTGAATCTGTGGTGTGCTCTGATAAGTGCGAGTCAAGACTGCGACCCAACCGCCTCCACAGAAAGTCACAAGGTCCATTTCATATTAAAATTCAGAACGATCCTTCACTTCTCCTGCTCTACTGATGAGCCACTAAGACTAATTTAGCATGATTGCTACTCCTCCGTTAATGTAACAGGCACGACGTTCCAATGACTGACACTGCCATGGAAAGCTACGGTTGGCACTGAAATCAGCCACAAGTCCAGACGTAAGCACGAACACGGCCTGTTTCCTAGCAATGCACTCACGGCTGTGCCTGCCATATGACACCGCAGCTCTGGAGCTGATAAGAACAGAAATGAAAAAAGGGGGGGAAAAGACAAAAAATGTAAGAAATACACAGTAAAAAGAATAAATGACGCAGACAGCTGTTTCTAATGGGATTGCAAAGCTCTGGCAAACATGTCCATCTACTTAAATGCCTGTAGTTATTTTAATTGCTTTCAAAATCTCCATTATATTTAAAATAGTTTTTAAGCAATTTACTCTAAGCTTTGTATTTAATAATGTAAAAAAAAACCTTGACTAAACTCCCCCCCTTTCTCTTCATGCAAAATAATGACGAGTATTAGCATTTCTGCACACAACTGTGAATCTGCATTTTACATCAAAAGAGCCATGAACGGATTGCTAGGAAACAGGCAGCGTTGGTCTGCATGTCTGCATTTCTACTGGCACTGATTTTAATACCAAACATAGGTTTTCAAAGCACTCTCAGCTAATGGATGCCCCTAAGGGGGGAAAATGTAGCATTTAGTATTCATCATAAAAAAAGAATACAAATGCCATGGTAGTTTACATCTGATCCAGTAGCATCAGAAGTCTCTCTCTTAGGATGTGTTTATGCTTTTAGGGTGTGATTATTCTCTTCAGCTTTGGGTTGGTTAAAATAAACCCTGGTGCGCTTCCTCTTTTAGTGCAGTTCATTAGAGCAAGAGTGAATGCTGCTTTTTGAACTCCACTGTGCACCAAACAAACAGACCAAGACCCTCTGAGCGGGTGGGTCTCGTCCATTTCTCAAACTCTGTTGAGGTTTGTTTGATGTATGAACACCATCTGGACCAAAGGCATCCAAATGAACTACATGCAGGACACAAGATGATGTCACAAGACGGTTGTGGTCTGGTCCGTGTTGACCTGCTCATGTTTCTTCACGCTAAAGTTTAGCGGGGCTGTGTCCCAAACCTCCCACTCCCACACTACACAGTGTTTCAAAACTAGTCCCCATTAGAATTGCATTTATTAGTGTAGTTGACTCAATAAAGTAAAAGACATGTTGGGATGCAGCCACAGTAAGGTTACATTTTACAGCTTTAACATTAACGTCGTTCTGTGGCAATGAATAAATTAACATGTGTACATGATCAAAATGTGGTTTAATACTGATAAAGATGGCAGAATTGAATAAGCCAGTGATATATCCGCTCAAGCTCTGCTTCTCCCAGGGAGAGATATTACCTGCCTGCTTCAACCAACAACCTGCTGGACGTTTGCCCGCTATGATCACAATGCTGCAAAATTAGATCCTGTCCGCTAGTTATTGTGTGGATCACGCAGGACCTGCGGACACATTTTGGTTTGATTGCAAATATGTCAGAAGGAATGCAAGGCAAACCACATATGCTTGATTCGGACAAAAAGGAACTGAACCACATGTAAAAAGACATCCTTAATGGTGTACTTAGTAATCAAACCATCAAAACTTTCACATTTATGTACCGTCTTATCCACAACGACTTGCTTTTGCATTAGTTAGGTGAATGCAGTGTTAGGAGTCTTATTGATGTATTGTGGTGTGCTTGCCTGATTGGGGAATCGAACCCTAGGCTGCCACAGGAAAGGCAATGTTATCCGCTACCCACAAAAGAATCACCATTGAAACAGATCATTCATTTCATATTACAGCTTGTGGCCAAAACAAAAGTTTGTTTCCCTACTGATGCACACAATGTGCACTGGTGTGTTAACCAGTACATTTGGAAAACCACTGTAAACCAAGGCATGTACATATCTGCCTTCTCAACCTACAGCAGTTTAGCTTCGCCCATTCACGCTAAAGTTATAAGGGGTGTTTCAACCCAAACTGCTTTTTGAATGAGGTACAATACAGCATTGCTAAACAATTTACACACATCATCCCTAAAACCCCAGAAATAAACAAACAGTAGTAAAAAAGTAGCTGCATTTTCATTCTTAACCCACACAAATGTGATAAGTGGACCTAATGGAGGACAGGGAACAGGCAGAAAATAGACCCCAGCAAGGGACATTATTCCAAAGCACATCAGTTTCTGCATTCCAGTGAACAGCTACGACCTCAGACACAGAGATGCTTCGGCCATCAATGCAAAAACAAACAAACACACAAAAAAACCCACACAACCTCAATCAGCTGCTTGAACAGCTCAATTTACGACTAATGGTTCTTGTGCTTGTGTTCCATCTTTTTCACAGGAACATGTGAATGACTGCTCTGTTTATTGTAAATGGGTTTTTTGCTCGCAGGGAAAGCTGAGCCTTGTTCTGTAGTTGTTAATGAGCATATTAAATTTCGAATGGAAAGCGAGCATCGACGTCTATTATTCTGAAAACATTAATAATTCAACATGAAACATGTTGAACGTTCCACATGTTGATGTGCATGAAAACGAATGAAGTAGAAGGCACTGCAGAGGCTCATATTTAACAGCAGTTACACAGCACTGCACTTGGAGTGACAACAGAGACACCGGCTTCCACTGAGTGACTGATTATCAGCTCTACGCACCACCACCACAATCAAAATCTTTAATGTCGGCTACATTACTCATTTATGCAGAAGGTCAAAGCAACATGAAAAAAGGCGAAAAGAAGGTCAATTACATAAATAAAACAAATGAATCTACTAGCATGTGTGTTAGATCATTAATAGTAGACTTGGGTCTCATTCAAACATACCTATACTTATGTCTAAACTTCATTATCAATTTCAGAACAAAACTTTTTCAGCAAACCAAATCTGGGTGTTGATTAAAACAGAAATGAGCGTGAGCTTCTGGAAATGAGTATATTTGCAAACCACAACACACTGCAGACCAATCAAGAAGCTCTGATGTTAACAACCTACATACTAAAATGTAGTCATCAGGAATGACGACCACTCCAGATTTTGAAATCTCCGACACTGATGAGACTGACTGGTTGGGTAAAGAAAGTCCCTGGTACCAGGTCCCTGTATTGATACCCAGTCCTATATTCACAGTAGCAACATGAATTATCAGAGAAAATGGGAACTGTACCTTTTGTAAGTAGAGGACCATGCCTTTGAGAACAGCATAAAAGGTCTTCCAGCCTCTCTTTCCTCTTGGTGCTAAGAGCAAAACAGAAAGAGGTATTTATGTTCACATACACAGCACTGTGCAGAAATGTCAGTCACCATATTATTTAAAACCATTTATCCTGAAAATGAATGAATAAAAAAATCCCCCAACATATTACATTAGAAAAGTAAATTAACAGTAGATATTTTGATATGGACAAGTTTAAAATACATATATATATATTTAGACACCTACAGAAGCTTTTATGACATCCTATTCTAAACCCATAGGCATTAACATGAAGGTGACCACCCTTTGCAGTTCTAACAGCAGGTTTGAGGTCAGCAGAGCGTTGGGTAATTTTGTGCACTCAGAGAGCCCGCTCAGTAACTTTATGTGGTGTGACGCTTCATGGCGGAGATGCTGTGGTTCCTGAACGTCTCCACTTTTCAATTACTTTATACATATTATTTTACGTTTAATGAACATAAAGTGCACGTGTATAAGAAGGGGTGTGTATGTTTGGATGGGTTCTGATGTCAGTAGTGCACCTGGGTACTTGCTTAGCTACCTGTCACTGCTGACTTGATTACTAATTGAGTAATTAACCATTTAGTTTGATATATATTGTTATATAATGCTCTTATTATTATTATTATCTATCTATCTATCTATATATATATAAAAACCCTTTAACACTCCAAGGCTTATTACACACCAAGGTGTATAGTTCAGTAACTATAGGGACCCGCCGGTGATCCACAGGCTTTTTAAGGGGTTAAATGGAGTAATCAAGTTTAACCAATTAATCGTGGCAGCCCTGCACTGTAATAATAAATCCAAACACATTTCACCTTTTCATTTTGTGCATAATACTTAATCTGTCTCGCAGTAAGTGCCTCAATAGATCAACTTTAAAAGCCTGCTATAGGAGCTCTGGGAGCCATCCAAATCCTTCTGCTCTCATTTTCTTTCCAGTCTACCTTTCAGAACCCCCTCGTCTTTCCTTGCTTCTCTGTTTGAAGAAATGTGCCTCTTCTTGGTTGGATGTTCTGGTGAGGACGCTGGCCTGCATTCCTGCACCATATGACTGACCGGGTCAGATTGGAGCGCAGTGGTGGAACACATAAGCCCTGCTGTTTTTAACTCTACTATAATAAAGGTCCATGAGCCCCAAGGGTGGCGTTAACCTTGCTGGTACTGAAAGTATTACAGGCATGGTTAGAGACTGGTTGGCATGCCTGTACCTGGGCTGGCGCCACAAACCAGTCTCAGTAATCACCACCTCTTCGGTTCTATTTGGAAACGGTGAAGCAGTGCAGTTACTGTTGCGAGATCAGTTTCTGACCTTGTTGATTTTTGAAACTATATTCAGTGAGAAATAAGGGGCTGTTTGAGGATCTCTTGCACTTGGTTGGTTTGTAAATATTTTCTTTTGAGACCTGCAATGGTGCACGGCCAGCCTATTTCTGTGAAATACTACCATTAGGGTCTGCCAAGTTAAAGTGATAGGTTACATAAAAATCATATTTACACAGTTTTCCTCTTGTGCCAAAGGCAGTCGATCAGTAAAGATATGTTTTAGAGTCAAGCTTGCTTCTTCAGTTTTGCAGAGGAGATACATGGCTATTGTTGCTAACAAGTAATTTACACAGAAGCTAATGGTCACCGATTAGCATCATGCAAACCACATGCCAAAATCTTCACTTGCCTTAAACCAAATCAAGCTGTTTGGTAATAAGAGAGACGTTATTAATGAGGAGACCGGTCACTGGTTGAAATACAAATGCATGAACATTGAACATGGTGTCTATTTAGGGATCAAGTTCTGTCCTTCAACAAAAAGAGCCAATCAGCTTGCTGGTTACAGCGTGAGCAGAGATGGTTGACGATATTAGGCGACATTATCCAGCTCCTCCATGATGTGGAGATCTGTGCAAGTTTTTTGAGCATTATTGAGCCAAACGTTATGTTATGTTAAATGTTTTTAAAGTGGTGATCTGATCTTCAGTTTCCAGGATTTTGGTCTCTCCCCATTCATAGAGATGGGAGCCTGGTCTTGTGTGACTGAAATAACTGACCGGTGGTGTTGCAAAGATTGCGTTCTTCTCACTCAGCATTCATGACTGAGGTGCCCTTGAGCAAAACACCAAAACCTTAGGCACTGAGTATGAGGTGCGTGTTCTTATTTAGGCAAACAGTCTGCATGAGGCTAAGTCTCATGTACGAACTGAAAAAATAAGAAAATTAAGCAAACTTGAGACACCAAATGTTTTAATTATTCATAGCATTTGGGCTGAGAGAAAACCATACATTTGATTTTTTGATCGCTTTAAGGGAAGGGGAAAAAAAGACCTGTCAGATTTTCAAAGCATTTTATGGGCCTAGGTGCCATTTACTATGTTACTATATTCAATTTTAGTCCACATCTGCCACATCTGTCTGTCATGGTATCATATAGAGGGAGGAAATGACTTCCTTTGTGTACTCAAATGGCATGGCCAAAGAGATGGGCTTTCATCTTCAGCCTTTTTCGCAGAAATAAGCAGACCACTAACAAGTCAGCAACTTCTTTTTTTTCTTCCTCTGGCGCGCTGAAACTCATTAGATGGGGGAGATAAGTGGACGTGAAATACGAGGCACTAATGCCAAATCCCATCCATTCCTGTCTGGTTGCTAGCGGTGCTGCATTCAACCTGGACTTGGTGCCAGCACACATTACGCTGCAATTATTTTAATGACCTTTTCCTTTTCTTCATCACAAATCTATATCTAGTAAATCACAGCTTCAGTTGTCTGGATCTACTTGGAGGAAAGCTCTTTAAATAACAGAAAAGCAGGCAATTAACAGCAGTCGATAGTGAATAGTGACGACTATATAGAATTTAAGTTGTTTATTAGCACATCGGACACCATTATGTGCTAACTGTAACATATTTGGGAACTCTGGAATCGAACAGGCAAAATCCTAATTGTGATTCAGAGGCAAATAAATAAGACTTACTTTTCTTTCCATCCATGTCAGCATGAATCTTGCGGGCCAGAAAGCCTGTTTTGTAAACCGCAGCATTGGGGTCATGAGCGATGTCCAGGAAAGGGTTGCTGCCGCTGCTGATCCTGCTGATGCTTTTCGTGTGGGCATTGTCCGTCTTGTTGTCGGCAAGTTCAGACAGTGATTTCTTCAACTCGTCCCCATCGCTGAAAAACGAAGGCAAAAGGCGGAGTTACCTTTTTTCTCCCTCTGCTCAACACATTTACTACTTAAATTCTCTCTTACAAAGTTAACAATAGTTAACAATATTGCTGAAGCAAAGACATGGCATCTTGTTTTGCTCCTTGTAGGAGCCAGCATGTGACAAAGCATAAAGGTATTTAAAGCATATATGAGACGACTGAACTCTCAGAGCAGGCCCTTCTTTTTCCCTTCTCTCTTGTGAGGTACGTACTAATTGGTGCTATGCTTCCCCCCCTCCGCTCTGATACCTCTTCACACTCCACAGAGCAATAGGGTTAAATATATCTATTAATTATAAACAACTGAAGGGATCCAACGCTCTACATATTTAGAAAATCAATTAATGCATTTTTTTTGGAAGGTTACATACTAAGTTGGAATGCCTAACCCCTTGGACCCTGTATGTAAGCCCACACTTGGTCACTGTTATGACGTAACGGTCATAATTAACATCAGTTTCACAGGCCCCAAATTAGAACCCTGTGGGACTCCACAAGATATGCAAAACCTTATGGTCATCATGTAGTTCACAATAGTTTCTGAATTAGGATTAAAAACTGTATAATAGACTTAGGGTTCAAGGGAACAAATTCATGGACACTCAGTTTCACAGTTTCAGAAATCATCACTTTGTGCTATAAATTCCATTCTAATTCCTCATATTAAACCTGTAAAATATAATTTCCTAACTTTTATCTCAATATTTGAATGCAATGCTAATATCACAGAAGGCTGCATATGAGCCCTCTAACCGTTCACTAAATGTTTTATGTGCTGTGAGTTGTGTCCTGACCAAACTCGAAAATGCTCCAGATGGACTTTTTTGGGGGAATCAAAGCACTCACTTCCACTGATCTAAGATTAATCATGTGGTTTAAAAATAATGCATCAAGGATTTGTCTATTTTAAGGTTCCCTTTGGTACCAAAAACAGTCATCATTGATTTTTACATTAGCACGTATCAAACTCTCTAGATCCTCTAAATTTACACAGGCTGTTTTGCTACTATGCCTTTGATACTGGTACGTATGAATGGTCTCTGCATTTGGCCTCATTCAAAAAGCATCCCCAGTTTAGAAAACACCTTAGAACCTTAACGCAAGAATAAGCGAGCTGAATTACAGGGAAGGGCACAAGGTTTGATATGTGAAGAGTATATAGTGTAAGATTATCTGCACTTCTTCCCCACCCAGTTTAATTTGCATCTGAATAGTGGCCGGTTGATTCTCTTCTTCGTGACCATACTGGGAGGTGTTTTGCTCATGCCCTCCCATCAGGCTGCAGTGCTGGGCATAGCAACAAAAGCATGAAGCATGGACACAAAACCGAGCCCAAAATCTGAGCACCAAATGTTCTCAAATACTGCTGATTGTCTTATACTTGGCCAAATTCAGCCCAGCGAGGCCGGTTTGTTTTCCCCCCCGAGATTCCACAGGACTACAGGAATATGATTTGCTGTGGATTTTACACAAAACAGTGAAGTCCAATGCAATCAGGTACGCTCTGATAGAAAAAATCTGAGTCTGAGGATGGAGGCCATGCCGCTATATACACAGCAAGAGTGGTTTATAATAATGTGAAATAACAAAGACTGGGCAAGGACATTTTAACTGGAAACTGTTACAATAAAAAAATAAAAATAAAATGAAAATGACAAATCATTTGTAAAGTAAAACAAAACCTGCATTCTTTTTTAATCTATTTTTTATCCTATACATTTTGAGCTTTTCTCCACTATCTCTTTTTTGGACTAGTCTGGTTATTTCACATGTGCACATCAACCACAAGGGGGGCTTCATCTCTGTGAAGCCAATGGCTGTTTACTACCATAATACTACTGCCTTATCGAGCATTACAAGCTCTCTCATTCATATTGTAACCAGTGAATGGTCTCCTATTCTCATAAGAATCGCTCTGAAAGCATTCAGCTAAAGACAAACTTGACTGAACTATTTGAAGGATGGTGAACATGATGGGTTGGTACCCATGTGGGTTGCTGTGTGGGAGGCTGTCTGCGTCATGAAAACTGCCCAGTCATTTAGCTCTCACCATCTCGCTCTGGCCAGCATCAGCATACTTAGTAAAGGTATACTGTAAAGAGTGTGTGGCCACAAACATGTAACACATAACATACCTGACTCTTCCTCTGTATCAACACTGTACCCATTTGCTGAATCTCTCCCCTATCACATGTAATGCTCCTCAGACGTGGAGAGTGAGGACTGAAACATGTGCAACCGGGCACCATCTTTTTTTCGAACTGCTGCTGATGTATGGTCACTGGGCGTAGTTGCAGCCCCTTTTAATTTTGGTCAGTATGGCACTATTACTGACATTCTTGGGACACAAGTGCTGGCAGATGCTTCTAATGCTTCGCGCACTTTTAGGCAACTTCTATGTACAGCTTTGTAAAACTCTGTTGCCTGTAAATTAAACAATTATTCCTGACAATGACGACAACATTTTTAGGAACCACCGAAGGTGAAGACATGAAGGGGCAGTGAAGGTTGAATAATTACAGCACTGGCCATAAGGTTGTTGGTTCACCCATGTCTGCTAAGCTGTCACTATTGGGCCCTTGGGCAAAGTACTGAACCCTCTCTGCTCCAGGAGGTGGCAACCCCCCCCCCAAAAAAAAACAAAACAACAACCACCCCAAAAAATCAAACTAAAAAAAAAAAATTTAAATATAGGCAGTTAGTTTATTCAGTAGATAAAATTGCCTCAATAAAGAACGTACTATCCCTGACGTGTGTGCATCTGCGTTGGACGTAGTTAAAGTGTTCTTCAGTTTTAAAATGCTCCCTTAAGGACAAAGGCACTGCAGGCCTCTCAGATGACTGACTGGGAACAGCTGGCTGTGTGTATATCTAAACTGAAGAATGAATATGTCCATCATTCACAGTCCTTCAAAACTCTGTAAATATCCTCAGACATCCCCGGTCCTGTGAAGATCAGCAGAAATCAGACTCATCATAAAAACTAAAAACACACACCTGTCAAACACGCCAAACTAAGATTTCCAAACCAAAGAAGACCCATATGCAGTGTCTTCAATTACTCTGTGAATATGTGCTGTGTCTGCGTGTTTTGACGCTTGACCATATGGACCATTTTAGCCATAACTCATCTCATCGCGCATTCGCAAGGGTTTTATTGTTGTTTTTTACAGCAGCAGAAAGCAAGCTACATATATGGAGAGGAGTTATTCGATCAACCTACAAAAGGAACAGGGCAATAAATTGTTATAATTGGATGGGACTAGCACCTGTTCTTTGTCCTCGTGAGGCAGCCTTCGCTATGCCAGAGGAGGGCTCCGCCTGGAGAGTGAAGAACGGGGCCAAAAAGCACGAGGACAGTGAGTAACAGCACCATCAGTGCTGCTCTTACTCCTACACTCCTACAGCCTGCTGGGGAATTAGATGCCACTTTCCTATGCTGGTCATGTTACATTAACATATGCTAACAGTGAGGGGGAAACTGAGATAAAGGTACAGCACAGGATGAAGTTAGGGAAAGCCAGGCTTATGAGCAGGGCTGAAAGGAAAATTCAATACAAAATGAAGTGACAGTATTGGTTTTAGCATCAGGTGAAATTTAGCTAGCGAGCTGAATGCTAAAGCAGGAAGAGGATTACTGAAACTATGAGTGATATCATGTGGACATAGATACACATAAAGAAAAATTACATATCGTCGTGTTGGGGGAAAAAACCTTGTAGCTTCATTTTTGCGTTTTTTTGAGTTGTTCTTTCCAGTTGTTCTTTACATCAGAATTTCATGATGAATGGAGCAACACAAATGCGCAAAAATGCCTAAGAATAAAATCTGTTTGCATTAACATGCATTGAAAGTTAAAACGATTTTTTCTTCTCCTGTAAAGCTGCCATTTAGTTTGCAATAAATAAATAAATAAAAAAATATAAATCAAATTCTTTGCCACTTTTGACATTATTTAAATACAACTTTAGTCCCGTTAAACTCTGTTGACATTTCAAGATAAAATAACCATTAGAAATGCTACCAAATCACTTGGAAGATCTTTACACTGACTTCCATTGAAGGTTAAGAAAGTTTGTTTGTTCTCCAGTAAAGTTGCCATTTTGATGAGATACAAGGTTTTTGCAACAACCACTTGCATCTCAGAAAACTTCCCTAATTTTCTTATTAAAGGTGCAACCCATTACACAAGTAACAGTATGTCAGTAGACAGGCATCACATCTGAGTGGCATTTAATATGCCAAACTCCCTTATTAATACGGCTTTATTATAAACACTGCCGTCTGAAAAATTACCTGTGGCCTTGAGGTGTCAAAAAAAATGACGTGCGTTCTGACAGCTTTCTGACCAAAGGTAAACATATTAATTTTTATATCATTTTGTCCTATATCAGGGGTACAATACAACACAAGCTATGCATACGTACTATGACTGAGTCAGGACTTTTCAACTCAATTTAAGAACCGTGAGATGTTTGGACTGTATTGGCCGGAGGTTATATACATATTCCCATATAATTTAGCTTTGAGAAATGATGCTAGCAATATGTAAAACAGTCTTTAGTCTACATTTCAAAACACGATTTTATTTACAGTTGATCACAGTTTATATAAATGGTTAATTAGCAGACCCCTTCGTGCTCACAGACTTTGTTCCCATTATTCAAGACAAAGGTCAAAGAAAGTTGTTTCAACCTAATTTACCTAACCTAAAAAAACTCAAACTCATAAGCCTTATGTTTTGTGTACCCCCAGCACTCATTTGATATTCTTTGATATTGATATTCACAGCACTGCATAAACAATTCATGATATCTGGATCGATAAAAATGGTCCAGAATTGCTACATTAATTTTTTTTAATGCCTTGAGCTTTTCTTGAGTTCACCTTACAGAATCTTTAAATAATTAAGAAGAAAATCAATGTACAAACATTCAAAAACCAAAATATTCCACAGTTGCAGCCCTACTTATGAATTAGGAATTAAGGCAGGATGATCGTATTAGTGCATGTTTATGTTTGGGAGTTTAGGTTTGTGCATTGTGCTGCTGTTCTTTGTGTCCCCCATCTCAGTACACGCAGTAGGTGGGGAACTCAGGGATGTGGCATTTCAGCACACGCACAGATTCTTAATAAAACACAAGCAGCTGTCTCTGAGAACAGTTCTACCAGATGCCACAGTCTGGATGGGGTCAGAAGGAGGACAGAAAAGCTGCATTGAGGTCATTCCCTCAGTGCTGTGGCTCTGGAACTTTTGAGTAAACAGCCTCCAGCAAAACTGTGAATAAGTACTGACCAAGACCAAGCAGATAAGGACATGTCCACTGTGTGTAAAACACAGACACACTGCGCTAAAGCTATTCAGCTCAACAAACACCAATCAAGCTGTAATCTTCTTTTAATCACAGTCAAGTTTTCAAACGGAGAGCTTTCATTCAGAGGCTGATCACAACTTCAGCACCACAAGGCAGCGCACTGTGCTCATGCATCTTCTTCAATTCTCTTATTAAAGATCATGCAAGCAATTACGAACAACAAGTAACAGCAGACAAGCATCACCCCTAAATGGCATTTAATAAGCCGACCTGACTTTGTAATAAGCCTTCATTATGTTCGGCTTTGTCATATTAAGAGATTTAACTACAGTCGCATGTAAAAGTTTGAGCACCTCTGCTATAAAACACACTTTTCACACATTCCTACTGGTCCTTACATAAGGTACTTGAGACACAACGTAAACAACTTTTTACATTATGTCAAAAAGTATAAATGGACAAAAATAAATGATAATTGGGGGAAAAAACAGAACATAATATACAGCATGTACATCAAGATACATCACATTGTGCCATCTGCTAGTTAATGGGTAGGAAAAATTAGACTCTGCCTTTTTCCTTTTGTATCAAACTGAAAAGAACAGTGAAAATTCAATATGGCACTGCACAAACCACTGCACGGTCCAGCGATGTGACTACTGCACATGTGCACATTGCAGTAATAATGCTAAAGAAATATATAGTTCCAATTGGCAATGATACTAAATCATAAAATGTGTATTGTTACAAAAAGTTATTATCCATGTCCTGAAATGTCAAATAATTTACCAAGAACTAGTGTAAATCTCTTACAGTTTAAGACTTCAGTAATCACATCGCTAGAAATCACTAGAACATTTTAGTTCCTGAAGGGAACACAGGCTGCACAGCTTAAATGGCTCAGGTGCCTGCAACGTAAGTAGTGGTACACTACATGGTTGGTTGGGTGTTACAAGTGTATCTGTAACATTGTGACATAAAAAGGGTGCCAAAATGTTTGCACCCCCTTCATACCAAAGGGGGAAATCCATCGCTACACGGAAACCATGTGTCCAGTCAAAAAGCTGTATACAAGCCAGAAACCAAATAACTGAGACAACTCAGACAAATAACTTTTTTGTAACTGTCTCGATATCTCAAAAACTGTGACAAGAACAAAGACTAAGAATAAAAAAGAAGAAAATGAAGACTACGACGAGGATGAAGAAGGTAATGTGCAACCATAACAATGCAACCTGGTTGACATTCCTGATTTATAAAATTGAGGAATGCATGACCAGAACAAACACTGCATGACTGCATGCAGCTGAACTGAAGAGCTGAAAAGCTAATATTTGATGATATAATGCAACTAATATGCAGCAATGTTATTCTCTAGAGGGAGATAACTGTCATACTGGTTTTATGCTGCATTACTAACATTACATCAAAATGTCTGAACACTAAATAAATAAATAAAATCTAAAAAGAAGATGTAATAATGCAATTCAGGATCAGGCACAAATGGGCCTGTGAGGTTATAAATTAGATAAATAGCCACAGACAAACGTAAATCGCAATCATGGTTCAAACATATCGGTGATGACACAGCGAGAGAGGCTCTTTAAATCACATGTGGCTCGCCATGCATGCGGCAGAGTTGGCGTTTGCAAGCTGTAATTTGGTAGATTACCTAAGGCACAATGGGACAGCCTCACTCTTTATCATTGTTATCAGGAAGACAGATTGTCATTCTAATGTGATGTTTTTCTGATGGTAATTATGGCTCTTGTCTCAACTGTCACCAATCCAATCATTTGCCTCAGAACATACATGCTTGTGCAATTTCACACACACACACACACACACACACACACACACACACAAAAACAAACACTTGTGTATTTGTGCCAGTCTGTCACCATCCTTTATATTCTGTCATAGCTGGTCTGGAATGCCCTTTTGCTGCGGCCAAAACTAATATATATATATATATACACGTTCTAGGTCACCACAGTAGATCAGACGAGGACTGGATTCAGTGGATAATGAATGCAGTACAGAGACAAAATACAAGTCCCTCACAATTATTCTGTTAGAACATGATTTATCTGAACGTAAATAGAAATGATGCACAGAAATAAAAAGACATCTTAAATGACTGTATTATTGAGCTAGTGTTGCTTCTCTATTACACAGCCCTCTTGAAAGTAAAGGTTCCTAAATATATTTTGACATTATGATTCTAGGAAACAGCTTTAATTAGCATATAACATTTCTGTTATGAGATTCTTTAGACTTTGAAAGGCTTCTCACGCTCACTCATCTCATACATAGCTATGACTCAAGAACCATCCACTAAAATGCTGTTTAGAGCACCGGTTCAAAGAATCTGAAGTTCAATAAAACTGGTGGGCAACAAAGACCAGGGTCCAGCACAGATGCTGATTTGATGCTCTTACAGACCTACAAAACCTGACAAAAAACGGAAAAGCACAAAACTGAGCAGAAATCCTGCCCTCCAGGACAGGGGTTGCCCACCATTGCTACAGAACCTTTATAAGAAGTGATGCCTTTCAGTAAGCGATCATTAATTGTTTATTACACTACAAACAATGTTCCTAAATACTGTTGTACTTGGGCATTTTTTTAGAGAATCAAACATCCCATTAGCACCTTTTTTGTTTTTTGTTACGAAACCACATTATGTATACAACCTTTATAATAAGAACTTTAAAAATGCTCACGCTTCTCATTTACATGAACGACTCTTTAAACGAAGCATCTATTGAAAGGTTCTTAAGGGACCCACAAGTGGTTCCTCTGGGACATCAATCCAAAGAATTTTAATGCAGTAATTCTGAAGAGCGTTGTGTACAGCGATCTGAGCATCTTTTAATCAGCCTATAATTGGCGTCGTTTTTCTCCACATAACTAAAGTACTTTCAAATTTGCTAGTTCATCTGCAACAGACAATGTAATTAACTGTATGGGAATAAAAAGACTGAAATAATTAAAGTACAGCTTATGTTACAGCACAAATATATACAGGCTATACACAGGTAAACACTCTTAAACGAAGTAAAAGTTTTACAATGGCACTGTCATACAAATGCATTGTACAATAAATGTACTCCAAAATGACACTACATTGATTTCCTCTGAGAGTAAACAAGGCTTCTACTTTTCTTGTAAAATGGCCATTTTGGAGATTTTTTAAATGTTTTTATGTGACCGTGAAAATATAAAACAATGACCACTCAAAGAAGCATCTGATTGCTAAAATGGTTCTTTTCTTGGTAAAGGGGTCTTCAGTTTGATAGATAGATCTTATAAATTGGTTCCACATAGCACTAAAATTGGTTCCACTATAATTATGAGTCAAATAAATGTTTTTCAGTACTGAATACTTAGAAATAATAATAAATCATCATCATCATCAATCAACTTTCATTATTATCCTACACACCAAGTCCTATATTTTTAAACACATTAAAACAAACTACATGAACGATAGACATGCATTGATTAAAACATGCAGTGGATAAAAGAGATTAAAAGGAAAAGTACATACATTGCCCATTCCAGCTTCTCATTCTTGATCGAGTTGTACAAAGCCTGCAGAGAAAAAGTGACAGAAAGAAATCAGTATGACGATCCACTCAGCCCTTCAGTGCAAATTCATCATCTTATTGACTCCACAGCTCCGCAGTCTCTCATACACTCTCATGAGATATGCAGTGTTTTATGATTCACCAGAGGCCAAATAGCATGTAACACTTTAATTCAACCGTTTGAACAATTGCTTAAGAAACCCAAGATGATTCAGTTTTGCTGGTGTGGTGCGACACTGCATATGTTTCCTACCCCTGCCATCAACAGTTACTGGTCAAACGCTGCAGCCGTGAAGCGTGATGTCAAGTGTGTTTGTCTCACAGCTTCCCCACACCTACTTTCTTTTGAATCATGATTGGACAATCCCTCTTGCTTCTCTGAATTCTTCATTCTGCACGGACACAATGAAGACTTCCAAAGACTTCCACCTCACTGCAGTGTGTGTGTGTGTGTGTGTGTGTGTGTGTGTGTGTGTGTGTGTGTGTGTGCGCGCGTGTGTGTGTGTGTAGTGAAGGAAAATACTGAAGCTAAATCAACAGACAGAAGGTTAAGGTAGCGCAGTGCTGATGGATCTACGATGAACTGCAAACTGTATTAGTGAGCAAGCACTTACGATAACGTTCTGTCCAGGAGGACCTGGGATGTACACATCGCGCACACACACACACACACACACACAGTACTATTTAGTGCACTACTTTGGGGTTCCATCAACGTTCAGTGGTGTCTGAAAACATAGTGCCGAATGGTTGGTGCACTATAACGTCTACAATGCACTGTAATATATAGTGCACAAACGACGTCCACTAGTGGACATGGAATAGCCATACTTGATTGGGTTGTTTGGATTGAAGATTGGAGCACAGCTTCTATGGAGAAGATGTTCAGACTGTTCACAATCTGCTGTCACTACCTTCATGGAATTCTGTCCCCTTAAATAGTGCGCCATTTACGGCTCTGGATTTTCACACGTGGGGGATAGTGAATAGAGCGGTTTCAAAAACAGCTTTGGTCTCATGAAAAACATCAACAACATGCCTTCTGTGAATTCTTGGGGGGCTGGCAGGATAAAGTCCAGGTAATGTTTGGGACAACTGATTCAGACATTTGCGTTCTCACATACAGCTCCGGACTTATCAAAGTTTGGATTACTACTTTTTTAATATATATATATATATACACAGTGGAAAATCAAAATCAAAGACTGATCTTGAATTTTAAGATTTTTGTGCAAGTTAATACCAATATGATATTTATGCTGGGAGAATGGCCTGTAAATGGACGAACAGTTCTCTGGAATTAAGTGTAAAGTGCAATAAGAGATTAAGCACCCAAAATACTGGACTTTGTATTTGAGGAGTTTCTTAATGTTGAAGATCACGAGCTCTCATTTCAGATGCTTTTAAACACTATAAGAAAATAAAGGGACAAAGCCCATATCAGCACAGGGGTGAGGGGGTGAAGGGTGGAAGCACGTTTCCAGTCTGTGTTTGATAGAAAACTTTACAATCTGCTAGCAGCAGATTTCAGTACCTCTCTCCATATCTTTAACTTAAATCACTGCAGCTCACAGAAGCCCACAGGAAAACCAGACTGGATATAATCACCTGCCAGAGGCTTGTCACTGACCTTCTAAAGTTCAGATAGTCCTTTACTATAAGGGTGGGCAATACAGCAAAGAAACAGCTTCACAATATGTGAAGACACTGTCATGAGTTGTGATGAGCATTATATATACACACACAGACAAAAGTATTTGGACACCTGCTCATTCATTGTTTCTTCTGAAATCAAGGCTATAAAAAATAATTTATTCTGTTTTTGTTGGAGTGATTGTCTCAACTGTCCGGGGAAGAATGCTTTCTACTATATTTTGAATCACAGCTGTGAGAATTGCATTCAGCAACAAAAGTGTTAGTGAGGGCACATCACAACATACACAACTAATCCCAAGAGTACTGGATGGAGCACCATCCATCATTCAAGAGAACACCATTCCACTGCTCTACAGCTCCATGCCCACACCTGGCATTAGGCATCATGCCAAAAGGTTAATGTGTATCTGCTCCAGAGTGTGCTATTCTATTGGCAGTACTTCTCTATAGGGACTAGACAAGCTGGGTGTATGCATTTGCACATCAGTGTCAGCAATGGGTGGAACCTATACTATAAAAGGATGGCAAGAAAACAGGGGTGGGCAATATGACGTTTTTTTGTACTGGATAAATGTTGTTATTGTGATACACAATATCCTTTTTTTAAGCATATCAGGGATACCGATCAGGGATATAACTGGATGAGGTGCAGCACAGTTTGAATAAAAATAGTACGCTATTAAGTGTATTGCCCTTTCAAATAATTTTACTTTGAACAGCAGTTTTTAGGAACCTGATGCATTTTGTCTGCAATCATGTGTATTGTGATAAAGTCTTTAAATATTGTGATATTTTTCCCCATATCCCCCACCCCTACAGGAAATGACTTACTGACATATTTACACTAACAGTTATTAAGCATCAGCCGATACAGACAATGACTCAAAATGACTCAAAATGATTCAAATAATTTTTCTTCATAAACTACCTACTTTTAGCCATTTTTAATTGAAGCATTTCAGTTAAGACAAGCATCTAAAAGTAGGCTAGTACGTTCAAACTACTCCAACACCCGATTACCCTCCAGAAAGAAATACATAGCTAACATGACAATAAGGGTGTGTGCTGCTTAAGGCGTAATCATTGCTGACATTTTTTGGTGGTGTTGTTTTTTCATTCGTTACACCTTACAAAAGGGTCTGGGTTAAAATAAATACTGCAATATACTAGGTAGTGTGAGGTGATAATATATTTATGCCATATCACCCACCTCCATCATCGAATACTGTTCAGACTCTATGTAGATGATGACAGACCTCTTTAACTACTTTTGAAACCACAAAATTGTAACTGCAAATGCCAGTCAGTTTTAAGCCTATTATCACCACTGAGGTCAGGCCCTGACATTTACTGTGGTCCTTTGTGGTAATGTATAATTATGCCTGACAAAGAAAATACTTGAATTAACATAAATTACAGTTGATCAGAAACCACTGCAACGACACTTTGACGACACTAGTCACTTTAAATACACTCTGCTGCTACCTTCTCCATTTACTGATGCTCTTCTCTCTGTATTTTATTTTCATTTTTACATATATTTTTATATATTTATGTATATTTTATTTATTTAAGTACTGCTGTCTGGGTAAAACTGGGTCCTTGGGTACCACAATTTCGTTCCACCCCATGTACCACATGTGATGCGAATGACAATAAAGTCTCCTTGAACCTTGAACCTTGATTAATATCTGAAAAAAAATTATAAAATTAAAAAAAATTATAAAGATTCTTCTATGGCATCTCTCAAGGAACCGTTTGCAGGACCTTTATTCTTAAGAGTGTAAATGACAAGTTATACTTTTACTTAAAAGCACCAAAAGATGCCACCGTAATTGTGTAGCGTCCACTACTGCATGTTTAGCTCCCTCCTCTGGTCACCATTAGCACTGACAGACAAGGCAGATGCAACCTAGCCTGAGGATGAAAATCCTGCGTGACGCACATGGACAGCACTATATATATATATGTAGGGTGTATAGGGTTATCCCAGAAAATGCAATGCAGCATAAAAGAAGCACCAAGTATCAAAGTATCACAAATGGTTCAAATATCCATCACAAAACAGGACTAACAAGACAACTGGAAATACAACCTCAACTAAGACTGTGGCTGTAGTTTAGACGGGGTAATCCGAACCAGTGTTAATATTTCCTCTTCAGTACAGCATCCAAAACCATTACACATGACATGAATTAGTCAGAATTTAAATTCAACAGATTCACATCTTTACAGATTAAACTCAAAAAGCTCAGCTCTAACTCTTCTGCACAATTTCCTGATATTCCTACACAGCCAAATACTCCACGTTCCAACAAACAAGTCCTTTCTGAAAACACCAAAACCGCTAAGGTGCACACACACACACACACGCGCATCTCTACATACACCCCCACACAACAGCAGCTTCCTATCAAGTGTATTTTAAGCAGCAGTATCTGGACTATAGGTGCAGGAGACCAGACACATTAACTTTAATTGCCCACTAATGGCAAGCGGGGGCGTCTCATAGAGACCAAGGTTGAGTGGGGAACAGGTGAGCATGTGACGTTACTGAAATTACATGTGTTTGGCTTCAACGTCAATCAAATCAAACAAGCAGGGGAAAAGTGGAGAGAGCGCTAGAAAGAGAGAGAGAGAGAGAGAGAGAGAGAGAGAGAGAGAGAGAGAGAGAGAGAGAGAGAGAGAGAGAATGCGCTAAGGGCAAGGTGACTTATCAAGCCGTTAGAGAAGCGAGGAGTCTGACTCTCACTCAGCAACAACTGATCTGTCCCGCATTAGTTAGCTAAGGGAATGGAATCACTGAGCCGTCCATTAAATTGAAAAGCGGTGTTAGCTTCCGACGAGGAGGCGAAATTCCCTCCAAGAAGCCAAGAAAGCTTCCCACTAAGGGGAAATGCAGCGTTTAGTTCAAAGTGAAATTAGTGGGCTGAGTGCCGCAGGCAATACACCACTGAACACCAGCGTGAGAGCAGCATTCCAACTAACAAGTGGCGATTTACTGCCTTACAGAAGCTTCAGTGCATGTGCAGCAGACACACGGTACAGTCGAGGTCACTGATTAAAGTAGCATGTTTTAATATACCACAACACGTGACTGACAGCACCACAACAACATCAGCAACAACCTGCATCCAATGTCAAAGCTGGCTGGACTGCAAGCAAAAAGATCTTTTTACCTTGTCCTTCTTGGGCTGGGAGAATTCAGAAGAATTGGACATTTTAAGGGACTTGGAGCGGTGCTGGGGCTGCCGCCTGACCGACTCCTCCCTGCCGTACTTGACCGAGCCGCTGGCCCGCATGCTGCGGACCTTTCCAGTGCCCTGAACGCTGTTTACACCGATCATCTCCTCAGCTAAGGCGCACACACACGGGGAGAGAAGAAGAAAAAAGCCACCTGTCCCGATTGCTGGTGCTCAGAGAGAGAGAGCGCGTGTGTGTGTGCAAGACAGAGAGAGAGGGCGTGAGAGGGAGCGCAGAGAGCGAACAGAGATACAGTGGATGGAACGTGTGAGCGATCGCACACGCTCGAGCACGCACGCACACACACACACACACACACTCTCTGAGGCGTCTCCTCCCTTCAAAGCTCCAGCATCGCATCCACTAGTGTTTGGAGTCGGAGCCAGATCCCCTGGAAGCCACACATCAGTGACTGGGAGTTTGATAGGGGAGGAGAGAGAGAGAGACAGAGAGAGACAGAGAGAGAGACAGAGAGAGAGAGAGAGAGAGAGAGAGAGAGAGAGAGAGAGAGAGAGAATAGGAGAGAGAGAGAGAGAGAGAGAGAGAGAGAGAGAGAGAGAGAGAGAGAGAGAGAGAGAGAGAATAGAAGAGAGAGAGAGAGAATAGAAGAGAGAAAGGGGAGAGAGAGGGGGGGGGGTGGACCCTCCCATTCTGGAGCAAGCCAATGTTCAGTAGCGACCCAATGTTTTTATTTCAAACAGCAACAACACACAGCTCTACTGATGCTGAGCACCATCCTCATTAATGCCTGCAGTTGGACCATATGTGTTTAAAAATAAGGATGTGGGGCATACACCCGAAAATGCTTTTGCGCTTTCACTTTATGGTCTTCACTTTAACAAGTGAAAAGTGCGATAAAGGGTTCTTTGAGTGATGCTATAGAAGAACCAGCCAGCTCTGGTCTTGCTAAAAAGTGATTTGTAAGACTTGAGTAGGGATGCACCGATTCGATATTAGGATCGGATATCGGTCCCGATATTAACAAAATATTTTCCATGTCTCAGCTCACTCAGCTTACCCCAGTTTAGCCCCATCCACTCACACACCACAGTGTTTCAGCTCTGAGTACCTTTCTTAAGGAGTCACAATGCAGTACAGCCAATCAGAGCGGAGTTATAATATCCATCTTAAAGGTGCAGTAACAGAAACAGTTTTTGGAACACAAACAGCCACTCAAACATTGCAGGTGGGCCTCAAGAAAAATATAAGAATATAAAAATGTAGGTTATGGGCTCTTTAAAGGTTTAAATAAACATTGGAATCAGGTTTTCTTCCCAATTACATTTTATTGTGCTGGGAATTCCCGCCCACTAGCAAGGATTCCACCTATCACACACTGTCACATGAAATAGGAGGGTGAAGGCTGGCATGGGCTTCCTCCAAATCACGTGGAGCACCACCCTATCTTTTCCAACTGCCACAGACGCACCATCATTAGACAGCTGAATGCACTTGGACAAGAACTTCCCATGCTGTTACGTCAGCCAACAGACGCTTGTGTTGGCTAACATCTCGCTGAGTAGTGAGGGTACTGCAAGGGCCATCATACACACCCAAAGAGAGAAACACTTCAATTATCAGGCTCAAAATTGGAATTACAGTTAATAATAACTAATAATTTAGTAACACTTACCAAAGCCACACACAAACGAGTCACTGTCCAGACAGAAACACCAAGCAAGTAAGTAAGTTTGATAAGTATTGAATGTATGTTTGACCATGCAGTACCAATCAGTACAGGGACAAGCCTCCTAATGCAACATTCACGGTCATTCACTGTTGTTCACCTACAGAGTCAGGACCTGAACATGTAGGAGACACACATACAGACCCATACACATGCTAGAGAGCTAGAAGTATCTGTGGAGTGAGAGCCCCTGAGGATGTTAACCAGCAGCTCTTTAGTCACCATGTTAACAGTCAGAACAGCAGCTCCTCTTGAGGAGACTTACTTCTGAGCAAAGAGTCACTGAAACACAGCACTGCACTACTCTTACAACACACACCCCTTTGCCAGGGTGATTTTGTAGCACATTTGTAAATTAGTGTCTTTTCTGTAATGCAGCACACACATCCATTTGTATTTAACACACATGCCCAGTTCAGTGATCATTTCCTTAATTACCACACACTCTCACACACCACTTACGTTTTCCTCCTGTTCTCTGAAACCTGTTTGGAGTTGGACAGAAAATTGAATAAGGCCACAGCTAGAGCATACCTCTCTGACCGGGTATCTGACATAATAACAGCACAAACACCATTAATATAATAGAGCATAATGCATAATACAATGTAACGCAACACCTCTGCATTCGGGTTTCAATAAAATCAATAATTCAAGAGTGTTATCACACTAATTCTTTATATGTCTGCAATTCAATTGAGTCTACAATGAGGTAAATGATGGTTGGGTTATAACAGATGGGTCTAATTATTTCAATTCAATAAGTGCAGAACTGCTGTGTGATGTTCCACGGGTAAAGGCGCTGATGCAACTGGCCTCTCGCCCATTTGACACAATGGCAAAGCGACGACTTCGGTCAGCCAGTTTCTCACTGGTTTTGTGAAATTGTGTGACAATTCCTCACTGAAAGAGGGCCGAGTCTGAAAGCATGCAGGCCACCAATAGAAAGATGAGCTGTCATATTCGAGTGGATATGCAAGTGGGCTGGAGCGCATGCTGGGCTTTCAAGGGAATTGAAGAAGGAAAAAATAAAACGCTGTAAATGTCTCTTTGAACTCTAAAGGGGGAACAAATCTGCAAACGATTGGACGCGCTCCAGTCCACAGTTTTATTACAGTAGGCAAATGCCTGCCATCATATGGGGAGTGGTTTTGGAGGGAAGCTCTTGCGCATTATGGGACAGGTTCATTGTTCTATTAGATAAAGGGTATTAACGTTTGGAGTGACGATGTAGCAAGGGAGTGAGGATGGTGAATCCAATTTGGCTCATCAGGGGACCATTCAGTACCCATTTGGATGCAGAATTAAAGGCTGCAAATTTGCCTTGATCTATGAAAATCTACTGTGGGATCACAGCTGGGAGAGAGATCACATCACAATTCTCCATGAATAATCAAGTCTAATTTAATTGAAGTAACATAGAAATGTTCACAGCGCTGGAGGATATGAAGCCTCTGGACAAAAGACCATGGCATTTAAGTGGTACTGCTGTAATTTCGATATCTGCATGACCTTGGTGAGCACAGCCAGAGGAGTCCATTCTGCACAGCAGACAATGAGGAAATAAGACGTTACTGGAGTAGGTGCCATATAATTAAGTGAATCATCGCAAAAGGAAGGAGTTCGCACGACCCCATTTCAGACTCCCTGTGTAATGAACAGACTTTACATGCCAATCAATTTGTACTGCCGTATTCATATTCAGAAAAGCTCTCACCAACACGCACAATCCAATACATGTGACTGCTCACCAGTGCGGGGTAGTTTGGTGTGGTCTGGTTAAGACATGCCAAACAATATGCCTTAACGTGATCACTGGGCCAGTGACTTCAATGCATCATCTTGTCCATCTGTTCCCCTACTGCAGAGACAGAGGGGCTCTGAGAGCCGTCTCTCCTGCCATCTCCTCCGGCAGCAAGCATGAACTACTTTACAGCAAACAGACTCACACAAACTCGATTACTGTCATCATCACTGCACAATAAAAAAGTGACACAATATCAACAGGGCATTCTGCAATACCCTTACTTTAAAGAGCTCACACTCTAAACTGCCTTCTATTTTATCAAATTGGGATGTTTGTGTGTTTGTGTTCCAAAGATAAAAGTCATAATTCATTTCTACATGACCCTTTTCCAACCTCGATCCCCCATCCATGTGCCACCTGGGACTACTACATGTAAAAGATCTCTGCTCTGGCCAGAATGCAGATTTTTAAATGTATTAAAAACACCACCAACAATAATAAATTTAGCCGCAAGCAGCCATTCTCAGAGTCTAAGCACATATTAGCCCAATGATACCCAATGCATCAGTAAATACATGTGATTTTGCATATTATGCAAATGACCTCAAAATCTATATCATACAGTGTCACCATCAGGCAAATCAGTCCAAGCTCGAGTACCTGAGCAGCGGGACGGATTACTACCTGTTAACCACGTTTCTTGTCCGTACTTCGTGACTTATGGTTTAGTCTGTGTGTTTTGTTTTATCTGGGGGAAAAAAAAAAGATTAACTTTTGTATGGTTACAATTTGGATATGTGACTCATATGTTTGACAAGGCAGACCGGATTTCATTTTAGGCCATTTCTAATATCGTGTGTGTGTTACATATATGTTCATGAAGAGCTTAAATTCAAAGAGCAGACTGTATCAGAAAAGAACTCTCAGTAACATTTATCTGCTTCAGTAAAGACCCAAACATGACTATCACTGTAAAAGCCTAGTAGGCTAACGTTAATGGCTGACCACGTCATCCTACACTAATGTCCTGTCCTGGTCACACTGTAGTTGATAAACAGTGCAGCGCTAGTCTGAAACATGCAGTGACACACAGGAGATCACAAATGCCAAGTGCATTACATTTAGCAAGTTTACAGTTTGTTCCTTGTGTGGTTGGAGACACAGCACATATAGGACTGGAGTTTTAGCCATTTGTCTAGTACAGTGAATCATTTCCAGACCACTGGGAGCAATTCATTTGGAGTGTGGTAGTTTCTCCATCTCAAGCAGTCCTATTACTGGCATGAATGTACCGAGACCCACATGTACCTATAATACCTGACACTTGATCTCACTCTAAAGCTCAGGCATGAATACTGATCAGAAATGACTATGGCTATAAGAGCTAACTGACTTAGCGGACTGCTGAAAGCACAAGTGAAGGAAATCAGACGGGGAACACACTAAATGACGCCACTGAAATAAGGCAGGGCTCATTCACTCAGTCTTTTTATCGGGCAAGGACTTTGAAGAACACCCCGAACACATTAATGTACTGTATGAGAACATTCGAAAACATGACTTATCCGCTGGCTGGGAGCCCAGTGTTTGGGCAGAGAAACAACCAGCCTCACTGCTATATTGATGCCTACCACAGAACATGTGGGTGGACTGTTTGCTGGCGCTGAGGTGCTATTGTCGTGTCGAGCAGATCGGCCCGCTCGCATTCTCACGTGCACAGGGCAATTAGCTGCTCAGGAAAAACAGAAGAAGGCTTCTGATGCTGACAACACCATTATTTCCGCAGTTATACGACACGCTGGGAGTGGAACCTTACAAGCTCCTTATATAAATGTCAAGGTATCCATAGACGTGATCGAGAAAAAGTTACAAACAAACAAACAAACAAGCAAACAAACAGCACATTGATGCCACACAGATATTATCATGACGTATTCCAGTGGGCGTTTGCGTAGATGCTTCAAGAGCTGTTCAGATGCAGCTGACTGACAGTAGCACACTGCAAACCACACTGCAGCTGTGACACGGCGCAATTAGGAGCAGGACTGTAGTTGAATGAAATGCTTCAAAGCTGTTGTTCAGTCAGTGGGGGGGGGTGGGGGGGTGAAACAGCAAGATTATAATTGCACAATTTTTACAATAAACAATATTTACACTACACACACACACACACACACACACACACACACACACACACACACTATAGGTCCAAAGGTTTGTGGACACTAATGAATGCATTAAGTTGAGCCCACTGCTTCCACACACACAGCTTGTCTAGTTCTTGTAGAGAAGTACTGCCAATAGAATAGGACTCTGGAGCAGAAGAACAGCACTGAGCTGTGGCACGGTGGAACTGGGTTCTCTGGAATGATGGTGGTGCTCCAACTAGTACTTTTGGGATGAGTTGTGGAGTTGTGGATGTACAACAGCATCACCAAAATCAACCACTTGTTCTGATGTAGATTATGGTGCTACTATACACAGACTGTTGTTTACTAGGGGTGTACCTGTGTACCTGAGGATTCAGTTAACCGTTTAAGGTGCCAAATGGAGGGAAAAAAAACCCAAACCAAACAAACAAACAAACAAAAAAACCCAGTAATAAGTACTGAATGACTCAAAGAAGTACTTTTACATTGTTTTGGTTTCTCGGACTACGTCATGTCCATTACAATGCAATTACAAGGCAAAACTGTCATGTCCATGTACCAAAACAACGTAAAAAGATACATCTCTGACAAACGAACATGTTGACACCTTGTGTAGAACATGACAAATCCTCATCAGTATCCAGTGATGTACCTGTTAGCTCTAACAGCTCACAAGCTTCATCTTATCCAGCCTTGGTTACTTTTGTATGTATGCTACCATTTTGCCCCCAAACACTAGAGCTATTCCCTAAAAAACTACACCCACAGCATTATGTGAATTTTGCCCCATGTTTCTGCATTTTTGCCCACAGTTTACTGAATATCTGTTCACTGACTCTTTATTAATACTAGAATATTAAACTTGTCAGAATACATATTTATTATTTACAGACCTACAGAACTGTGTTTGTTTTAGTCATTTTAGACTTGTTATCACTCAGTAACCGGAGTGGAGGCAGTCCAGCTCTTAGAGAACCTGGTTCTAAGCTACTGCATGCGCAGGTTTAATCTCCGCTGATAATATCCGGCTGCTGGCATCCTGCTCCTGAGCAGGGCTCTTTGATCTGAGATGCTCCCAGAGGAATGTCCTTGCAAATGGCATCCGTGAACTCCGAGAGCTTCAGTAAATGATAAAAAGGTGGTAATAATAATAATAATATATAGTTTAATGCATTTTCTCTTTCACCTGCAGGTTCATGGGTGGTAAAGTCTTCATTCACATTTCACCAGTTTGGGTATTTCACGGGTGAAGGAACTGAGGGACAGGGAAAGTGAGAGTGTAAGTAATGTCTTTCATCTTTTTGACATTTTCTGAATTCATCTTCTCTACGAGTGAATTGTTTCACTATCCTCAGGACAGGAGATGCACACTGATTTAAGCTGTGCTTGATGAATATATCAGAAGCTCCAGCACAGCCTCCAGTGTAAAAGACCACAATTCCTTCGCCACACACTGTGAGGCATCGTGTAATTCATCTTTTCCAGTCTTCCCATGAGGGCTGCTTAAATACTACAGAAAAAAACATAATGATCAATTCACAGCAGGTTGCTTCACTTCAAAATCAGACAGATGTCAGAGGTTTATTTTGACCAATATTTCCAAACCGATATTTGATGATGTATTTATTCTACTCCAGAACAGCAGAACATATTGGTCATGCTGGGCTACTGCTGGGCTAAACTGTCTGCATTTGATTAATTTTACTGAATTCGTAGATTTATTTATGCTGTCCAAAACTCTGGTGTTAGTGTCGACTCCTGAACTAATAACATCAGCAGACCTGAACATGATTAAACATCAGCATTAGGACACAATTTCCATATCTGTGCATCTCTAATTTTAACTCATCATATTACTTGTCTAATAACTAGCACCATACTTGCCAAAATAGCAAAAATAAACCATAATTAATCATTAATCACAATTATTTGCAGTTTTCTGCTCAAATATGACACTAAACAAACATTTTTTTTATTTAATGAGTTGAAGAGAGATTGTTTTTATTCATGAGTGGACGGAATCAGTTTAATCAGAATACATTCATTACTTTTGGCAATGCAATACAATAGTTATAATATAAAGGTATGGTACAGCACTGATCCTTGTATCTGTGGACACACTCGAGCTGTAGATTTCCATTTTGCTATTGTTCTGTTAGTTTGCTAATCATTAAACATCTCATGATGCCACTTTTTTCTTTTCTGATAGTGATAAATCAATATCTGCTTTAAAATCAACTACACTTCAAAAGCATCAAGCTACTTTAAGAAACATACTTAAGTCTGTGCTGTGTCAGGCTAGGTTTGTTACAGGATCAAATTGGACACATTCATTTTTCACCTTCAATATCTGATCCAACATTTGTCCTGATATCGGCCCACTTCTTATTAACACAACTTTCACAAGTACTGTCCAGTGTAATCTGCTAATTCAATGCATAATGAATAATTATATTAATAAATGTAAAGACATTAAATTTGACAGCTTATAACATAACTAGGTCATTATATTGGACACTGATTAAAATCAACTGATTCTACTGATTATGTTTTATGATAAATCAAGTATTTACAGTTTTAAAAAAAGGCCAAAATGACAACAATGGATTTACCTGGGCTATAATACACCATACATTGCCTTTTATTATAAAACCAAATGAAAAGAATAATAATAAAAAAAATGCTTTCATATAACTAGAAGTGGCCATCTGGCTGTGTTTGATACTGTACAGTATTATAATTAATGTATCATATGTTTTATTGTTATTATTTAATTCAGTATTGTTTTCATTATTTTAAAAAATAAAATCAATAAATATATATATATATTTTTATTTTATATTATAAAAATATTTATAATATATTTTTACTTATTTGACTGTTTTATTAATAATAAACAAAATATTGTTTCTGCTTTAAACTCAAAAAAGATGTGGGACAGTTAAAGACAGTAATTCAACATCTAATAAAACTGCTGCAGAGGATCATGTCTATTAGCAATAGCAGGTCAGTGGCAGTAAAATCTGTATTTAAAAAAAACCTGCCTTCACACACACAACCTTTATCCAGCAATGTGTAAATGAATGTGTAGGATGGTAGCCAAGCCAATCCAATCCAAGTGCAGCGTACAATGAGGTGAACAAATAAGCAGAGGTCAGTCCAATGCTGCTGCTGCTGCTGCTGCTGCTGCTGGCTTGCACACACAGCACTGCCTACTTAAAATACCTCAACAGAGAATTACACTGCATGAGCTACAGCTATGAACACATAAGCAGCAATTTACAGGCATGCATGCATTACTAGCAGGTACAGCTTTATGTTACATGAACATTCCAGCATATGCTTGATAGTAGACATGCATGTTTTCAGTATGTCCAGCCTGCACGCTGAAACGTGACAGCATATCAGGACATTATTTACATCCTTCCATAAAAAGCAAAAGACGAGGGTCCAAGTAGGTGCTGCATTACAAACATACATGGATGTTGCCAGACAGGCTTTGCTGGGCTAAATATATGGGTAAATCAATCGTGAACTGACGGCAGCAATTCCTACAAGCCATACCACACATAAGAACATGCTGGTGTGGTTCTGGGCATATATGATTTATACCAGTATTGGTACTGATGCATGAACACCCCCCCCCCCCCCCCCCCCCAAAAAAAAAAGGTGTATTGCTTTTAAAGGACAGATTTCTTCTCTAGAAGTGTGCTTCAGGTCTGCTTAATGTTTTACAATACGACATAAGACCATCCATATTTGAAAACTAAAGGGCAAAAACAGCCTGTTTGTGTTTTTGTGATGTCACACAAAGTACATATTTACATGTATGAACCTATTCAGCCTACAATAGTCTGACACAATTCATTTAAGCTAAAGTAATGAGAATTTCCTTAGATACATTAACAAAAAAAATTTGATAAATATTATCGGGTGGGTGGGATAAATACTACATCATGCTACTAAAAGACATTTTCACAATATGCAATAATTATTTCAATATTTTGACACTCAATACAGCAATTTTCTTCCAAATGTGCTGCACTCCATCCAATTACACAACACTAATTACACTTTGTAATGAAATGTGCAGCTGGTCCACAGTCTTTAAGCACTGATTTCCACAATATGCTTAGAAAATGCCTATCAAATTGATCATGGTCAGGAATGGGCAATATGACAATACTGTATCGTATCGTGATACATTTTGTTACTGTGTTTCACAATTTGGATATTGAGGATATAGGCAGTGCTTAAAGAACACCGATCAACTGCACTTCTGTTACAGTGGTTTAATCAGTGCTGTTTAACTGGAAGACATGCAGCATTTTTTGAATAACAGTCACTATATCGCAATACATATTGTGTGTAAATATTGTGATTTGATATTTTTACCATAGTGCCCACCACTAATTATGGTACAATAAAAGATCATATTGCCCACCTCTACTGTATATAATACATAATAAACAAACACACACCAAGCTCAATTCAAACATTTTTACATTTAAAGAATGTAGAAGTAGGGCTGTGTATTGGGAAGAACCTGGTAATATGATGCACATCACAACATGGAGTAATGACATAACTACATTTTTGGAGAAAGACCATGCCCGAAACCCTACTCCTGGACTCAAGCCATTATATACCCCAGCTTCTCAGTTCAACTCGGTGTTGAATTAACCAAACCTCCAACGCCAACGGGGGGCTTTACACACATAGACCACAGAGAAGCCAACCCGGACTCAAAGCCAAAAATATTTTCTTAGCCTAGAAATGACCTAGCTAGTGTAAACAGCCAACTGCCAACTACATACTGCATACTGCCAACTACATACTATATACAAATACTAGGGTCTTTTATCAGAGTACTAATGCTAACCTAACCATCACCTGATGCCATGATATACTTGGCAAATACCACAACGGCTCATCACTACTGCCCAGCTCTACTCACTACTGAGGAACAAAGGAACCAAAGGGCCGGGGCGAGTGGGGTTTCTACTCTGAATATAATCATTATGTTATGTCACAGATTAAACTCTGAGCAATGAAGTCTTGCCGGAAGGATGTCAACATGTCAGCCGCGCCAAATGAATGAGGGACGAACGAGGATTTTTAACCAACAGTGACCAGACCACCAATCTGTCACGTTAACAAGAATATCAATATTTCAGTGCTTCACTCACCACGCTGCTCTGATGAAGCTCACTCACAATTCTGCTACGATGCTGCCTCTTTAATGAAACACTGATATTTCTTTCAGTGTCTCCAGGTCGTTCAGTGCATCCTTAAAAAAATATCCCTCAGCATCTCAAGCAACTCCTCAAGAATGACCTCTAAACACAGTCAATAACGATACTGCCTAAAGAAATGCGTGGTTAGAGTAGGCGATCAAAGACAATGTATATTTTAAGACACTGGCCTGAGATTCGAGGATGGAAACAGTGGAAAAGCATTTGATATGACGTGGCTGGAGAGAGATTCCTAGGTCTCGAGGTGTGGGATGCAGATCTGTTCTTGACCATTCGACAGAGAAATGCTGCCACACTTAAACAAGTAATGTAATGTCAGGACTTTATCAATTAGAGAGGCACGGGCTGGTAATGTTTTCTCTAATGACCATATTTTCTAATGACCATCTTCACCTTTAAAGAACTGAGCATCTAAAGATAGCTACTGTGTCTGTTGTAACGTCCAGCGATCTATCTTTTGACCTCAGCATGACCACATTTTCAGACAGGAGCCTCCCCACCTGCTCTTTCTCCCACACACACACACACACACACACACACACACACACACACACACACACACACACACACACACACACACACACACACACACAATCTGAGTACTGTCATCACGACACAAGGTGTGTATTCATGGCCCTGTCAAACAGGAGAGAAGGAGAAACGCTGCATGCCCCCCCCCCCTAAAAAACTAAACAAAACAGCCATGTCCATTTAAATCCAGTGCTGGATTTCTGCAACAGGCACTGAAAACCATGTTCCTTTGTAGAACTGCCACTGTGGATTAGTCATCTGGTAATATAGTAAATGTATCCATTATTCATAGTCAAGTAATTACTAGTAATCAAATAATCTACCAATTAAATTAAAGCTAAATAATTAATCTGAGAATGTGAACAAGAAGCCATGCAGGGACTAGGAAAAGGTGAAGCAGGAAGCCTTTAGAAACACTATTGGTCAGGTGCACCAACATGGTTTAATCTTCAATTTAGATTAAGTTAATCTATTAATCCAGTTGTGGCAAACTTGATGAGTGTGAGATTTAACTACTATTTTAACCCCGGTATCAGGTTTGCAGTGCGCCTAGATTTATTCTAGAGATTAATCTAGACTAAGATTAATGTTGCTCTATTACTTTAAACACAGATTTAAACTTTTAATTACCTCTTAAACTCCACTGAACCATCCCAGGAACAACTCTGCCAGTTTGCATGTATTTAACAAACAGTAATCCTTAGGGTGTAATAAAAGCTAAATATCATGAATGTAAAAGGGGTTAAGGATATCTACCATTTTAAATGTTATAAACTATGTGTTTATGTAAGAAAAGCAGAAAATGTACACATGCACCAGGAAAGGATGCAAGTCTGACATTGAGGTCACAACCAGATATTTTAAAATATCTAAGGACAAAACCCATCCATCTTCCCCATCGAGCATGAATCAAACAACAGCAGTGCCAGGCAGACATTCCTTGTTTGCAATTCAAATGTGTAGATGTGTACATGTGTAGATAATCTACAGGAGGCTATAGATCTATTGTGTCCTATGTGTATAAAAGGGCACTTACTTAGTGACAAATCCATCAGAGTAGAAAATACAACTGAATTGCATGTTGATGGTATTAAGTTTTGACCAATAATTTGTTAATCCAGATTTAAAAATGCGGTGCAACAAAACTACATTAACAAATATGTGATTAGCTCTGATTAGCTGGAATTCTGCTTAATTAAATATCCTTGTCAGTGCAAGATACCCAGAGTGAAAAGAAATCCTGTATTTGTATATATAAATATGTATCCTGTAAGAGAGCCCATTTTAAAACATGCTTAACAACTGAAATTGCCCACTTACCCAAGAAAGTAAATACCAATATGTTCTTTTTTATTTGCATAATCAACTTTGAGTAATCATGATGGCACAGTTCCACTGTTAATCATTGCTACTAGTCAGTTTGTTGAAATCTGTAGCTTGTTATTCCATTCTAGTTTTTAATTCCTCATCATTTGGAGTGATGGATAACATCCAGAACGACAAACGTGCTTTCTGTTAAGCGATCTTCATCTTTAAACAGCTGTCAAATGAGTCTGGTCAAAATAGAAACATCATTACTGTGATGGCAGCGATTGGTGTCTGATTACAAAGAAGCATGGGATCCGGTCATGTCCCTGCTGTCTCAAAAGGTCAGCCTTTGCCATTCACGCTGTTCATAGAAACAGAGACAAAGAATTGTTGGCCAGGATGAGGAGCGGTCAGAAGACCTTGTGTGAAAATCTTCTCCCAGGAAAAGACTCTGATTGGCAAACCCTGCAGCTCTAAGCTCTTGGTAATGCACGACTGCTAACGCTTTCAGGGCATGCTCGCTTTCTTAGGTTCCAAATGTCCTCAGTTGCCAGATGGTTGGTCAGAAGTTAGAGCCACCACGCAACACCAATGCCGATTGTGCATATTAAAACGGAATGGACCCTGGAGGACTGACCCTGCAAATGTTTTCTCTGGTCCACTGCGGTTGTGTTCTCTGCGGGGAGGATGTGCTTTATCACTCTGGTGGATGATAACTGCAGGAGGGTTAAATCCATAATGGAGGCCAGAGACTGCCACCAATCAAACCCACTAATGACAAAACACACTACTGCCCAGAAGCTACATTTGCTTGGCTGGAATTATACCATTGAAGACCTAAAATGAGCCACAACCAAAAAAAGAAAGCCCTGAAAGAATCTATTCAGTAGCGATATATGCAGCTCCCTGGTTCCTACTAACCTCACTAATATAACAATAGGTCAGCGAGAAATTTTTAGGGAATTATAATATGATTAATGTGATTCATCAATTCCGTCCAGCCCTTCAGCTTGCTTCACGGACTGAAAATGTGATATCTGAAAGCTTTTTCTTCATCTGGCCATTGTTTTGACAGTGGATGGAAGTGGTCAAGTGCAACACCTGTAACGTTCTACAGAGCAGTATCTCTGATTCTTGAATTCTGAGGTTTTCGGTCCATTTCGATCCCAAAACAGGTGCCGAGCTCTGGTATAAAGCATTACTTCATTAATTTGCTGATGCTGATTGGCTCTTGCTGAAGTCACGTTTCAAAGAAAAGGACCGGCATGTTGAATACCACTTTGCTGAACAGGGCCCTGCTGCACTTTTTGAGTGAGGTAGCATCGTTACTGCCAAGGTTTATGAATCTGGCCCATCTCATATTTTGGAAAATATGGGGAAGATATAACAGTCATGTCCACTGACAAGTCAGGCAGAGCTGTGCAGTGTCTCTGTCTCCATGGTGCAGTGTGGCATAGCTCCAGTTAAGGGAAATGACATAAAACTTCTTCAGGTTTTGCTGCTGTACGTGAGACGCGACCTGAATACTTCTAGGCTTGCTGTCCAGTAGGGGCATAAATCTCCAACTTTACAAGGATGCAGCGGGTTCTTTAGAAGGTTATTCTATCCATCAATTTCAAATTTGTAAATAAATAAAAATTATATTAAAGATCACAGAAGGGGTGGATTTGCCAACAATAGATACGTTTTTATTTTATTTAGTTATTTTTATACATATTTAAAAAGTGCCCGAGATCATACTTTCCCAAAAATGTATGAATCTGAATCGCAACATTCACAGCAATGCATCAATACACATCACTGCATTTTAAGACTCATTCTGTAGATAAAAATAAACTGAATGTTTCAACAGATTCCCAATCAATATCACTCTCTTTGCTCAGCTGTGTTGAGCATGCTACGTTGCTGCATGACCCAAAAACTGCAAAAGAAGTTCAACCACTGCCACAAATACAACTTGCAGAGCCATCATGAAAGTTACTTTCAGTAGCTGCACTACCACTGAGAAAGCGGAGGGGATGGCATAATGGGCTCAGTTGCAAAATCAGCACAAAACACCTCTAGAACTTGTACATTCCTAATCCCATTAGGGACATTCAATTAACACTGGAAACTAACAGCTTCAGACAGGTGTGAAGACAAAATGAACAACGGTGCACATCACACATCCCTTCGTGCTGTCAAAGTCAAATACAAACACATGGATTTCCAAACACCAGGATGTACTCATCAGGTCAATGATGACCCTACAAACGAACTCTGCCTATGTAGCACTTTTCCAAATACACATATTGCTGTAGGTGCAGTATAGGTGAAAACAGGAGCATCCCTTCAGCTGCCAAATCGCTATCAAGTGCTGACCTTGTGTGCGTTGTACAACAAGCGGCAACGCTAATCTTTCATGTGATGACAGGAACAGCAGGATTATAGAGGGATGACGTGACCTCGCTAGGTATGGGCTATTGGGTTGGTTCAGTTTTCAATATGCCAACATGCTCTTTGTTTTAAAGGCTCCATGTAATGGACGACTACATCGCTGCGGTTTCAACATGTGCCATACACTGTCCAATTCAGTCTATATATGGATGTCTCATGATGAATAAACTGCTTTTGCAAGTGAAGCCACTGGGAACACATTTCGATACATGGACTTATTTGTGTAATACGAAAATTGAGTGTTAAGTGAAGCTTTCAACATTTAAATAGAAAACACAGAGCAGAAATATTTAGATTTTTAAGGATCTTTTAATATTCAGTGTACTTCAATATAAATCTACAGCAGATTAGCTTCACCCATTCTCCAAGATGAATGTGTTTCAGTCTGGATTGCTTTCTGAACAAGACACACAACAGATATAAACCAATTAGTGAAGAGTCATTTACATTCAGCAATCTTAAAGGTGCTGAATCAAACGGTCTATTTCATTCTAAGGGGTTAAAACAGGTTGGAAATTGATCATGTGAATCATGTGATCAAATGAAATTTGAAAAGGAGACAGCCATCATATTTTGATCACATAGGGAAAAAGTTAGCAAAGAAGCCAAGCACTGACTACTAAATGAAGCCCTATGTGGGTAATAAATCAACAAGGACACACAGTGTCATAGATGCAAAGCACCAATCTTCCATAACACTCCTGGTGCCTTGCCAACGTTCATCTCCACAAGATAGCTCAAGGACACATGGAGGCCGTTCTGTTTTTAACAGCATTTGTAGCAGAAGTGGTTGCTGGCTCCATTGTGCATTTAATTACTTACTTTCCATTATGAAGAAACACTGCTGCACAGATCAAGAGTACAATCTGGGATGTATGCAGTGATGTGTCAAACACTATAATAAAGGCTGACCTCGGACAAGGCTTAGCTCAATAACTGGTAATATTGGACATCACAATCGTTTAAGTAAGTGTAGAAACATTACATGTATTACTGTTCTTTTGTTCTCCTTCATGTGCCTTTCTTTAACAGTTCTCTTGTGGAATCATTCTAATAAAATGTGGGCCCAAATCAAAATGTGATGTGACTGTGGAACATTTCTGACAGTGAAGCCCTTTCCATTTATTTTCTGACATGGACAATCAACTTCTTCTGAACAAGTAAAGTTATTTAAGGTCACAGTTCCACTACGTCCAGGAGACAGAAGCCAAGAAAAGAAGAAGAAGAAGAACTGAATGGAGAAGCAGGCTGAACCTCTTTCAAAGAAGTTTTTAGTTGCTGTCTTTGAAGGATGCACATTGTATGACTGGATTCATAAAAAACACATTTCAGCTGTGTTCTATACTTCAGTGCTCCTTTCATAGATGCAAAATCCAACAAGCTCTTCTTTACAAGGTGTTCTAGCTAATTTGTGCTTGGCCAAGTTACACCAATTTACAGCATTACCCACGACAGATAAACTCCACACCAGCAATAGGTGTGTATCTTAAACACTGTATGTCCAATGTTTTTGGACTCCTCTTCTAATAAATGCATTTGGCTACTTTCAGTTGAAGCAATTGTTGACACAAGATGTGCAAATGTACACACACAGCAAGACTAGCTCTTATAGAGAAGTATAGCCAAAATAACGGGACGGTCTGGAGCAGATAAACATGACCTTATTGGCACGTATTTTTGAAGTCCCCCCCCCCATGGAGTGGTGGAGCAGTTGGGACAAGTTAGGGATGAGATAGGCAACGGCTTTGTTGCTGAATGCAATTAAATCCTTGTAGCAATGCTCCAATAGAAAGCCTACCTCGGACAGTAGAGACAGAGACTCCAACATCAGCACTTTGGAGACAGTTACTTCAACAAACTGAATGCCCTTCATTTTAGGAGAAACAAGGAGTGTGTTTACATGCACTTAAAAAATGTATCATTTGATCATAAGTTATCTAATAGTCGAATTATTCAAGAAGTCATGTAAACAGCATACTCCGATAAATTAAGCTGGATTTTGTCATGTTTCTCAGTGCATGTATACATTTCTAACTTCCACAGTTAACAAGAGGGCATAACAGGAAGGAATCAGCCAGCAGAAACTTGGATAGACACAGTCAAGAGATTTAATGAACAAGCCATTTAGAAACCTATAAACCCAAACAGATGACCCAACATTCTGGAGAAACACTGCCCGTATGGTCACCAGGAGTCAAAATCGACTTGATGCCACTGGATAATAACAGTCTACAGTTGTCTGAATTAGACAACTCACTCATAAAACCCACATTAATGCATTGTAGCCTCTGCCTGGAGAAGCTGCAACAAGCTGTACATAATAAAACACACTGGTGAGAGGAATTCCCTAGTTTTGCTGCTGGGCTACGTATGTGAAACTGCACTGGCTTGGCAGCCTGTTTCTTTGGAGGAAGCTGAATAGACATGAAAGAGAAAGGAGTGGCAGGCTAACAGCTGGTAGAGCTCTGTCTCTCTCGCTCTCTCTAACACAGACACACTGAGGACACCCAGTCACAACACATTAGCGTCCTCCTAGTGTTCCATTCTCATTCTGGCAGGTGCAGCCCAGCTCCACACAAGTCTGCGTCGTCACGATACAAGATCAGCATGCCCTATTTTCCATTCTACAACTGGAGCAGAGCAGGGTAATTCATTTAAGAGCAGAATACATAGACTATACGAGTTTGGATATGCCCAGTTGGAGAGGAGTGGAGTACATTCAAAGATAAAAAGAAGGTTAAAGTGGACTAAGTGGAGTCAAATTCAAAAGCATTTTCAAAAACGCTTTAAAATGATTAGTCACTCGGATATTAAGCATGTGCGGGCTCTGGATAGGATGTTCAAAGGGGGGAAAAAAAAAAAAAAAAGCCTTGGTTGACTCATTTCCTTTAACCATTGCGTTCAACTGGGACTGTTTTAAGATGAAACCTGCAGAAACCAGTTTGATTCCCCTGATGTTTGAGTATAGTATATTAGAAAAAATATTATTAAAAAGCTACATAAAACTTTTTACTTCTTTGCTTAACCATACTTTTGGGTCAGAAACGTTCTTGTGGCAGGAAAACCCACTGCCTCCGAGTCGAATACATGTCTTTTAAAAACCAGGACAACTCTCAAACCAAGGAAACAGATATTACTCTCAATTATTAACAATTACTCTCGTACAGTGTGAATGCCGCTAAAACACAAAACAGGACAGAGCTGTTGTGTGATTTACTGTACAAACAGATTCAGCAAGAATTTATCCTTTCACAGACAAGTGAAAAAGTAGCTGGATTATGTGGGAAAAACAAGGCCACTGTAGTAGCAAATTTAGCTACATGCTAAGTTCGACTATAAGGAAAAGCCAGCAAACCTGGAAGAACCAGTTAACGAAAATATGCCTGGAAACAGTGGAAAACACTTCCAATACGATTCACCTGTCTTTGTGCTCTTAGATATGAGATCCTTACATATCCTTATATATCCTATATATATATATCCCAGCTGTGTTTTGAGCCTCAGATAGCTGGATGTTCCTGTCTACACATTGCTGTCCATGGACCATTGGTCCTTTGGCAATTTGGATGGATCAATGTCAAGTCCAGCCTTTAACTTGAGCAGCTAATCGCTTGTTTCATTTCTGGTTTTGGCCGTTTTCCCTAATAAATGCAGCCGTTCTGCAGAATGTTTTGCTGCTCAGTCCGACTAAAGGGGGCGTGTGCCAGCGGGAACGTGACCACGCCAATGCATAGCCTCTACTGAGGATCCTGAAAGTAAAACACGTCAACTAGGGCAAAATCTTAAGCTTTTCATTAGCAAGAGTTAGTTACCAGTTGACCAGACATATCTGTTGAACTGGACAGACTTGAGGAAGAATCAATAAAAGACATCACAGTGGATTAATTTGCCCTCTGTATCTCGCATTTGCTTGCTGATGTGCGAGACCCAGGGTGATCAGAATGAAACTGATCATGAATAAAGACAATATTAATGGACTTGCTTATTTGGTGAGCATGAATGACTTAATATCACAACAATCAATGCTTTGATGCATTACAGCCTGTAAAACTGCCTTTGTGTTAATGGGAACATCAGAGCCAATGAATCCGTCACCAATTTACCACAGTTCCTGCAGACGCCAACCACAAAGCTTGAAAGGACAAAGTCATTCATCAAAATATTTGGAGTCTTGGCCGGCTGATTTCTAGGCAGAAAGCAGCCCACAGCTATTCAAGGTCCAGGTAATGCAACCTTGGCCTACCATTTACCCATAATGAGCTCTGAGCTTTACCTGAGCTTAAACTCTGCCGCAAGAACAAAGGATTTGATTCTGCCCTTGTGTTCTCATGGCACGATACATACTGTGCCCATCTTTGAACAGAATGCCAACGATGGGTTTAGTCTGTGATTGTCAACTTTTGCTAACAGCTCCTTCACCAAGCACACATGCCCCTAGTAAAAGCTGATATCAGCCTGACTTAAACGAATAAAGAGCGCCTATTTTTGCCATATTTTTGACTTCACTTCAAAAGAGACATTTTATTTAATTAAGAGGACACTGAAAGCACCACTCTATTCTAATTAAAACCATAAGCCTGTAAGGCTTTGGAGCCCAGGGAGCCCTACTGTGAGCAGGTAATGAAAAGCTTATGAAAGCAACAAGCCAATCCAATCTGGCAGTGGCTGAAGCACCATGACAGAGGCACAGCCAGGGCATTCCACTTAGTTGGAGGGCATCATCATATCTTCCACTTGGCCATGTCCAGAGCCAGGCCAAGTTATTGCCACGCTGTAGTCCACGCATCAAATTTGCCGCAAGGGTGAGGTGTGTTCATTTTATTAAAAGTGGAGGGGTGTGAGGGGGAGGAGGAGGAGGAGGAGGGGAAGATGCAGGGGGTTATTTAAGTCTGCTGAGAAGCGCTTCTTGGCAAACTCATTTCCTTCTTTCTCGGGTAGCGAAGCGTATGCCCAATATGACTGTGTTCCGGTCTGCCGGTGCAGGAATAAGCTTTTGCTGCAACTAATGTGCCAGCACTGGACGTGTCAGAGTGACCATGAGAAAGGATTGTCTGGCAGGTGGGCCAAACACTCACATTTAATGGAAGAAGAGTATCAAAAAAAAAAAAAAAAAATCCCAAGCTGTTGGATTGAATCTTGTTTTTTGGTGTACAATACGGTACAGTGATGATGCATATAATCCCCTCTTATATGGGTTTAAAGAATAAGTCAGTGTTTTTCAAGCAGATCTTGATCTGCTTTATCTGTATGATGCATCTGATTGAATGTTAACTGCATGCTGAAGTAACGGCTCACTGAGTGTTTTACAGGAGCCATACCGGACACTGTACCTTCATTACACTTCCTTTCCTCAGGTTCAATTATGACCTGAATAGCTTTAGGTACCAAAACCAGTCAGAACTCATTTTTATATGAACATTTTCCCATTGTTCTTCATCCCTTAGAATCAAACAGTCAGTTTTGTTACTGTGTCTTTAAGACTGACATTTCTATCCATCCATGATACATTAATCAAGATATGTAGACACGATGTAAAGGAACAACAGTCAGATTCAAATTGGCCATTGGGTTTTGTTTTATAGAGAAAACAATATAAATATAGACTCCTTACAACGCTCCCGCAAATGGACAGAGCTAAACTACTGTAGGCTGTACAGGCAGATAAGATAATACAGATACAGAAATACAAGATGATATAGAGGAGATATTATTTCGGCGCTGTCACGCTAAAACCTTTTATCTCCAAAATGAAGACTTTACAGAAAAAAGGACAATAAACTAGAAGAATTTCTATTAGTCCATTCATTACCAAATTCTGACACAATGTTCAGAACAACTACCAGATTCACATCACGTCACAGTGAAAAACATCAAAAATGGAGCTAGAAGGTTTTTGCAGGACAGTGGTGATCTGTAAATACACAGTTATTATGGACAGTATGGACAACATTTAGATTTTTAGATTTTTTATGTGCTGACATTAAGCTCTTGTTCTTTTTTAATTGTCTAAATTACTGCAAATGTCCACATTACAGTTTCAGAACACTGAATAGGAAAACAGCAGCATATTCCTTTACTGTAAACGGTAACACCTGGAATAATAGCTGCGCATTTTAGTAGAGCAAACTTCAAGTCAGTTCACATTAGGAAAAGAACAGAGGCAGAATAAGCTGCTCTCAGCAGAGGGTAAATAACCACGAGGCAATAACCGAACAGTTGTTTGTGATTCATCCTCGCTATTGGTGGTGGTAGTAGTAGTAGCAGCAATTCTATCACAATTGCTTTTTCCCCCTTTCATGAAGCTCATATTATGACACCCAGTCATTCATAGATACACACACAAACACATACACACACACAATGAAAATATGTGTGCTGTTTTGTAAGTGATCGCAGCACCTGTTAATAGCCGGACGATTCATTTCAGGCTGCTGCCCCCAAGACCTCCCTTTTTGTCTCCAATGACAAGATCTAAGCAGCCCTAATTAATCCAGGACAAAGATGCTTTTGTCCTTAGGTTGTAAGTCATGGGGTATATCAGGTGTACAAATACCAAGTGGGTGCCCGCTGCACAGTCATGTAGAGTTCAATATGACAGATCACAGTATGAAACCTAGTGAGTTTTAAACTTAAAGGGATCACATCCCACATTTTTATTATATTTTATATTCCCTACTACCCCATACTACATTTATTCATTTTACATGACAATTTTCCCAACTGCTCTTTATCCCTTAGAATAAAAACAGTACGGATTAATTAAAATAAATAATAATTTAAAAAAAACTTTTCAAGATTAGGGCCCTTAAAATGTTTCTTATAACTTTGTCCAATTACCATATTTAATTCCTCCCAGCATTCTGCTTTATAGAGTCCTTGTAAATCACATTATTCAACGTGCTGCTGGTCAGAACACTCAACTGCAAAAACCACAAATCCCTAAAGGTGTCTTTTCACTCTGCAGTTGGCACCATGCCCATACCAGTAAATCAAATAAACACAAATTAATGGTATTTCCCAAAAATTGCTGCTGTTGCACCTTGTGGTAAACAAAATCCGTTTTGCTGTATGTACATTTTTCCAAGGAATGCTGCTGGGACCTCTGAATTCCAAAGAGAGCCGAAATGCAAAGTTTGCCAGACGTGAGCGAACACTGCTGCGCGCTGACTGACTGGCAACCTTTAAGTTAAGTTGCTTTGGCTAAAGTACTATAGTATAGTATTTTAAGTAGCTGATGTTGTAATAGTGGTTAAATATAGGTAGTAGAGTCAACTTAATGACTAAAGGTCAGAGAAATGGGCTTGGGACCGGAAGGTCACTGGTCTATGGTTGGTGGAGAATGGTTGATGGGGGGTGGGGGGTGGGGGGGGGGGGGGGGGGGTGTCTAAAGAAATACAAGCGGTTAGCAAAAAGTCTATGAATATACCTGCTAAAAGCCTGACATTCATTTCAGACTGCTGCTTTTGTGTCCAATGACAACGTCTATACGGCTCTAATTAATCCAGGACAAGGATGTTTTAGTCCTTAGGTTGTAAGTCATGGGGTATATCAAGTGTACAAATATCAGGTGGGTGCCTGCTGAATAGCTATGAAGAGTTGTACTCTAAAGCCATAGAGATCAAATGATCATTTGTTCGCAGTGGACCAGCATAGCGTTTTGAATTACCAGATCCAAAAGCTCTCCCCTTTCAAACAAGATTAACAGCCTGGCCTGCTATGCCCGACTTGTTTTATCCATACCATCACGACCCAGCTCATCTTACATGCCATATCGCCCCATGCATTCCCACATGATGCTCACCGACGAGGGCCTATGGATTTACCGTTTCACGAGGTGAGGCAGATGAACTTACCTTGAGTAGCTCTCGGGGGAAATCTTGTCCTGCGTTCAACCCGTCCAAGTTATTGATAAATTCCTGGCACGTCATCTTCTTCCCAATATTCTGCAAGGTGTTAAGACACATTTATTACTTGGAGAATGTAGCGGGACTGCAATACATCATCCTACAAAGACCTTATTTAACCCCATCAGCAGCAGACAGAGGAGGAAACCTTGGTAATAAATTTGTGCTCAAGCTGTGCACATCTGAACTGTCACTGCTACAGCGCATCTTCAACTTTCATACAGCACCACTGTGCTGTACCTACATCAGTCACTCTTGGTTTCACATCACAATGACACGACCTGAAGATCTAGACCAGACAATCTAATGAAGTGAAACACATTCGCAGGGGGTGGGGGTCCTCTTTAACATTGTGCAAATGTTATTTGCAGCTACAGGTAATGTTTGGTGAAAGATATACAGCAGGGATTGGCAAGGGGGGGGGGGGCAGAGTCCAGCACAGTTTACTGGTTTCCCTGCTCAAACAGACCTGTCGATCGACAGGGGAGTTTAATCAGATGTGACTGAGCAGCAAAAGCACAAAACTGTGCAGGAATCTGGTCCTCCTGGACTGGAATTGCCCAGCCCTAATCTACAGGTTATTAAATTCAAGGCTGCACTTACTTTTTCTAGCCTATTTTTTCCCCTCCCGCTTTGTCTCCAAAGACAACATCTAAGCACTTCTAATTAATCCAGGACAAGGATGTTTTAGTCCTAAGGTTGTAAGTCATAGGGTATATCAGGTGTACCTGTAATGAATTGGTGCTCAAGCTGTGTGTCGCTGGGCTGGCAATGCCATATCTGCAGCTATGTACTGTCTGTGTATCAGTCACTCTCTGTTTCATATCAGTACAGGGCTGCGTATTAACATAGCATTAATATTTCACTGCGGTCTTAACCCGACCGGCGAGGACCACAGGATGTAAACGAACGGCAGCACATGAGTGATATGAAAAACGATCATCATAATCGCGAAGCTCAAACAGAAAGAAGATGTAAATATCAAAGGCCCACTCGTTGACTTGATTGTGTAAACAACAAAGATTTCAGGCTCTGTTAAGTGCACAGGCCACGACAACGATCCGTTACAATCAGGAACTAATCAATTACCATAATGTTTGATTATTTGAAAGGACTGTATGATCACCAATGAAACCAGCAGAGCGTGTCAACCACCTCCATTTATCATAACTGATGTCCCTGAACCGCGAGGCTGTTACAGTCTACAGTCGCCTTGGAACATTTTCTCTCTGCAAGCAATGCTTTTTATTCCAGACAGGTCCCAGCCTTTTGAACTCATCTTTCAAAAAACATGGTAGACATTCTGCTTTAAAATACAAAACGTCCATCAATGCTGACTTGCTAAATCGCAAGGGAGACACTGCATAAAAACCATGTTAAAGCACTGCTCATTTCACATTTAAAACCATCTCATTAAAAAAAAAGAATTAATTAAAGCAGAAATGCAGACACATATCTTCATCATATTCTTTTTAACCAATGAATTATAAACTACATGCTATGGTCTTAAAACGCACCAAATGTTCAAGATGGCGTGATCTGAAAAGGGTTGTGCAAGCAAGGTATGCCAAAAAAAAAAAAAAGAACTGATAAACCGAAACATTTGCAGGGAAAAAAAGGTCCACAGTTCCAATTCAACACTGTGCAAATCTTTCTTGCAGCTGAAGGAAAATGTTAGTTAGTGGTGATTGCTGCTAAAGGGGACCTACAGTTACTGAATTTGGGCTTTGAATGTTATTCAATGTGTTCAATAAAAATAGCATGAACAGTTCAACGGTTTGTTGCAGTGACTTAGATAACCTGCACTGCAGATGATTACTCAATGTGCTCAATAAAAGACAAACTGTACAGCTGGTGTTTAGTTAGTTTGTGTCTGTCTATAATTGTGACTTGATGATGAACAGATCATTGATTATGAATCAGTGCAGAAATGCAGGTACCTCCACAGGTTCATTTTTCTTATAACTGCAGCAACAGGAATAAAGACCAGAATACAAGTGAGGTTTAATATAATCCATTAAACACTTCCTGAACTTATTATTTATCACTTTTTATAAACATATCAAATGTGGAATTTGGACAGCGCCCATGTGGATGACCATTAGTGACCTATAGCATGCATATTCAGCAAAATGAATACTGTGCAGATATTACCCAAAAATAGCTCTCAGAGAACAATGTCAAAAAATACCAAAATATTGTATAATGGTCCAATCTCTGATATTGATTTTAAGCAGTTATCGATTATTGTGCATTACCTAGTATTTTAAAAAAGGGGTTCTACATAGGATATCTATGGTTTCGATAATGGACTGACACTGATCTAGAAGGTATTGTATTATCTGAAATTAAAGGCTATACAGAACACCTAGCCTGTGAGGAGGAAAATGGAAACAGCTTGCATTAGGGTAAAAAAAACTGGGAAAAAACATCAATATGAATGAGATTGTTACAATATTCTTTCAATTTTATGCCTGCGACAGGCTTTAACAAGACAGCTAGTGCCTCAGATTCATGAGGCCTGCATGCAGTCATTCCGGGACAAGGACATCCTTTTCTTCACAATAAAGAGGCTTGCAGTGTTTTGCAATTCAAGAAACATGCTCTCCATCTAAACTTGTGCTCAGAGCGTCTACTCTCAAAGAGACATTCTGTTTCACTGACCAATAATAATAAGAGCTTTGGCATAAATGTATTTAACATATTGCATAGTCTCAGAAAGAGATTACTATGAATAAAGCTGAGCATGGATCTGAATACAGGATCCTGGTCGAGTGCTTAACTGGTTTTCGGAACGCCAGGGACAAAGGCTAGAGGGAGCAGGCCTCTGTGAATACTAAAATAATGAGCAGACGGTGTTTGTTCCAATGACTTTACAGTTTCTGCCAGCACCAGCCGAGTTTGTAGGTGGACGGCTCTGACAAATGTTCAGACTGGCACAAGATATCAAGGCGCGACACAGGGCCTCCGTCTAATACATACAAGACCTTCGACACTGCTGTATGAAAATGTATGAAAAGCCTTGCCTGCAGACGTCCATCCATTAGGCAAGTGGACCACTTTTATGGTCCACAAAAAGCATTTGCATTATATGAAAAGGTCGCTGAATTGACTTGATTCAAATGTGTACATAAATTTCACACAAACTAAATACTACAGCAGCCCAATGGTGGCTTTCAGGGGATGGATTATCAAATGACTTAGGCAACTCATAGCCCACAAGGATTATAGTATCTTCCAAACCTCAGTAATACACTTCAAGGTGCTTTAAAAGTTTCTTTGAGTGAAGCCATAGAAGTACCAACTTAGGGTCCATAAAGAACCATGTTTGTAATAGAGAGTAGTAGAGCGTTTGAAGAGCCTTTAAAAGGCCATTAAAAACCTAAAGGGCAATTCCTCATCCTCAAACTAAGGAAGTTCAATTAAAGTATTATAGCAGCTACTAAATAATTTACAGCAGTTACAAAATAATATGAAAACACAAAAAGTAGCCTAGGACTAAAGTGGTAAAGTGCTGGCGATATCCACATAGCCACAGAACCCTCATTTAACGTAAACAAATAGCAACGTAAAAGTTACTCACACTCATACATCTCAATTACATACTTTACGTAACCAAAAGTGGTTCTTCTATTGCATTGCTCACAGAATCTTTCGTAGCACCGTCATTGTTAGGATTCTTTAAAGATTTAAGCCGCAATATCAAAACACTATCAGTCATATTTCATAAGTCATTGTAGTAAAATATGGGACCATCTCAAAGCAGTTCTAGCATGATACAACTACAGTGAAGAGAACTCTGAAAACAAGCCTCTAAAACAAGATTTAATAAATACAATGACTATTTGCCTTGTAGTAGAGAGAGGAAACTGAATAAAAAGTTGAAGTTCATTTTTTAAAAGAACAACATTTAAGAAAAGCGCTTCACAAAAAACACAAATTAAGATTATAATAAAATGACATGTGAGGGGAGAAAAAAAAAAAGAATAAAACATATATCCATATATATCTCGAATGTCTATATATATCTATATCTATATATATCTATGAATGTTCTCCGTATGTCTTAATGGCTGTTCATTAATGAGGTGGTTAGACCTTTCAAAAATCAAATAATTTTAACCCCAATTCCAGCCAATTTAACACTAATTCTACTCTCTTTTCAAATATACTAATAATATCCAGGGTATGCTCAGAGAAGTACATCATGGTGTAATTCATACAACAGAAAATTACATCATGTTACACATATATACCCTTTACTCATTGGTAAGGTACTGGACTATTACTGATATGTAAAGGCTTCTGATTGTGCATTCATAAAAATGCTTTTAAAAGGGCCAAACACTCATTAATGAGGGGAAAACACAGTCATGGCAGATACTATGGTTATATGCCTTTTCCCCCCCTTAATTTTCTAAAATCAAAGCTCAGCAAAACACACAGAGCCAATCTGAGAGAGACTGCTTGTACAGGGTTTTTCAAAATGACGGCAAATACGTCTTTCAGGCAGTAGACTGATGTGGTCTTTCCTAGCAGAAAAGCCACAGTGTGCACAACACCCTTGCTGGACATGATGGAATCAAATCCCCCAGCCTAAAGGCAAAAGTAATTAAGGAAGATGTTTCTTATCGAGACCCGTTTCAATCTCCGAGACTGACAGCATCGTCGGCCCACGCCAGCTCACCTCTTTCTTGGAAACTTTCATAATGTTATTTTTTTATCCACAATAATAATAATAATAATATTAATGGATGCGTATGTGTGAAGAGATTATAAGGGATGTTTCAATGTCCAATTTCACACAACTTCACAAAGCACACACACTGCACCTGTGTGAAGGCCACAACAAAAAAAACAAACAAACAAACAAAAAAAACAACCCAATCTTTTAAATCAAGCGTCTAGCAAACTGCCGTGGTGTGGGCGTGAAATTTTGGCGTCTCCATGGCGCATATGTGTCCTATTGAGAAGGAGCCAGGAAACGTCAAATCCAAGATTCGCCACCCCGTGAGTATAAAGACACATGAACACGCTCCACAGAGACAAAAAGATGAGCTATTCTGAGGAGCGTGTATATACTGTGCACTCGTTTCACAGATAATAATCACAGCAAATTTGTGCCACAGATTAAGTTCTTATTGGGAAACAACTATTTCCTCTGCTGAATTTCCTGAAAGCTTGAGAAACGCCAGTGTTCATTTTTCACTTATTCAAATTCTTGAGATTTATTTTACTCTGAACTACAAATATATGAAATGCATATAATATAGACACTCACAGGAGCACCTCATTAGGATGCCTGCACCAATACTGAACATTGAACACACAGTCATGCTCATGAAACCAGTTTGGGGTACACAGGTGAGACTCATCAGACCAGTCTTCATCTGTTAGCAGCAGATCCTGTAAGCTGTGTGGCGGAGCCTCCATGGATTGCATCAGTGAGCCTTAGAAGCTCATGACCCGGTTGCTGGTTACCGGTTGTCCTTTCTTGGACCACTTCTGGTAGGTACTGATCCCTGCATACTAGAAACACCCCACAAGATCTGTCTGAGGTTTTGGAGATGCTCTGTCCCAGTCACCTAGCCCTCTCAGTTTGGCCCTGGTCAAAGTAGCTCAGATTCTTCAGCTCACTGTTCCTGCTTTTAACACACTACACCTTTAAGAACGGACTGTTCACTTGCTGCCCAATATGCCCCACCCTTTGACAGATGCAGCTGTAGATCTGTAGAAGAAGGTAATCGATGTTTTTTTCCTTCACTTGTCAGAGGTGTTATTGTAATGGCTAATCACGAAGCCCTAGAGAACAAGCATTTGTCATTTACTCCAAGAAAAATGAGTAGACACTAAACACTAGTTTAAAGCTTCAGTCATATTGTAAAACATTATCTAAGTCTATTTATTTATACATCTTAAGATTGACATTAAATGAGTCATATTGAACAGGGTATGGGAGATCTACGGGATAAAGGGCAAAGAAAGGGAATAAGGAACAAATCAGCTTCAGGTAATCTTTAGACGGATGCCAAGATTGGCAGCTAGACTTCAAAACCGCAGTAAAAGGAACAATTAAAAAAACAATGACGGCTGGAGAAAAAAAGGGATATAAGAGGCAATAGACAAGGACAGACAATGAAGAACTAGCAGCCACAGTTAGTCTTGATCCATACACTGAATTTCTGTATAATAGCATGGTATTTTTCACATGCTGATTACAATACAAAAGGATTTAAAAGACAATTAAACTGTCGAATGAAATGTCAACGTTACCACGCCCATGTTTTACATGTGAAATGTTCTAGTCTAAAAGTCCACCCTCATGAGCAGAATGGGATTAGAAGTGACTTTGAAGGTTCACTGCACCACAATTGGAAGGAGTGTCTAAAATCCTGTGCTAAGCGAATAGAGGCTCTGTGAGCTAGGGCTCTCCACCAGGAACCAGTGAAAAGGTATTTATCAATTTTATGGACTGAATAATCAGCTCAGATAAGGCCAAACGATGCCAGGTCACCCCGTAGTTCATTCAAAGGAGAAGAGCAGAGGCTGCAGTCATTTCCATTTAACAACCACAACCAACTTTAAACTAACTGAAGAGATACGACACCAGGAGGAAAATATCAGAGGGCATCCCCACATACCTGGCCATGAAGGTCAGTGTTGAGCAGCATCAAAGCACACGTAAGGCAATGCACTCCATCTGTAAAAAGAAAAGGGGGAAAAAAGAAATATGTATTAATGAGATTTAATAACTAATTATTTAGTCATGGCTTTAACAGGCATCAGTCGAAAGGTCTAACCGATTAACTCTGCTCATGCACCTCATGTTTCACAGCCTGTGACGGCAAAGCCACATACTTTACGTTTGCTTCATTGTTCTGTAAAATAAATATTCAGCATTTCACAGAGTGACATGAAGAGCCTCTAAACATGCAGAAGTACCCCTATGTTGATATCATCCATCTCTACACTGGGCCAAAGTGTAACACCAGTTCCATGGCAACAGTCTTAGCAACAAGGAGACCGTTTTAGCTTTTACCCATCTACTGGTCACAGAGGCTTGTTGTTACCAAGATGGTTGCTATGGGGGAGACATGACACTTCAGCATTGAACAAAAATGAACATTAAAAGAGACAAAAATACTAGGCATGACATATCCACATTTCAGTAAATACACTATGTAGACAAGAAACAATGCAAACCTATTACATAAGGGCATTATTTGACCGGTCTGAAAGGCAGATTCTGGTGATGGGACCGTCTGCCGAACCTCTGCTTGTCTCTTTTAACGGTCATTTGTCAACCTGAGGCCGAACAAGCTCCATAATTTCTCAAGGGACAGTTGAGTTGATCTCTAGTTAATTCATAGGATGAGTGGGCAGGAAACAGCCATGGAAATGAACCCACCTGCTAAACCCTCACATGATTCATAATGGAAAATGAAATTCCAATGTTCTCAATTGGTATCCACTAACCACAATGTACAAAAAAACAACATATTTACATATTTATAGCTATTAATCTCAGGATTGGTTTTCCAGACACAGATTAAGGCCCTGTGCAATATTAATACTGACAAGGTAATTCAGAGACTAGACTCCCAATCTAAAGGCTTTTCTTGTATACTGGTTTATTCAGGACTGGACTAAACAAACAGATTTATTTAGAAAAAGAAAAATGCAGCAAGAAGTCTAGTACCTTCTGAGGCGATGATGGTGGGGTTACATTGATAGTACCTATTAGAAAAGTGGATTAAAACCCGCTCTCTTTCCTGGGTTTCACCCATTAGTGCAAAGGCTTTAAGAAAGGATCTGCAGAAGAAAAACAAAAAAGGATAACATCAACATTAATAGCAACATCCGCAAAGCAAAAAATATGATACCTCTAATAACACCAGTCAGCTCTTCAACTAGCCCAAAAAAACAAAACTTTATTAATTATTTAATACATGATGTTTAATCAAAGGTGCTCTAGGATGGAGTAATGAGGGTCAATCTTTACTCATTATATTAAAGCCTCCACAATTTACATAAACCTAGCACACCAGCAGCAGAGTTACAAGAAAGGCTAAAAGCTAAAGCTAATCCAATCAAAAGAAGGGAGAATGGCTGATATTTCCACAAGAAAGCAGGCAGAGCCCCGCAGAAGCCAGGGGAGCAGAAAAAGACTAAAAGCTAATGTTAGACTGACTGAAGGTGGTCAACCCAAGAGCCAACCGGAGGAAGCCGGAAGACCATCGGAGCCAGGTAAGCAAAGCAACGTGATTCAGAATGATTACAAAACAATCTATAACAATAATAATATAATATAATAATAACACAATCTTTTTTTTTTTTTTTGCTACAGTCTGTAGCTAGGCTAGGCTGGCTCTGCTATATGGCTACTGTGAGAGGTTGTGGTAATGTAACCCAGCCGATAAAAGCAGAGCTTATTTTTCCCCTTAAGGCCACCATAAAAGGAAAATTGTAAAACTACATCTGAGCATTTCTCACCTCAACCAAAGTCACACATTTCCAATTTATACATCAGAAATGTAAAGAACAACTTACTGAATACTGAATAAACACATTCATTGGCACATTTAAGCTTTTCGTTATTCGCTAAAATAAATTATTGATATCTATATTTTTAAGAAAAGCCCTGACGAACTATACCTGAGCGATTGGTCCAATGTCATCCCTGTGAATTCAAAAAAAGTGAGGTACTCTTCGGCGACCATCTTGCTAAAGTCATTGCTGTAGGAAGACAAACAAAGGGGTGCGTATTAGAACCAGACAGGGAGAAACCCACCATATTCACTGTAGAGTCACCGTGCTTTTTATTACTTTCAGTCCTCTAATAATGTCTATGAAAAATAATCCCACACATTCAGTGAGGGGCAAGGACAGCTTGTTTTTGCAGTGGCTGTGTATGCGCCACATTTCATAAGCATGAACAGAGTAGCGGGTCATGACATCACTTTCATTTACTGTATATTAGAGAGGCAGAAAGAGAGAATGAGAGATAACAAGACAGGAGAAAGGGAGGAAGGGAAAGAAAGGGAGAGGGAGGGAGAGAGAGAGAGAGAGAGAGAGAGAGAGAGAGAGAGGTAAAGAGGAGAGAGAGAGAGCGTGCAAGCACGAGAGTGAGAAGGAGAAGGGGAGATTTATATAAACGCCTACACACACTTCCACAGCACCAATTCAAAATCACGACATCAAGCATGGAGGGAAGGGATTGATGGCAGTATATTGAGGCTGGCATTGTCCTCCAGACCTCTGCTGAGGCTGAGGGAGAGCGCAGGCTAGCTGTGTGCGGGTTGACTCACACCCGCGGGCGGATGGAGGGGGGGAAAAAAAAAAAAAGACAAGAAAAACAAAAATGCATTTTAGACCAAGGGCGGGTTCAGCCGGGAGCAGCATACATTCTGTTTACATTTTTATTCAGATTTCTTTTTACAGAGCAGATTCAGATCATCAGTTTTGCTGAAATAAGCCAGGCTAGCGTGGCTCTACACATGAGATGGACGTATATAGTGGTATGCTAAAATTTGAGCACTTTGGCCAAATGACACATTTTGTCACTTAGCCGAGGTAGTCTATAGTCTCTGTAGCTAATCCAACATAAAATACAGTCTCTTCAACAAATCCTAATGCACAGTCAATCTTTTTTGCAGAACATACAAAAAACGACATATTTGAATGGATTGGGAATTGTCTATATTAGACCAGAGCGAGTTAAGCTCTATAAAACAGGTATTATCTACAGCAAAGGTCACCAATCTTCTCAAGGGCCACAAAGGGCCAGATTGGCTGCAGGTTTTCACCACAATCAAGCTGGTCTCAGTGTTCACACAGTTAATCAAGCTTAATCCTGCTTGGGTGGAATGAAAACCTGCAGCCAATCTGGCCCTTTTGTAAGTAAGAGCGGTGATCTCTGGTCTATAGTTGCTAGGCTGTGTATTGGCAAGAAACTGCTGATCAATAAGGATCACAATACAGGGGTTGCGATGATTCATGGTGAAGGTGATTCATGGTGAAGGTGATTCATGATGATAGTCAATCAAAATTTAGTAAAAATTGCTTTGTATGCAATCAGAACGATGGGATCTGAAGATACAGTACAACACTGCTAAAATATACGGACATAAGCATTGGGATTGGACTCATTAATTGTTTCTTCTTATGTCAGTTAAAACACTCCCACACTGGCTAGTAATGCATTAAGTGACAGGGGCTAGACTGGCTAGTAATGCATTAAGTGACACTCAACCAGAGAGAGTAAGGCCAGTTAGTCTCCCAGCATCACCGGGGTTCAAACCAATAACATGTCCAAGGCTCGGACAGCTACACCACTCAACCAAAATACTACTCTCCTAATTGTACAAACATTCAAACAGGAAAACGCCCATCCTTAATAGGTAATGGATTAAAAAGGAAAAAGGGGATCATTACTGAAGGCTCACAGGCACACGCTGGTCCACACAAATGAAACAAATGTGCCTGCTTGGCAACAGAAAGTGCAGAGCCACTCAGCGTCCTCTCATAAACAAGCCTGAAAAGCTTTATGAGTTCTCTGAAGCACATGGCTTTAGAGGCATGAAGTAAAAGTCAGTAAGAGGACGTGGGGGTAAAAAACCTTTACTGATGGAGCTCAAAGATCCTTTAGATAAACAGGACATACCCTCTAATGAACATAACAAAAAAGAAAAGCACTGTCTTCATCAAATCTGACCTTCAGGCAAATTTGTCACCTAAAAACGTCCTATGACCTGTATGGACTATGGAGAAAACACTCTAAATGGGATGATCAAGCTGCCAAAATGTTACCACTTAAGCTAGAGCTTGTCTAAGGACAAGCAATCCATTTCCGCCATAATTGTGACAATTTTTACAGCTTTTAGAAAGCATGGCTCCAGTTTGTGTAAAACGAAGCACTATGTGGAGAATAAAATGCTTGATGTCATGCTTCAGGAGCAGTGGGTAACAGATGTGGGTACTACTCATCAACAAGGGAACCTTCAGGGCCTTCAGAAAGAAGGTATAATAGTTTCTGGGAACTAAAAAAAAAAAAAAGTACATTGTTTGTTACTTTTTGTTCAATAGAATCGTCATATTGTTGTATTTAATTCTGGAAGCATTGTAGTAATGTGTATTCAAGTCTTCAAGAGAATCCACCAACAAGCAACAGTGACATTAACCAATCCTGGCCTCACTAATGCTCACACCAATTTTTTCAAACTCTAATAGAAAGCCTTTCCCTAAACAGTAAAGAAAGTTAGATTAACCAAAAGCAGGACGAGCATTTTTTTAAAATTCCCTTCAGAGGTAAATTAATTAGGTGTCCCAATACTTTTGTCCATAAAGTGTATGTTAATATGTGTTTTAAGTGTCAGCTTATTAAACAAGGATTAAGCACAGTCCAGGGCTACATCTTCCTTTTAGTGGAGAACCTACATTTAGAATGCTGTGTAATTCAATGGTTTATCTAGAACATCCCTAAACGATGACATGCACTGTCGTTAGTGGCAACATAATACTAGAATTCAACAGCATTAAAAATGAGCAATATCAAGGTAATGAAGAGTTCCACCAGGAAACTAAGTCATTATCATTATCAAGCAACATGCCAATGCTAAGGTTGGCTCCACTTGATTGGCGCCTGACTACGGCGAGTGCAAATGACAAACAGGGCCTAGAAGACCCGCCTACTGCTTTTAAATCAGCAAGGGTTTTGACATGGCCCGAACTGAAGGCCCTGCTCTAATAGTCATGGTTCACCACTGACCCATCCAGAAAAAAGGAAGTTCAACATTGTACAAGATTGAAGGTCAATCTTCAAATTATTGATATCGCTGAGAAAAAAACTGAATAACCTAAAATACAAGCAATTTTAACACACATTACTCTCTGATGGATTGTCATGAACACTGAATAAAAGCAAACGTAAACAAAAGTAACTGGCTCAGAAATGCACTCTGCCAGGTCATTCCTACTGAAGATCATTTTAAAGATAAGTAGCTTGAGCACACCAAGTATATTTCATAAAGAAGACAAAGTGGCTGTTCCTGATTCTGGCAGCAGGATTAGCAGAGATCATTCCATCTTTAATTCACTTGCACCGGCCTCGCCTTGTCCCTGGACATTTGTCATCGAATAATAGGAGGCTTTATCATATGTACTATGCACAAATTCTCACTGCAGTCTGGCGAGGCGGCGGCTCAGCGGGCAGACAAAATGATCGGACTCAGTGGCCTTGCCGTTTATGCGATTTAGTTTTTACGAAATATAGCCATGGGCCCAATATTGTGTAATGCATAAAGGCATGGTGTCATGAATCAGTCTTTTTTAGTGGAATCTAACAGTGTAATGGTTTTCCGTTTTCTCTCTCTCCCTCAGACACACACACACACACACACACACACACACACACACACACACACACACACACACACACACACACACACACACACACACACACCTGTTCCCTCAGGAATCTTCAGCTGAGCCACAAAGCCTCTGACTTGAACCATACTGAATTTAAGATACAGAGTTTAATGCCAACGACCTTGCCGTAAACAGTGAGGGGCCAGACAGATGTCCCCTAATACGTCTGCAATATGCACTCAATGCGTCTCAAATTAGCGTTCGATTTACTAAGCACAGTGCACAGGACCACTTGCACACCTATGAGGCACAAGAGTAGAAAATCTGCAGCGATATTCGAGGGCAAAAAGAAAATTACAGTTCAGTGACATAAAGCCTGTTTGGGCAGGATTAGTTTCACCTGGGGAGGTGGTGTTTTGACTGATAACCAGCAATATCTGTGATTTTAATCCAGTGCAAATCTGTCATGTCGGTAGTTCTGATAAGTCAGCTAAGCAATAAATCTGGAGCAAATTACCTTGTATAATTGGCCAAATCTAGAGCTACCCCGATAACAGACATAGACAACAACCCCATAGACAACCAGAAACCAGGGCCAACTGTTAAAATGGAGCTTACCATATTGCTTAGCCTTATTTCAATGTACTTTATATAAGATTTCTTAAAAAGAAAAAATGAAGGGTTAATAAATGCAGTTCTTTACTATCTAAGCATTTAATCATCAAGTCAGTAGATCATTAGCTTGAACCTTTCCTTTAAATAAAGACACACCTAGAACATCTGGCTTCAGCTCTCAAAGACAATCTTAGTTTCATTTCCAGAGAGACAATCCACACAGTGACAACTTTATCTGCTGCCAGTTTCAATGAAGATTTGAACAAAGCTAACTGAATAAGGCTAATTGAATAATAGTGGTACCCATGTCAAGTCACACCTGTGACAAATTGCCTCGTATTTAAAACCCTGATGCTGATTCTAGCTCATCAGTACTAGAGCGAGAGATAGCACTCACAGGGAATGAAAGCTATGACAAATCTGACCTGAATCTGAGTGATTAGCGAGTGACAGACTGCCCCGACTACGTTCTTTCTGTGCCCTGAACATTTGCAGGTCAGCAATCTCTTACAGAACAACTCCTCGGCCCTCACACCACAGCAGATCAGCACTGACTCACGTTCAGCAGCCCAGTGCTTTTATCTAGTGCTGAATGAGCAACACTGACATCATTTTCATCCACTGCATCTCAAAACCCCAGCCAGAGTCTCAACCCCAGGGTGAAACTTTGCACTCCAAGATGATATGAAGACCCAAAATCTTTTGACAGTGCTCTGTACCTTCAGGCTTTTATGTAAAGTGGCTCAGTTACTTTTCCTTCCCCTTAAGACATCCAGAAATAAAATACAGAAGGGTGTGGGGAATGGAAGGCAGTGGATGGTGTTTGAGCACTTAGCCTTTTCTCCCCAGATCTTTGCTGTGCTTTTGTGAGTCAGACTAGATTTAGAGCTGATAGATGTTGGCATGTGTGAAGCTCTGCATGTATTTGTGTTAAGCTTGAGCTGACTGATGATGATACCATGCACAGTCATCAAGCCCATATGATTTCAGAAAAGACTGTGTCTTGTAATCTTTATTAATCTTTACACCTATAGCAAAAAAGCCCGACCATAATAAGGCTGGCAATTACTTGATTAAACTCAATAAAAATGTTTGTAAAAAATCAAAATCAGTGATTGAAATGTACTTTTTTTGACAAACTGGCACAATTATAATGCATAGTAATGATCTCTGTTACAGTAAGTAAAAGAAGTGATGACCACAGTCATTAACATTTAATTTACTATATATATATATATATATATATATATATATATGTCACATATAGTTCTATATATTCGTTTTCAAGGCTTTCAATTTAATTAGAGTCAATTTTTTTCAAAAGCACTTCTTAATCATTTACTGGCTGGCTTACTTTAAACCCTGTGATTGCTAATACAGAAAAAAGAAGTCACTGTATACACCTGTATAACCAGGGATACTAATCCCCTCCCTCAAAGAAGCCTAGAATCGAGTATTTGAGTACTTGAGTATTTACAACAAAGGTGACAAGCGTGAACCTACGACCTCAGTCCACATGCTTCTTTCACTTTCAGATGCCGGTTCTGTATCTCTCAGCTTGTATAATGCATGCAAAAAGCATTTCCCTTAGGGGTGACTCAAAGTGTGAATTCCACTTTCTAACTAAAGGGGGGAGCCCCAAGAGCAAGAAATTCCAATTTTCACATAATGCTACTTTAATTCTAATCTATGTGTGTGTGCTCTGTAGTGTCCGTTATATTTTTCTCCTCATTGTACTGCACCATACTGCCCCATACCATCACTGTCATGAAATTCTAACAGAATGTACAGGACAACTGTCAGATTTAGATTTTATCAAAAAGAGAAAAATGCGAACAATGGAGATGCGAGGTTTTTGAGTGACAACAATATTCACCACTGTGCTATTGACAAAGGTTTGGAATCTTGAATAAAACCAATATTGACAGCCTTCAACCATCGCAAGATGATTACAGCCTACAACAGTGATCACCAACCCTCCCGATGCTCAGAAGCTCTACTCTACTACTCTAAGTTCAGTTCCAAAATGAAACATATTCTTAAGAAGCTGGAGCAGGTTTGGCAGACTCCACAGCAAGGTAGATCTCTAGGACCAGGGTTGATGACCACTGGTCTACAAGTGTCTGTCCAGAATCATAAACATGCTTATTTTCTCTGGTTTAAGCAAGCATGAGTTACTGTGTTACCTGCCATGCTAAACACACACATAAGACTGAGTGCTGGTGGCTAATAACACTAGGGGATATTGCAGAACGACAAGATACGACTGTCTATGCCCAAGTGTGTGTACATATGTATATAAATATGTATATATGCTGCATATATTCATGTGCTGGTGTGCGAGGGCATGTGTTGAATCTAAGGCAGACTGCTCGTTCCTATGAGCAAGAACGAGCATGTGAGAGTTATGTGAAAAACCTCAGTGCGTGTGTGTCTACTTATTTAAATTTGCCTAAGTCTGAAGCGGACTACTCAGGCTTGAGGATCAGCACACCATGAATTTTAGGCTGGTGAAAAAAAAAGCAGGTGCTCATTTAAATTTTCACTCCTTCTCACTTTTTGCCCAGGTGCTTGGCCACGTCGGAGCGGCGGAAGCCCTCCAGGTGGTAGAGGCGCCGGGCCAGGCGTCGTGCCGCCTCCTGGTCACTGCGGTGGCCATTGTTGAGCGTGTCTGCGTTCTCCTTCAGTGGCTCCGTGCTGCCCATGTCCAAGTCCCAGTCCGACAACGCGTCTTTCAACCCCTCATCGCTGCTACAGACAGGCAGAGAGAGAGAGAAGGAAGGAAAGAAAGAATAATTATTCTTTGGTCAAACACATCAGACACTTTTTGTATGCAATGTTCATTTAGTCCTCTGTAACTTTAAGCTCTTGTGGTGAATTTTTAGTGACGGGCGAGTTAAATAATTCTGTATACCTACTAGGTGTGTTACGGTACATGTATTCGTAAAAAAAATATATAAAAAAAAAATTAATTTAAAAAAGTCACAGTATGGACGTCATAGTTTTGTTGCACGTAGCTGCATAGAGAATACACATTCTGCATAGCCAACTGATGTGTGAGAAGATGAACGTCATAGAGAAGCAAATTTCAGCTCCAGTACCTCCCAAAAATTATTCTGATCACATCCACATTGCTCATATTAGCTACAATATGTTCTGCACCCCAAGCATGGCCATGCGTGCAACGGATAAAAGGTTACTGCATACGGTAAATTGTGTGTGGACGGCCAAATGGCGTGGCTCTGTAGAAGTCCCTAGTGCCCTGCCAATAGAATCTCATCTTAAATAATCCACACCACTAAAATCAATGTTGACAGCATTGATGGGGTAATCAGATACGGAGGAGCCGTAGTAGTAAGATCCACTTCAATTACATTTAATTTAATTATTTAAGTGACAATATAAAACAAATGTAGTTTAAACCAAACATGAAGAAGTAGGGGCCTTATTTAAAATAATTTATTGTTTTATTAAAGAACAACAGATTCAATAAAAGAAAATAAATACATAAAAAAGGGGGGTCTTAGAATGAAAACATTTGGGAACTCCTGTCTTAAACTGTAAGCTGAAAGCTGAAGGCATGTTAGAAACACACCATAGCAACAAGCTCAGACTTATTGGTGTCTGAATTTAAAATGAAAGAAATTCTGTTTTATGCATTTTAATGTTGTACTGAACTCATACAGAACCATGAGGTCCAAACAGTGGGGTGAACCGAACCATTAGACTCCTTATACCTACTATTATAATTAGGCAGGTTTTAGAACATGGTTTAACTTGATTATTGCATTGCTAAACTAAACTCCGCAACTAACATGTGACTACAGACCAAACTGGCTTGTCGAGTCTTATATGGCCATTAATCCATTAATTAGTCTTAGCAGTAATATGAGGAGCCCATCAAATCAGTGTTTAAGCCAAATCCTCTGTAATATAACCACAAGGTAATGTTTCCCAATCCACTTTATACTCTGCATGTGTAAAACTGTGTCTACAGAACAGCACCGAGACAGATTTCTACAACAAATGCTTATATGAGCCCCAGCACACCACCCAGTGCACCACCCTTTAAAGCACACGCAACAATCTTTAATCCAACCAGAGAGAAAACTAATCCGGAGAGTGACGTTACGCAATGCTGTTTTTTTACTTATCATCATCACAGACATCCTGCTAACAGCAACAGAGAACCAGGCGGCAAGATGCAACCAAATGATACTTAAAAACCAGCTTAGACAAGTCGTTAGAGACGACTCCCACTGGCGTAGCAATGAGAGGCGGTGCAGCAGCGATTATGGCTGTCCGCACAGACATCCGAACACAGCCCAACCCAATTCAGCCTGCCGCTGGCAGCGGGTCAGAACAGCCAGCAATAAGAGGAGGGGGGGGGGGGGGGAGTCCAAGTCATTCCACAAGGGCAGACCTGGAATAGGGCGATAATTATTCAGACAGGAATTTTAAACTCTGAAAAATCCTAAACTGAATAGAAATATTTAAGACCAGAACAAAGTGGAGAGAGGTGGCTGTTATGGGGGCTGCGTTCACTGAAATTGTAAGCGGTAAGAAAGCCAATGACGCTCTCATTCCTAGCCTGGCGAAGTTGCTCGCAAATTGAGGGTGGAGATCAGTGGAGTGGCCGGAAATGCAGGAGGACAGGACCGGCTACAAAAGCTCCAGCAATATAAATATGAATGAATTGATATTTCAAGCCTTTCCTCAAAAGATAACCAGCCCATTTCTCACTTGACTATTTGAGCACGTTTTGGCCTTTGAGGGTGTTTACAGCTTTGGGCGACCAGCGTGCAGCACAGAGGTCTGGGCAAGCTTTAAACAACAGTGCCACCTGTCGACCATTTAGGCAAACTACAGCACAAATGTAAAGAGATTACTGGATGATGGATTTCATTTCTAATCCAAAGAATACTCAGGGTAAAAACAAACACTGAATAACAACATGAGCGGTTATAAACCATAAAGGAACTTAGAAATAAATTACACACTCAAAAGGCATCAAGATCCTGCGCATAATAAATAAACAACATTTCTATTGAACTCAGAAGTGTGAATCTGAGATGCTCACGGGTGTGGAGGGAACCTGTACTTCTGCAAAAGGGTATATTTGCATATCAGTGTGGATGAACCCGTTCTTCTATTTCAGTTTGAAGGCACCAAACACATCTCCAATATATGCAGCTCTGCAGACACAACTAATCTCTCCAATATGACATGAATCATTCAGCACAGGGAAAAGCCAATAAATATATTAGGCCAAGCCTTATAGCTGAAAATACTCCTTACGTTTCAAACAGGTGCTGAGAAAAGAGGTTTTAAAGCAAAGGTATGGCCAAAAATCCAACGCACACCCTACACTCACACTAAATGTAGTCGACTGGTTAGTCATGTTTGGCATCAGACACCTCAGACACCATTAGCTACATCATCATTAGCTAAATTCACTGTGAAGCAGTTTGCCAAGCCCAGGTATCGAGCCCACAACCCGGTTATCAATAGCCCGATGCTCTAACTGCCGAGCCATCATATTAGGCAAACTACACATCTAAAATCATCACCTAGTTGTCAATACATCATATAAAGATCAATATTTGTCTCAAACTAAGTGCAGTTATTAAGTAATCTTAAGCAGAAGTCCGTAGATTCTGACACTCTTTGACACACTTATTTATAAGACGCATAAAAACACCCACAGAATTTAGCTTCAACATGACTTCTATTAGCTGTGCAATGCACTTTTGTCCATTTTACAGATGTAGTAGACAAAATGTCAGAAACTACATAAGGACTCTAGCTGAGATTATTTACTAACTGTATTTTGACATGTAGTTCGTACAGTGCCTACCAACTGAGTATTAGCATCCATAACTTGGTAGCTACATTAGTTTCATAACTCTATATAGTTTAGTATAAAACTAAAGAAGCAAACAGCAGATAGCAAACATGTCTAACTAGCCAACTACTTAGGTTCTCTCGAACAGACTTGCTTATGTGCTTTCACACATTCTACGATACCCCCAAAAGAACAAAACTACACTGTACAGATACTAGGAGTTAAAGCTTAAGGCTTACCCTTTGTTGGCGTTAAAGCTTACCCTTTGTTGGTGCCTTTATGTATTTTATAAATAAGTGTGTCATTGTCGGTCAGAAACCGCATAAAGAAGTTTATTTCAGATGACTTCATAAATGCACTTGGTTTGAGGCAGTTTGAGTAATACTAACTAGTGGAGCATTAGTGTCCATTATCAGTCAGTAACATTAGCTCTACTGCAAAATAAAACTTGGAATTAAAAGTCTTTCCTAACGGACGACTGTATAGTTGGGGTATAGTTGACTGAGTACATCTATATTTTGTCAATTTCATTGTACTACACTCGGTAGTCAGGGTGTTACAGGCTGAATTGGTCATGGTATAATAACCTATTCACTATACCACGACACCGGAGGTCATGTAAACTGTAAATTGTCAGCCAAGTTTGTTTCCACAATGACTGAAAAATCTGAAGGTTTTGACCAACTAAGTACCTGTTCCTCAACATTTTCCAAACATGAGTTGCTCCTCCATTTGCTCTCCACACTGCATTATGGGATAATAGTGTCAATCTATACTTAACAACGGTTTTTAAGTATGAATCTTTAAGACATTTCTATAACATACTAACACGAGTTAGTTTAACTAATCTGTTCACAATCAGGACACACTCAGCAGATCACAAGCCTAGCCTGTTTGCTTAATTGCACTTCAACTAGGGCTGGGTGATATGGTAAAAATACTAGATCACTATATTTAAAGATTTTTTTTGCGATACACAATATTACATATTATAATATATATATATATATATATATCACAATACATGTAATCATAGACCAAAAATATCAGGAGCCATAGATTCTTAAAAACTACTGTTAGATAGTCTCCCATATTCAGCATCTGCTTAACTTCATCTAATTAAACCAGTCTAATTACACTGTTTGTAATGAAACCTGCAGTTGATCAGTGTTTATTAAGCACTAACAGTCTCCTCCATATGCTTAGAAAAGCATATTATCACGATAAAACAGAAATTTATCACAATACAATAAAATATTGGCCAGCTCTAACTGCAAAGCCATTTTAACCACACATCACTGCAAAATAAATGTCTTATAATTAAAAAGACTTCAATTCAAATGTTGTGTAACAATAGATTGACAGAACGGACATGGCAAGGTCTGTCAAAATGACAGACGAAGAGAAAGACTACCGCAACCCCTGCATGACACGGTCCTCTCTAGAGACCATACATCAAAATCACTGATTTAGCGTAGTGGGTAACACCTATGCCCACCATGTGGAAGGGCAAGCACACCATGCTAGACTAATAAGAGTTCTTGGATAAGACTCCTCACTCTACATTCACCTACTTCTGTAATAATCCATTCAACTTTAAATCACTCAGCATAAGAGAGTCTGCAAAAAGCCATAAATGCAAACTAGTAAAGGCGTAAGAAATGGAATCATCAGGTCAGCCCCTGGCTCTCATGAGCACAAAGCGTGTGGCTGTAATCTTCTGAGATAGTAGTGTGGTCCTTGGCAATGGATGGTATAAACAAGAGCTCCACTATGGGACGTGTATTAGAAATGACCCCAGCTCCACCCACAGAAGTGTTATACTTGGAATGCCTTCCTCTCCCGCTTTCTCTCCCTCTCTCTTGCAAAGGCCCTCAGGCTCAGGCAGTGGAGCTGTGAGAGGAGGATGTGACTGTGGTGAGGTAGGGGAACCTCTCCATGTTCTCATTCTATGATTCACCCCGAAACAGAAGCGGCCGCACAGGCGCTTAACACGCACAACAAAACAGAACACACTGACCCGGGCAGAAAAATGGTGGCAGTGGTGGGGGGGGACCCATCAGTTTCAGTTCCTGAAGTGCACATGAATCATCATCAGCAAACACAGAGCAAAAAAAGGCCAGTTTAAATTAACCCTTCAGCTTTTTATACATGTAACGGCAAACAGACTGTGGCATGCAAAAATGCGGGCACCACTTGTCAAAGTTTCTGTTACTATGCATAGTTAAGCAGGTAAAAGATTGTAAAAGATTAAAGTCTTCAATATTTAAAGCAAGATTCTTTTTTTTCCATCTTTCATAGTTTTACAAATAAAGAATGCAAACGTTTGGGCACCCTGCACAGTCATTACTTAGTAACACTCCCTATTGCAAAGCATTGCAGCTTTTAAACACTTTCTATAGCAGCCAAGAGTCTTTCCATTCTTGTTCGGGGGATTTTGGCCCATTTAACTTTGAAAAGGATTCTAGGTCTGTGAGTTTCTTAGGCTGCTCTTATGACGTCTATCCACAGATTTCTCAGATTTCTGTTTAGGTCAAATGTAAAACATCTTGAGGTAATCCACTCTATATTTTCAGGTGTGTTTAGGATCACTATGCTGCTGTAGAAGCTCATCCTCTTTTCATCTTCAGCTTGTTTACAGAATTTGCTGGTCTGTAACAGACTTCCCTTTTCCCTCTACCAGTGAAATGTTCCCTGTCCCACTGGCTGCAACACAAGCCCAAGGCCTGATCGATCCACCATCGTGTTTAATAGCTGGAGAGATGTTGAACAAGTCTTGGCTCTTACAAGCTAATTATAGACGGAAACCTTCGTAAAAGTTATGAGAGCTCAAAACATTTGCCTGGTGCTCATTTCCTGTTGTTAGCTCTTTGGCTAATCAAGCCACACATACAAGTCACCTCTCTGACAGCAACCACACCAGTTACTTTGGCTGTTTATGGTAGGCAAGTTGGCACCTCAGCGATGTGCAGCTGTACCATGCCAGTTATCTACAACTCAGTGTGCATCAGCGCTCTCATTAATATATTAGTATCTGACAAAATTGTAAAAGCTGCGTTTTTACAGCTTATTAGCTGGCGAGTTAGCTAGACTGCTAACTGTGCCAAAATGGCTATATTTATATTTACCTATCTTCTGGATCAGTCTTGGTTCAGTCTAGTGACTGCAGCTTTAGCCAGGGGGTGTAATGTCACATTTTCGGGCAGCTCTGGACTAGGATCTTAATGCCATCCAGGTTATGATATGACATAAGATGTTCCGGTAGTTGTCACAGATACACAGATAATGTTTTTTCTTTCTTTTTCTTTTTTACTTTAAGGACATCCTCATTTATGAAAGAGGATCTGAAAGACTTTTTTTAAACTTCATCCTTAACTTGGCAACTGGACCTAAATGACTATCTGGTTTGAGGAGAACACCTCGTTATGTCCCAACAAGTACGCTGTTGAGCTGTCTCTCCTATTATACAGCAGCACTGAGCAAAGTGGGAGTGTAAAAGAAAGCCTGTGATTTCTCCAAAACACAAAACCACATGAAGCCATATCTTTATTAACTCCTACTTAGTCATACAGCAGCTGAACACATCTGGATGAAAACCGTGACGGGCCTGTATGGCCGTAGACTGACAGGAAAAAAAGTATGTTCTCTCATGGACACTGGGACATGAATGAGAATTACAATGTAGGTTCTGACAATGCATGTCCCCTAGTCAGTTACTAGGAATATCACTGCCACTGTATTGGCTTTTCTAGGCTACAATATATTATGCCCTCTCATTAAGACATTATTGATATGGTAAGTTATATCATATAATACAATAACATTGAATATAGAATAGCATCAACAATAGCATGAAGCATCACAGACAGGGGAAGTGAAAAACACTTAATTATAATAATAATTATTATATAATAATATAATAATATTATTATATAATAATAATAATAATATATATATATATATATATATATATATATATATATATATATATATATATATATATATATATATATAAATAAATAAATAAATAAATAATTGTAGTTGGTGTGGCGCAACAGATAACACCACTACCTGCCAGTGCGCTACCACACCACGTGGAATACAGGGGTTCGATTCCCGGTCTGGGTGACTATGCTGCGCTACACCAATAAGAGTCCCTGGGCAAGACTCCTAACACTACACTGACCCACATCTGTAATACCAGTAACCTTGTAAGCCGCTCTGGATAAGAGCGTCAGCTAAATGCCATAAATGTAAATGTAAATGTAATTAATGATTACCTTCATCTACAGTGGCATCGGTCAAGGGGTGGGTAAATTAGGCAGCAAGTAATGTGTTAAAAGCAGGAATTATTGCCAAGCATAAGGATCTGAGCTACTTTGACAAGGGCCAGACTGTGATGGCTAAACTACTTGGTCAGAACATCTCCAAAACATCAGACTTATGAGGTATTCTCAGCATGCAGTTGGCAGTATCAACCAAAAGTGATCCAAGAGAGGAAAGAGAGGACACCCAGTGAACTGGCAAAGGGTTCATGGACACCAAAGGCTCATTGATGCGATCCATGGAGGACCAATCTTACAACTTACAGGACTTAAAGGATCTGCTGCTAATGTCTTGATGCCAGTTACCAAAGGACGCCTTCAGAGATCTTGTCCATGAGTCCATGCCTCAAATAGCGAGATCTGTTGCAGCAGCATAAGAGGACCTACTCAGTATTAGACATGTGGTGCTATGCTATGGCTGACTGGTGAGTGTAGCAATAATACTGTAATGATTTTTCCATTTTATGCAGACAAACCAGTTGGATGCCAAAGAAGAACCAAAACTACAGTAACCAGATTCCTTTTATAGACTGTCCAAAATGCTGAAAGGGTTACCTTTATTCCCCAAAATGGCACACGTTTGGACAAATCATGCTGAAAGATTCCTCCGAGAAAAATCGATCAATACTGTTAAGGGAAAAACAAGCACTGTTTAAATATACAGTGTGTAATAAATTTACCTCAGATGCTGTGAGTGCCAATTCTCAACCAATACATAGGACTCAATCACATGAGGAGCCACCACATCTTCTCACCAACATCACACTAACTGCCAATTCTGTTGCGTCACCTAGCAGGCAACCTAGACTACCAACAAATCTCAACCAACCCCATAACCTCAACGTTTAGTATTCAACTTTATCACTATAAAGGCTCATCATCCACAAACTGCATTACTCAGTAACTAATACAAACTGAGGAATAGACGTCTGGAGCCACCAACAGATCTTCTGAGTCAGGTACAGGCTGCTAAACATGAGTTTAAAATGTTAACCAACATATACAATCCTTGCATAGTCCTCCCTGGTTGACATTTATTTAAAAAAAAAATAATAAAGATAATAATAAAGTTTTTACTGGACATCACACAAATGTGCTTTAATAAAATATAGGCTACTTACACCAGTGAAAGACGTCTCCAGAATAAAGCACATGTCTTCTGAAAGCAGATATATATAAGATACAGCTGGCAAGGCGTTTACTTCCAGAGTCTGCAACTGCTCTTTATGAGTCAATGTTCAGGCCTGAATGAAGACTGTTAACCATTTAGCCCTCTGTGGCTGTAATAAAAAAAAAAAAAATACAACCCCATTTCTGAGTATTATCTAGCTAGGAGTGTGAAAGCAGTTAGAAACAGACATATGATCTTAACAGAGGCACATTTATGCCATTTTAAACACGTCTTTTAGGAATCAATAAAATACAATAATTAAAACACACATGGTTTCTATGCATGTGAACCATTCATATGGATCACATCTTACATAGTACATTGAACATGAATGTGCACCACGAGTGTGGGAGAGTAAGGCAGTAGTGATTTTATGTAGAACATTACAATAGAGTGAGCCAGGGAGTGGACACACCCTGCCATTTTAAACTAAATAAACTATTACTGCGGTTCGAGTGAAATGAGTGTAAAGAAAGAGGAACAACTACTTTCAGCTGCGTTCAGCTCAAGTCAGAGAGAAACCTTTCAAGCAGAGTACCTAAATATATAAATAAGAATTATTAATACTGTCTGCAATGATCAGACAAGCTAATCAGCTTATGAAATGGATCAATAGTAAGAGAAGAGTTTCTCAAGAATTAAAAGAAAAATGATAGTCAATTTGCACAATCACTATACTTTACAAACAGGGTTTTACACAAGCATTATGGATTAGTATGATTGGACAGAATATCAGAAACAGGGGGGCAGTTGTATACAGATATATAACCTACATCAATACAAAAGCTTTATGTGTGTGTTTTTTTTTTTGGTAAGGGAATGTCCTTTATACATATGGAAAAGAGCCTCAATCCTAAAGAATGAGGCCCCCCAACTACACAAAGGGGTCGGTGAAATATTCACAATGCAAGAGCACTGAGCCTCAAAAATCCGCACAGTAGATTCAACCAAGCCAGCGCAACCATCCAACCAGCCACCACTGCTCCAAATCAGACCGAAATCGAAATCCTAAACGCATAAACTGTGACTTAGCAAGTAACTAAACTCATGCATTGAACATTACAAGTTTATTGAAGTTATATGTAGCACATAACCCGGACTTACAGTTGAAGAAGTTGGAAGTTCCGTTCCACCTTAAATTCTGCAGCTGTTGCAGTCCGGCGGCCGCGCAGGCGCTGGGACGTAAGTGATGAAAATTTAAGGTGGACTGGAAAGTCGAAAAAACAGCCAACTTCAAGCAAGCATGCCGTGATCAGAGTTATGAAAAAGTTATGAAACTTCATCTCAAAGACTATTTCGTGCTACACGTCCGTTTGTTCACCTTTGTTAACATTTTTTTCCTGATAAATCTCAAGCTAGCATCTAAAAGGCACGAAGGCTCCACGTAGTCGTAAAAGCGTTTGCAGCGCTGTGCGAGTTACAGGTTTCAGTAACAGAATCGTACAGAGTGCAGCTGCCTGCCTTTTACTAAAAGCACCAACAGTAATAGCACAGGCAGGAAGACAGACAGACAGGCAGGCAGACAGACAGGCAGGCAGGCAGACACGACGCTGCAGGCACGAGCAGCTACAAGTTGCTTTGTTTACCTGCAAAACTCGGCAATCCACACGGAGCTACGAGCAATGCCTTCCAGCAGCAGCCAGAGTGGCCTTCTCCTAGCATCGAGTCCAGACTACAGCGCCGTGTTAGGAGCATTTGGGGAGCATATGGAAACCACTCCATACCATCATTCACACCGAGCGCGCTAAAACATTCACTTTCTTGGATCCCGGCTCATCTCTGGACGGAAAAGAGGTGGCGTTTCCCACAAAGCACTGCACCCAGTCAAACACACACACACACACACACACACACACACACAGACAGAGTACCTAGAAAGGAAGGCGGTGTGTGGATTTGGAGGAGAAAAGAAAGTCTGCTGAAATCGGGCTAAGAAAGACAAAGCTCGTCTGAAGCAAAGCTAAAAACTCCTCCAGGACATAAAACCACTAACAAGGGCCAAAATCACATCACCTACCTGCTCATGCTAAACCCAAATGCTCGCTAACTCTCAGACTACATGTGCTTGGACTGGACTGGAGAAGTGAATACAGGGGAATTCCTTGCACTGAAATGTGCATTTTTTAATTGCTCAGATTTTAATTCTGTCTTTAAGAGTGGTTTGGTGTGAGACCCCTGTGACCCCTGCTGCAGTGATGGTGAATGGACCAGGGGTCACAGTGCTCCTAAAACCACCAGTGAACCTACATGTCATGTCATTTTTATATTATTTTTTTTTTATATAATCTTTTAGAGGTGTCTGATGCTGTTTGGTTAAAGTTCTTAATACTGTGAACGATTCGGAGTTGGTCGGATTCTCTGAATCAGAGAAATAGACCCAACAAACCACCCTGAATGCCTTTACATCTAAAGATGCCCTATAATGGAAAATGTACCCTGGTAGGGCTACATAATAAATGTCTCTTCAACAAAAAAGAAGAGTCGGCATGTAAAACAGAAAACAGCAAATTCCAAAACCTAAAATATGTTACGTAACAGTCTGGACTAGTTATATTTACACCCCCAAAATTTACGTACAGCCAACCCACTAGCAAGGTCTTCCAAGGCTAAACGTAAAAGCTACTTCAGGAGAACACAGGATCGAGGCTAAAAAAAAAGGCTAAAACCAGCTACAATTTGTTGTTCAGCTAGCAAACTGCACATTGCACCTAGAGGACACAGAGAGGACAGCAACACTATCTTGTAAGTGTTGTTGTTACAGTGCTAAGGTAGAATAGGCTAGGCTATGACATGCTGTGCTAGCTATGTGGCTCCTGTGAGCTGTAGCAGTGATGGACGCCAGCCAATGAAAACAGAGATGAGCCTTTGAAGAAAAAAAACTAAATAACAGGGTTGTAAATCACTGCTGTCCAATGAAAAACAAGTATCTCTATTTTTGTCCAGTTGAACTGACCAATAGAAATGACTTTGATTAAAAATCTTTACACTGACTTTTATTGAAAGTTAAAAAGATAACTTGATGTTTTTCATTGGACAGTAATGAAATATACATGGAATTTTCTAGCACCGTTTGCAAAGTTTGCAGTCATCTAAAAACTTTAAAGGATGCACATTGTTTTCTAAAATGTTCTACATCTCTAAACTCAATCTTCAACAGTTACAGAACAAGATTAAGAACAGACCTTAATGGACAGTTTTAACTCAGTAAATTAATCTAGAATTTTGATTATTTCTTATTTTTAATTATTTTATTATTATATGTTATTTACAGTTTAACTAAATGTTGCAGACATTTAGATAAACCGGTGGAGTTCCCCTTTACTGAATAGAAGCCCTGTGTCTTGGTTCACTATATTAATGTGGATTGACAGGCTGTTTCTCCTTTTTGATCAATAGCCTGATAACCAGCATTGTTCGTAAATCGCATGTTCTGTAAATGCAAACTATGAATAGCCCCCAGAATCAACATCCAGTCAACATCCAACATCTAGTCAAACATTCAGCTTCCACCAAAGACTCCTACTTTAAGCCAAACAAACCCTCTTCAGAATGCGTCAAAGCAGATGTTCCTCACCTTAACTTAAACACCATGAAGGCTTGTCTTAATCGTACGCGGGCAGGAATGTGTCTGGAACAGCAGTGGCTGAGGAAGAATGCGGAGAGTTCAGTGCTCGCTGGCCAGGAGCAAGCCAGCAGGATGAGAAACCAGCGTTTAAGGATGTGGTTCTACAGATGACTTGTTGGAGGTGTAGTGACTTTAAAGGCTGCTTCCCCTCTGTCACTTGTGACCACAGATGGACCACACCAATAGCTTTTGTGTGTTTTATAGAGAGCTCGTAGGGAGTGTCTGTGCAGATGTTTAAATATTTCCCAGTAGTGACTCTCTCTGTTTCTCTCAGTGACCTTGGGACATGTTCAGGACACTGTATAAATCTATGTGTTTCTTAATACAGGCTCTGGACTACACTGGAAACTGGACATTTTCCATGCCTTACACACACGTAACAGAGTATGCCTCATAATCTCTATTATTCATTTTAGACTGAGACTAAAGATTAACAATTGACTATACAGTAAGTTTTACCGGCAAATAATATAGAAAAGCACTGTGTGGAAAAGAAATGCATGTACATTAGGGGTGGGCTAATATGTGGTTCATCAATACTGATTATAGTGATAAAGATTTGGAGTCAGATTAATGATATATTAGGCAATATCGAGACAATTCAAACATTACAGTAGAATTAAATGAGAATTGGTATTTTTCCTACAGGTCGGGAGTGTTATTCATGTTTACTGTATTGCAGGAAATACATCTCACACTATGAGCCTTCCCTTTAGAACACACTTTTTACATTTCTGGACAAGCTGTTAGATACAGAACCGCCATTGAAAGTGCAAGAAGCATATTTCACACAAATACATGTGAAATACAACATCTGAACGTTTACAGCCCAGACGGGTACATTTACAGCTCATCACATATGACTGTTGTGGCTCAATGGATAGAGCACTGGGTTATTGATGACAGGGTTGTGGGTTTGATACCTGGGATTGCTAGGCTGCCAATTTGAACTCTTTCTGGGCAATGTCTCACAGGCGCATGTGCTCACTGTATCAATTTGTGTGTTTGCTGCACAGATGTGTTAAAGGTGGAGGCCAAATTCCACCCGTGTCCAACACAAATGGTGAATATGCTTGTCTCTGTCTCTTTGCATATACCTCAAATACATATTCAGACCCAAAACACCTCCTCTATTACACAGAGGACATGATCAAGCTGCACTAAAAGACCTGTCACTTTGACTAACTAAACCTTATGAATATTGCATTGAGTTCATTCGCAGGGATGGTCCACATTTTGGTAATTACACTCTCAATGAGGGGCTCATTTTCTATAAAAAAAAAAAAAAAGTGGTCTTGTCAAAACGCTGGAGCTGAGATGTGTTGCTTTAAGTGACCGTATAAAACAGTCAGATCGGAGCAACATTATGACACTTATCTCAATGATGGAAAATGTGCATGTCCTTCATTTCCTGTCAACTTTTCTCAACATTTTTCTAAAAGTGAACGATAATCATGCATAATCATTTCCACATGGACTGGGAGATCATTCAAGGTGGAGCTCTTCAGAGAGACCCGCCTCATCCTGAAAGAATGTGAGAGTGAAATCATTTAAGCTCTGCACAGTGCACTTCTGGTTTTGCTTCTATAGCTCAATATTGACATTTTGTCCACAACCCCTCGCACCACTTTCAGGGGAAGTGACCAAAACCAGGAAGTCATTCTTTCAGTATGACACGCCACTGCCCTAAGTCCAGATGCCTTTCAGTTTGTGAAATGAATGTAAACGCCCAAGACCTAACCCGCTTCTCCACACCACTGAACTGACTAAGGCTGAACTTACTGAATGGTGCTGCTATTACTTCTTTTCATAAATCACATTTTTAATTACAGCAAATTTCTGTACATGCCATTGGTCTTCATGCCGTATGTGAAACCAAAAAGGAACGCAGTGTGGCCTTGTGGTCAAAGCTGCAAAACAATGTGTCTCCTCACTTAACGAGGTCCAATCAGAAAGAGCACTGTAGAAACTGCCTCGGGAGTAACGGCAAACAGCTGCCTACATATGCCTACAAGGGAAAAACTGCACAGTAGCTAAAGCCCAGGGCCAAGAGCCATGCCTAACTCTTCTGATGTAGGCATGCTCAGACAAAATATTAGTGGTAATTGTCATGATAGTAAGTTTTTTTTTTATCATAAATTACGATATTAAACTACATCTGTAAGATAATACATGTACATACTTTTGAAACCGCAGGAATCGTGTCTTAATGGGCACCAGGCCTTTGGTTTCCTTTCGACTTGATAGGGAAGAACGGGCGTTTCCTGTTAACCATGTTTTGGTTTCATCCGCTCCTGTTCCCTTGGCAACACCATTTATAAACGGTCACAGTATCCGAAAAGCTGTTTCTCAAGATTTCCTCTCAACACTGTTTTGAACTTCTATATTTTACTCACTCTTGGTGGCTGCATCATAGTACCAAATCCAGACTAAGGTACAGCCTCCGCACTGTGGGGTTAGTTGAAGTGTAGTGTTAGATGAAAGGAGTCAAAAGTTTGAACACACCTGGTAGAATCTGGCTGATCATCATCTTGAAACATATGATCCAAATGGTCAACCATATTTTTGTTTTTTTTAAAAAGAGGACACTGCGGACTCTAAGTGGACCTAAGTTGACCTAAGTTGTAGGACTGTGGCAATGTGAGAGTGGAAATACCGATCAAACCAGTATGTTAATGTACATTAATACAACCATTTCTCTTTTAGCAAAACCAACAAATTGCCTTAATAGCCTATATGACCAAATCATCTCATTTTAGATAAACGTAGGCCTACTTGTCTGGTTTGCAGTGGTCAGTACTTCCCAAAAGTGGTTCTGGCGACAGGTTCAAGGGCACACAGGGCTGCTGTGGCACCTGGTGCCAGATGTCCCAGGACACTTTCAGAGGTCTTGTGTAGTCCATGCCTCGAATGGTGAGATCTACTCAATATTCAGCACATGGTACTAATGTTGTGGCTTATTGGTGTATATTATAAGTGGATCATTTGGCTCAAAGAACAAATAACTAAATAAATGTAATTGTGACTATCCTAGCAGCAGCTGCAAGCAGCACCTAAACCTGTTACACTCTACCCCATCTATGAGGTTAGTGGTTCGCACCCTTTCACTTTTTGGCTTTTGGTTCAGTTGTTGAGTAGTAGGTGCTGGAAACCATGGGTGCTTTTTACTGAGTTTCGGCACGTCTAGCCTGATGACCTAAAGGCATCTGTCCTGTCTTATGTTCGGAAACAGTTTAATCCATGCTTTTAAAAGGACATCTCAAGTCTCTTCTCTTTGGTTCTTAACCTTCTAGCAGTTAGATCATCAAACAACGTCCTTCTACGGAACAGCCTCTTAATCCGATAAGGTTACTGAACAAAAACAACAGCAGTAACACAACCTATATGTTTACTTTTCTTACACCACTTGAGAAATACCTTTATTATGCTGATATTAATGAGACCTGATCTGCCACTCAGATTAACATTTGTCACCCAGCATATTGAGTGGTGTCTGACTTCTTGTTAATCTGTGGTTTGATCTCTCCAGGGGAAGCGGTCATCATTATCATTCATCTGGCTTGCTGCCACTTAAAATGACTTTAGCATTCTAAGAGGAGCGCAGGCCGACATCACAGGAACCTCTGCTAAGCATGCAAATCAACCTTTTTTTTTTAGTCCACATTATATATTCTTGAAGAATCTTTTGTCATTACCCGGGGTAGCGGTTTCCAAATTAAGGTCTGGATGGTTTCAAACTGGCTTGTTAGAAAAATCTCCTCAAAATAAAACATTTATATCCCGAATAAATGATGCAATCTTCAGAATATTAAGCTTCACTAATAGCAGGCCCTCGCAGTAGAGCGAGGAAAAATGAAGACATTACTGATCTTTTACTCAGAACCATGCGGTAAGGCAGCGGTTTGGAGTTCTCCAAAATGACAAGGTTCCCCATCTCCTCAAACACTTCCACAGAGCTAGAACGTACACTAACTGCAGCAATGATACCATTGAGGACATGAAATATGGGTGTTCACTAATGACTGTAGAAAACATCATGTTCTAATCCTTCCCGTTTTAAAACAATGAAGAAAACTGCCCGCCATGTTGTCAAATTTGCAACCGGAGTCTGAGCAGTAGAGAGCAGAAAACCAAGCATGTCTCTGACCACCTTGATTGAGCTTACAGCGCAGGAGCAAAGAGGATGTTCCCCCTGGATTATCAGTTTATCTGGCAAGTGTAAAGTTAAAGTGTAAAGTAAAAATGTAAAGTAAAAGTGCAGTTCATGTATGTTACACTACAACTCAGCTACTCCATGTAATGAACAGAAGGGATGCCAGGCAGGTCCTGCAGACAGCCGTCTCTTCCAGCCAAGGCTGTCAATCACTTAATTCCTAAGTGTAACTCCGCCTTCTTTTAAAAAACAACTTTAACTTCTTATAAAACTGATTCATGGCAGAAACTGATACATGTGCCAATATTATAAACTAACTGTTGGAATTAGACACTGGAAATGGAAAGACAGTTTAGAGGAGAAAAATGAGATTAAAAATTGGATCATTGAAACATGAGGGGATGGGTGGATCTACACATACCCATACTGCAGCCAGCCAGCAGAGGAATTAGACCTGTGGTTGCTTCGCTACTAAGAGGTGTTGCACTTGCAAAGTTCATGTACTTGCTAACAACTAAGAACTTATAACTAGTAACTAGGGCCTCGTTCAGACTTGTCGCAACATGTTTATGCACCATGCTTATGCAATTACTGCAAGCTTTGCTCAAGCTGTTGTTTATGTAAGAGGGTGTAGCATTTTGTGACATCAGTGTGTGCTAGCATGATTGGTCTTACTGCGCACTAAGAGAGAACTGTATTGACTTGGACAAGCGTAGCCCTTCACATCTCTTCTCCTCTGCCTCACTACCCTCTCCCAGTTTAGGGCTATACCAATCCTTCCGATCCTTCCGAGTTTGGTCTTAGAAAAGATGAACAACATCAGAAAACACCACCATGTCTGCTTGGACCTGCGTACGCTAGCACAACAGACCAACAGCCATGCTCTGACAGCGCTTTGTGGCACATTACAGAATTCCCTCATGAAGCTTAAAAGGCTCAACGCGCATTGTGTTGGGGTCTTTTTTTCCCTCCTCAAGGATAACTAGACCTGTTTTGTCTTTAATAGCCATTCATCATGAGGTGAAGTGCTGGCCGTGAAGCAGTCGGCCTTGAGGGGGAGTGGGAGGCTGCAGAGCAATGACTCAGACCCACATTACAGCCCTCTCCGCCAGCCAAAGGAGCACACTCTGGGGGTTAGCTGAGGAGAAGAGGCTTGTTTTTATATGTGGACAGAATTTACAGCCATTCGGTATTGTATTTTACAGTGTGTACACTGTGTGTATTTAGAATAACTATTTAATAACTAACTAATAACTAATGTACTCAACTACAATTCTGGATCATTACATTTACTACTCAAGCACTGTACAAATGTTTCAGGCATTGGTGAAATATAGAATTAGAAAGCTAATCATCTAGGACAATATAAGTTCATTTATGCAAATATTAAAATACATACATAAATAACATTCATACAAAAAGTAGCGGTTTTACATCACTGTGTCCATTACAATATCTGTTCATGAGAGTCTATTATTTATAGTTGGCATCCAACATTTGCTTTGGTAAATCACTGCTTAGTTTTGCTTATTTTGGGAGATGGACCATGCCTTGAACCCCTCCTCCCCGGCTCTATATATATATATAAATTCTTAATTCACTCTTCCTTCTTTTCCAAGGCTCACCTCAACTACAAAGGGGCTCGGCTTCACATGCCTACCACCCCTAGCAACATGATGTAAAATCAGGTTAGCTGGAGATGGAGGTAAACAAATCCACGCTCAGGCTGGAAGCATCCAGGAGAAATATGGAAACCAAGAGTTGAACTTCAATATAGCTCAGAAGACTACTCAATCAACTACTTTCTTTAAAATTAAAAACTATTGTTACTTATTTTTTACCAATATTAGGATATGGGGAGAGGGGGTCAAATTGTGCTCTCTCAGGCTGTAGCTGCTGATGGCAGGCAGCATGACCTAGGATTGGAACCAGTGATCCTCAGGTCATTGTGGCAGCACATTAGTCTGCTGGACCACTCAGAGATAAACATCAACTCAGTAAAAAGGAACAAGGATTTCTATCTGTTCTAATGTGATCTGTAAGAAAACACTCATATTGCTGAAACAAATGGTTTTAAAGAATGTATCTGTAAGAAAAAAGAGATAAACAGCCATCTATGAAATGTTCCTTGTACACAAAGAACCATTTTTCCAGGTACAGAATCATTTACACATTCAAATGGTTCTTTGAGGTTACATTTTAGCCATATTTGTTTATGTTTATGTTGTTTATTTGCTTAAATGTATTAGTTTTTTTTAACTAATACATTCATACCTCTATTTTGAGATATCATACCTCTATTTTGGTATGACATCTCAAAATGTCATACCTCTATATTGAGATTTTTCTTTCATAAAATGAGCCCCCACATCCCCCCCCCCCCCCCCCCAAAAATGCAACTAATAGCCTTCAGGTTCTATGCTGATAGATGCTGGATATACTAAGAAGTCCCACTGCAGTTCTGTAGGGAACTTGCCGTTTCTGAACCTGGATGTTCTTGGAAAGTTTTACTTCTATTTGAGTATTTATTTCACTGAAGGAACAATAATTTTACATAAGAATGGCATCAGGCTACTCTACACACCTCCACCTGCCTGAATATAATAATAACATAAACCATATGTCCAAATGTTTGTGGACACCCCTTCTAATGAGTGCATTCGGCTACTTTAAGTTACACCCACTGCTGACCCAGACAGCAACACATAGCTTGTCCAGTCGCTGTAGAGAAGTACTGCCAATAGAATAGGACTCGCTGGAGCAGATAAACATGAACCTATTGGCATTATGCCTAATGCCAGTGGGGAATAAAGCACCCCCCAGCATTGAGCTGTGGAGCAGTAGAACTGTGTCCTCTGAAATGACTGTGCCATCAATTACTCTTGGTGTTGAATGCAATCAAATCCTCAAATGCTCCAAAATCTAGTAGAAAGTCCTGCCGCTGGACAGTAGGGACAGCTACTCCAAGAAAAGCAGGATGAACTATTTTTAATACCCTTGAATCCTGAAGAAACAATGAATGAAATCAATACTTTTGTCCATATAGTGTATCATTAAAACGTCTAACCCAGAACTCACCTCTAATCTTATCTTGAGTGACCAAAAAGAATTTGAGGAATGTTAAGAATGTAACCTTTCAGTTCTGAACAATAAAATATGTCAAAAGGTACATCACTGACTCAACAGTTTCTAATCTGGTAGGTTCTCCCAGTTTTTGTCTGGCTTAACAGCATATTCATGATTAATGTACAAACACAGGCATCCAGTAAAGCCATGCTCTTCTCCTTGCCTGTGGGATCAGGCTCAGGTCAGGAGATAAACATGGGACGTGCTGATTACTCCCAGCTCCAGCAGGCCCAACGCGGGCCCCTGCAGCACAGCATCAGCTGTCAACCCGATGACTCAGCAATGCCCTCACAACTCCAGCTCACACTCCTCGCTGAGAATCAGCAGTGAATCCACTTTCAGCACACTGTGAAGTTCCTGGGCTTAGGAATGATAACAATGACTATTTAGGTCTAAACATCTCAAGACTGACAAGGGGAGGCTGTACACTTTATACAAGAGGGGTTCTCTATAGTACTGAAAAAGGATCCTCTGGCTCTTTTTGGCAGTTCTATGAAGAGCCATCTGCGGGACGTTTTCCATGTATATAAACAACTGAACAACTGTACACCCCTCTAGTCCACACCTGGCATTAGGAATGGTGCCAGTAGGTTCATGTTTATTGACATTGGAATGTGATCAGGGAAAACACATGTTGATCCAAGGTGTAAACAGCCTCTAATAAAGAAAAATGGCCAAAAAAGGCTGCAGACTTTCTACATGGGAAAAACTCAAACAGCCATATATAGCAGATATGTGATCTCTTGTGTAATGATTATTATTAATAATAATAGTAACAATAATAATAATAATAATAGCATTTTTATTTTGCATTTCTATTTTAATGCTCATAATTTGGGATGAAGCAGACCTTGAGGAGATCCCTGCATGACATAATTAGGTGTTATTAGGTGTATTTACACAGTGCTGTCCTGCTACTATACACCCAGATGTTCCCTTGTGGATCTACCAATCCAAACTAAACATGTTGCGATAAAGTATTTGGCTATGTGAATAATGCTCAGCTCTAATGGGAGAGTCAAGTTCTCATACATCACTCCTTAAATAATGGTTTTAATCTTCCTCAGCTGGTTTGTCTGAGCCTGTTTGAAGAATCAGGGATGGTTCTCAGTATTCTGTAGGGTTGGGCAGGGAGTCCACTCCCTCGCCTTGCTGTGTGCAAACAGCTGCCGCAGCGCTCTCCCTCTGTCTGCTCATTACTGACCTCTAGCCGCACGCACAGACAAACACTCCCACACAAACACACAAAAATGTTCTTACTTTAAAACACAGTCCCTCAAATAGCAAGGCTAATGAGTTATGCCTAAGTATCCTGTAGACCACACCATAAACTGTAAACCACTTCCTTCACTCCATATGCAAACCAAGAATTCACCTCCCTATAGAGCCCTGCTCATTCTGAAAGCAGCAAAAGGCTTCAGAGCGAATTCTGGTTTTACATTATTATGACTGTGTATAATTGTTCTCCAGTTTGTGTAGCAGTAAAATGGTACCTCTAAGCTTTCCCCTCATGTTCATTAACAGATTAGGCCACGCTGTTTATTTTACTTTGTAGTTTAGTCACCTACAATTCTAGGTCTTAAATGAGCCATTCTTCATTTTCTTTTATTTTTTTGCACTTTTTTACATACAAAAAACAGGCCTCACTTATGTTCACTGTTCTGATTGGTCTGTGTCTGTGTCTTGCATTGTAACATGTGTATATATATTTACATTTCAAGTTTTTCTCAATTTCTTTTCTCTCAAAAGACAGAAGAAAAAAAAGAAATAATGTAAGAAGACATGAAGGATCAAAGACCCCCAGTGAGCAAGCCAATGACGACAGTGGCAAGGAGAACCTCCCTCAGAGCTGGAGGAAGAAACCTTGGGAGGAACCAAGACTCACAAGGGGGACCCGACCCGTCCTCCTCTGGTCAGAACTATTTATAAATTATTGATAAAAAATACCAAACCATCTATACTGTTGAACTGCTTTGATCACAATTATAATATAATAATCATGGTGTAGTAGAACTTAATATAGTCATGGCAGTGATGGTCAGAGTAATGAGAGTAATGATAGTTAATAGTGGTGATATTAGTAGTGGCAGATAGTTAAGAGTCCATTTAGGTTTATATATATATATATATATATATATATATATATATATATATATATATATATATATATATATATATATATATATATATTTGTATATAAATTTATATATAGATTTTTATATATAGATATTTATAGATTTATATAGTGCTTATTTTATAGTGTGTTTAGGACAATAGCCATTGCTTTCAAATTGCCTGCATCATTTAAAGGGTTTTAATGATACATTAGCTTCCCAACAGCCAGGAATAGCTTTACACCTTTATTTTCTATTTGAATTTCAACAATATCTTCTTCCTTATCACTTCAATGTGATTGGGTAGCTAAACTGATCATCAGTTTCAGAATCATCATATGCAAATGTGCTCATGCTTTTGACATCTGAACCATTATGCATTCAACTCAATACAGGCTTCTGTTACAGCTTAGCTTCCATTCTGTCACTGGCAGGCTGAACTAAAATGTGAAACAACAAATAAAAACACAGACAACACATCACATGATCAGGCCAAAGAGCATCATTTTAAATGACTGACTTCAAACAGACCGTGATCTATTTAGCTCATTTAGATCATTTGATGCCCTCTAAAGATGACATTTCTCATTTATCATGAGAGAAATAAACCAAATGGTGTATATATATTATATATATATATAAAAAAAAATTACTCATCATCTAGTCATCATCTAGTTGCATATTTGCAATACTTTTTATTCTTTATCTATTTTAGTATGAACTGCTTCAGAAATTAGAACTACATTTAAGTGTCAAATGTGTACGTTGAGCTTACATATGAAGGTATTAAAATCTACCCAAGAATGCATTGGGGCCCTAATGGTTCACATGAAGAATAACTGCTCAATTGGATCATTTGACAGAAGACTATATAAAAACCACAGCGATGACAGCAGGAAAAATCATACATAACACAACATTTTAAAATACAGGGTGTTCATTTTTTACTGCTTGCAATTTTGCCTGGTTTTGAACTGCTTTGTGGAACTGTCCAGGTGTACAGACATTATGCTGCATGCAACTCACATAACTACATTCATTTTCCAAGGAGAAAGAAGCGTTTGGTAGCATGATCAGTAGAAATAGTCCATAGTTATCTAAATCTTTAACTTACAAGTTACATTTCAGAGATGAGGTTTTGTACTGTCAGTGTAAATATACCAACTGCAGAGAGTGGGGAGTGAAAAGTACGCTTTACAACCTTCAACTCATTAGAATTGCACGGAAATTCTGTTTCCCTTTAAATTGGCCCTTTAACCAGTGAGCTCAGAGAGCCAGTAGGCATGGCGGGGCAGCAGACTGAAGCAGGCAGGCGGTCGTCTGGCAGTTGGCCGGCTGTGCTGAGTCACACCCCTGGCAGTGATGGGTGCTGAGCGTGGCCCAGGATCTACTCCCATGGGCCAGGAAGTGACAGCTTTCTCAGCACAAGCTGAGAGGCCATGGGACCCGACGGGCAGGTCTCCGTCACATGACATCAGCACACATCAACGGGCCACCTGGTACACACACGTAAACACACACTGTTTACTCCGTGAGGGTCTAGTCATGCAGGAGTAACGTGTAATAAATAAAGCACAGGCTGCCGTTTCTTCTCCAGTAACTGTGGAAGTGCTTTTGTCGTTTTTTATTCTGGAAGAGATGCGGTCTGTCAAATATGTTTTCAGTAAAAGTCCTTACTGAGTTCCAGTCTGAGACATTAATCCTTAAATTCCAAGCCAAAACAAGCAGCTATTTCAGCTTTTTAATCCACTCTTCACCTGTAAACACCAAGTTCTCAATGCTGTCAGCGCATTTACTGCAATGCAAGCCTTTTGAGGCTAAACACAACAGCTACGTCTGGAGAATATGGAGGCAAGGCTGAAAAGGCTAAAAGTTATGCCCAGGAAAGCCAGGGGAGCACTGCACTCTGTGGGGAAGCTGGGGAAGCGAGGAGGTGCTAGGCTAAAAGGTAACCCAGCAGACCAGCTATAATCTCTTCAACTAGCTAACCGTACACTTTACTGAGAGGAAAGCCACACTATCCAATAAGATTTTGCAATAATTACAATAAAATATTGGCAGTGTTCTTGTTACAGTGTTAAGCTAGACTAAGCTATGCTATGCTATACTGCTCCTGTGAGCAGTCACAGTGAGGTGAACCAGCCAGTAAAGGCAGAGCCCTCTGTAAACTGAAAATTAGCCTTTCATTCTGAGGCAAAAATGACAAGATTGTAAATAGGCTTGTAAAACAACATCCACACGCTTGCCATCAACCCCTAACGTGCCTTTTTCAAATGTTCTGGGACAGTGCGGGACAGGCGCTGATATTTGGTTGGGTGTATTCTTTAACTGTCCCCGTAAATAGAGTATATTTAAACTGCCACCTCAAATCAAATAGAGAATAATGAATCGGAGAGCTCATGCAGGCTGTTTGAAGGCTTCAGAGCTTCTGTGTTGATCTGTGTCGTGGAATCAGGGGATTTGAATGTTAGAGGGGATGGCTGAGGCAGGCAATTTACTGCCATCAATTTGATATAATGAGGAATGAAATTCTCCTCCGTATGCCACAGTACACAATCAATCTTCTGCAAAAATGAAGGATGCACTCCCGACTAGCATACAGGCGTATATTGATGGCCACATTCAAATGCTCTGGAAGAACATTTCCTCTGATGTCATCTGCAAGAGGACTTCTCATTTTACCTTACGAAGCTTCCTGTTTTGTAACAGGAGTCATTTTTCGACTGGGTGTGCTGCAAATGCTAACTTCACCTCAGTGTTCGGGAACAGGTTCGCCTGAACTGGTCAAGCCCTGAGCTTTTCTGTTGCTGTAATAAACCACAGATTGATCACATGTCTTGGATTCGAGTAAGAACATGAATTATTACGCAAGCCAGCGGCTGGTTAAGTCCATAACTTCTTTGGAGGCTGAGCCTGTTTTTAATATAGACAGAAAGCATGGCACTGTGTTTTGCTTTATTATTTGCTCCTTAATTTGCCTTTCAGATTAAGAACCGCCCACTTTCTGGAGGGGAAAATGGGGATTATATAGAGGGAGCCAAGCACAGCTTCAACCTTCAGGTTTAGAGGACGTTGGAGAGAGAGAGAGGAAAAAAGAGAAAGTGAGGCAATAGAGTGAGACAGACAGCAAAAGAGAGAGAGAGAGAGAGAGAGAAAGGGAGCATGAGAGAGAGAGAGAGAGAGAGAGAGAGAGAGAGAGAGAGAGAGAGAGAGAGAGAGAGAGAGAGAGAGAGAGAGATGCTGCCAGCTACTGTTCTGAGGAGTCACTGCGGTCGGCACACACACGCACACACACACACACACGCGCGCGCGCGCGCACGAGGAAACACAGCAGGAGCAGCTGCTTGCGCCCTACCGCTCAGCATCACGCAACCACGTCATGCAAGGCAAAGGTCACGACTTACGGGATGGAGGAGCGTCCGGTATTGGACGGGCCGGGCTGGGCGAAGCAGCCAGACACGAAGGAGCCCATGATGGGGTCAATCAACTGCTGCTGGAAGAGCAGGAGGACCAGAGAGCGGGAGGAAGTGGTGGAGGAGAGAGAGAGGGAGAGAGAGAGGAGGTGAAGGTAAAGTCCCCTGCTAATGAACTCCACGCGCCATGTGATCGCTCCCTCAGCGCCCTGCCCTGACCTACATGAAGGCGACGGAGCAGCCGCTGGGGCGCAGGTAGCCGCTTCTGTTTTCCCTTAGTTCATCAGGACGGCGCCTCGGACGCCTCAGCCCGATCCGGCTGGACGGGCGCCGCGCCTCCTGCCTCACACTCCATCTGCAGGCCGGACGGAGAGAGAGAGGGGGGCTGGGCCGCACGGCCCCTCCTTACAGAAGGGAGAGAGAGAAAAAGAGAGATAGGGAGAGAGAGTGGGGAAAAAAAAGAAAAAGAGAGAGAAGGAGGGGGGTTGCTGAAGGAGTGAATGGAGAGGATTGTGCTGCCTAAGAGGCCGTGATGTCAGCAGGGGCTTTATTTACGTCCGACACGCTGTGGGGAAGCAGTCAGGAGCCTGCCTGGGTGCAGCCTGCGGAGTCTGCTGCTGCTCTGCTGGAGCTATAAATAACACGCCGGCTCTGCTCCTCAGCTCACACGACCTGACGATGAGGGAAAAGCGTCGCATTTAAGCTGCAGTTAAGCCGCGTTTATGTTTCATGAGCACGCCGATGACAATGCATGCTTTAGCCTGCTGATACACCGGCGCAAAGAGGCTACAGCCCATTCGCTCAAGCTGTGCATGCTGGTTAACGGCAGACGCATTCAGTGAGACCGCTGTGGTAAACAACGCTAAATGGACAATGCAGTTCACACTAGGCAAGGGCCACAGTATCAGCGCCGGCCTACGTGGTGGCTATCTATAGTTTATCTACAGTACTGATGCTGTCGGACTATAATCCTGTTTTTTTTAACATCCACATTTAAAATTCACACTAATTACCTAAAAATCAAGTACATTATCTTTACTGATATGGGAACAGCAGTCGATATACATTTTTTTCATGCCAATTGTCCAAATGTTTGTGGACAACCTTTCTAAAGAATACAACCAAATCTTCACAGCAAAGCTCCAAAATCTAGTAGACAGCCTTTCCTTGACAGTCGAGACAGTTACTCCAACAAAAGCAGGATAAACATTTTTAATAGATAGAGCTATTAAAGAATCAGCAGGTGTCCCAATACTTTTTTTCTGTATATTGTATATAACAATTACCAAATATAGAAATACTGAACTATGATACTATCGATCTATTATGGATTAGCATGTGAAAAAATTTCATATTTATTTTAATAAGACAGGGGTGCTCAAACTATTTGTCCTAAGGGGGCGAAGTGTTTGTTATAGCAGGCCAAAAATACCCAATACACAAGTAAAAAAGGGACTACAGGTCTATATTTTAATGTAATTTTTAACAGCGAAGATACAGTATAAAAATACTGGAACTAGTGCATTAGATCAGACACATCCATATCATTCCCTTACAGCCCTGGGGAAATAAATAGTGAGCCCCTGCTCCAGGCCAGGCTAACCAGGTTCAACGAAAACACGAGGAACAACTACAGCTCTAAAGCTGAACTCTCTCTCGCTCGCTCTCTCTCTCTCCTCAACCAGAAAAGCATGTAAGCTCTACGAAGGAAGAAGCCCAGAATCCGTAATGCTCTGAAGAATTCAGCTTCAGCTCCTACAGGCTAATCAGGCACAGTTTGAACAGAGCTCAGCAGCTGGTTGCCCTGGGCCTTTGTTCTGACCCATCGGGCCAACAGGACGATGAGGAGTTCTCAGCAAGGCAGCAGTGCTGTTTCAGCTATAGGACAGGTTGTGTTACAGTGAAAAGAGAGACACAGTCTCAGCTCGGCTATTTTATTTATAGAACGCTTGGGCCCAAAATGCAGCGCAATGTAAGCAAACAATGACTACATAGACGGGCTGGTCTCCCGTTAAAAAGGCAATCATGGACTAAACTTTCAATGGAAAGTATCCATTTAAAATGATGTGCAGTGCAGGACTGGGACCTGCTCTGAGTAGAATTAGTCTTTTGTTTATAGTCCAGTCACTGCATTCTTTCCATAATTTCTGTCAATATACCACTCATGGGGTGTTTAAGTGTTGATGTTGAGGGAGGAGCCCCTAAGCGCTGATCCTTAACTCCCCACCCTGACTTCCTGCTGGTCCAGAGGGTTGAACTTCCAATCCCGAGCTTTTTCTAGCTTTAGGACACAGCTGTCACATCTTTCCTTTATGACACTAATACTAGTAATAAAATCTTCAGCATCAGTCCAATTAGGGCTCATCATCGCAATGTGCGCATGCACAATAGTCACACCGCAGGATGTCTGATGTCATGCAAGGCTATTAAATCATACATGTTGTGCTACAATGTGCTTGATATTGATTCTGTCTACTCAATATCATTTGTTTTACTCCAATCTTCAATATACAGAGGGCATTATTATGTCATGCCATGCTGAATCAGGTGAAAATTCAGGTGATTATATGCAACGCAAATCGCAAAATAATAAAATATTGCAATGTCAGTTTTTCCAATATCGTTACCTCTCGTTTTCGTCACACCTCGAGCCGTAAACGGGCACTTTTCACATTATGTGAGAATTCGTCCAGAGTTCATAAAAGTGTTTACAGCCATTTTATTTCAAGAAGGATTAAAAAGAAACAAGCTGTTTGGGATGCCGATAAAATTCTTCTTCATCTGATTAATTTATGAACAGAGAAGATAACGTATTCAGTAAATCTACTAATCATACTCATGCAAGTTATCCAGAAAATGAACAGGTCTAGTTTAGACTGTGAATGGAGCCTGTGGGGAACACTGCCTGACATAAACTGAAAACTTCGACTCATGAATTTCTATTCATAATCGAAAGTTGATGCCCTTTTGATGCAGGTTCCAGTAGACACTTCCTCCCTACTGAAAGTCAAAGAAACATAGGCCAACATTTTCAGACTGCCCAGTAATGCCTTGTGCCCAAGACTGGGTGCTGTGGCATAAGCCAGAATCATTAGAACAGAACTGCCTTGTTTGCATATGATCCATACATTTTCATTAGCTATCAACAAATAAGCAAGCTATTAAATGAAAAACAATGTTGCATTTTTCTGGCAGCAAGAAATCTCTTATGGGAGATTTCAGTGTTGAAATATCAGGAGCTCTTACAGAGGGGACTCCTGCAGGTTTAACAATCAACCTGGTCTTTTGAATGCAGTTCATGTAAATACCCAGCAGATGGCGTCATGTAATTAAACATGACAAAATGAAATTCTGCTTTGGCTCCATTCAAACAAATTCCTCAGCTGTGTTACTGTTTCCCCTGATCCAGCAGACCGGTACATTATGGGACCCAATAATTCACTCAAGACAATACTGTTCGATGTGTTTAAGTCTGGGGGAAAACAACCTGTTTTAGCAAGAGTACACAGACTACACTAGCTGCAGACTTTGTGTACTACACCTAATCCTGACATGTCAAGCTGAAGCCAAATGTCAGAATTTATTTTCTAATCTTATCGCAGCAGTGTATGTTGAGTGACAGTGTCTAAAATGAGTCAGTCTGGTTTGAGGGGATAACTGACAGGCAGGCTCTCTATTTTTGGAGCAGTATTTTCTCCATTTCTAAAGGGAAAGTGGGCACAAAGCAAAGCTAGATCGGCAACTACAGAGAAGTACTGCTGCGCTGTAAAAGGGACCATCTCCTGCACTTTCTTTGGTTTCTTGAGGTCAAACTGATGATGTTTGTGTGTTTATGTACCACAAACAGTCGTAATTTGTTTTTACATGAGAATGGTCCATCCTTTATTACTTCTAATAATACCTCTATTACAAGTACTGCATCTTTAAGACTGATATTCAGAAGAGCTAAACTGCTGTCGACTGAACAGGCACATATGTAAATCTTTTGTTGTTTGTGAGATAACAAATGTAGTATAAATTTAAAACAGGCCGCTCAGTCCGCAACTGTTTTTCATTGATTGTTCTCTGAAAAATTCTTTTTGGCAACTGAAATGTGTAGAAGAAAAATGTGTAGAAGATATACATATAGACATAAAGATCTAGGTTAGGTTCTACTTTGTCCGAGCTAACATTTAGAAACATGATGTTTGTCCTTCATTAACTCATTGGACGGTCCCAGTGATTAAAGTTAATTTGTACAACAGTTCCAGTCGTGTAAGCTGATGGTGAAGTAAAAGCACAGTTAGAACGCTTCTCAACCAACTGTCTCAACAATGTCTCACTCCGCAGAACGATGATGCTATATATCTTATCATCAACCAGGAAGTAACGTAATTGCCCTCAAAAAAGAAAAACAAGCAAAAGAAAACAAGAATAAGCTAAAACTAAACCAAAAGGATAATAATATTAAGACACAATAACAAACAAACAAGCTAACAAGAAAAATCCTGTGAGTGAAAAATGGAATTGACCGCGGTGGTCTGTGTAAGGATCTGCAGGCTCTACGTGAGTGGAGTTTCTGTGACGTAGCAACAAGCTGCCTGTTAATGAACTATAATGTGGCGGACAATAAACGTACATTAAAACATATTAAATTTTTTATTTACTTATTATTACTTATTATTATTATTTCTTTTCTGATCTCCTGTAGAAAAGCAATAGAACACTCAAGGTTGTGTGTGTGTGTATATATATATGCCCTGATATTCTATTCTGAACTGATTTTCATAAAAAGGTTATTGTGGTCAGCCTTTTTGTGATGCTGGAATTTATTGACATTATGTAAACTGAATGTAAATGCAATTTAATGTGTAAATAATTATGAAATCGATCATGTAATAATCAATTTTAAACAGTATTTTAAACTACAGTAATAACAAGCCTTCTAATAGTTCATTTCCTTTACAAAAGTTTGTGTCCTTTTGTTTCTAAACTTTTCATTTTTGTCAGTCTTTTCTAACCTGAGCTGGAATAAATGACTAATGGATGTAGTATCTCTACCTTTGTGCATTACTTTATTATATCAAATCACCTGTGTGTAAAAAAAGCCGGGAAGCACGAGTAAATTTTAATTGCACTGGGCGGCTGTCTCCCAAAGCTCATTCTCTAAAATGCATACGGATGCAGAAAGCAGCAAAGTTGCAAACATCAGAGATGACGGAACACCATCTATAAGATACACAAGCCAGAGAATCTTGCATCTTCAAATCACAAGTTCAAATTAGCTTTAAGTGGCTCCAACAGCAATTGTGGCGCTACTTTAGCAAATCTCACATCCTACCTCAGGCAGCCGTGTAGCCAGTCCTTTGTGTCCCTGTCCATCACGCCATTGGCAAGTGCTCCATCACCTTGTCCTATGGTGAAGCCCACTGCCTCATTGTCCGTGACCAGAAAGGACGAGGTGACTTCCAGGGCCGCTTTCCCGCTCTTTCCCGTGGCGGTGACGCTGAGCACTTCTTGTCTGCAGCCCAGCTCGCCAGCTGAGTCCAGGAACAGGCCGCTCTCTTTCAGCCGCTGCTGAATCATGGGGGTGAGGGGCATGTCCAGGGTCAAGGCCGGCTCCGTGTCCAGCTGGGACCGAGAAGGCTCCGGCTGAGTGTCCGTCTCGTCTGCCGAAGACGAGAGTGCGTCCAGCGAGTCCAGGCTGCTGTAGAGCGTCCCTCGGAGTCGCTCCGACTCTAGAATGCTCTCAAACTGCCAGCTGAAGACGTCCGTGGTCTCTTCACTCTCACTGGCCTTTCCTGTTACACTCCTACAGAAGACGCAGAGAAAAGGGTGGTCAATGTGGGTGTAGAAATGTAGGAATACATTATGATTGGAGCATGCCTGCATACATTTACTTCCTGTCTGCCTTTGGGTTAGTTACGCTAATTTAACATTATGTGGCATTTTTACCATAAAATAACATGTTGATACGGACTGTTAAAGGAAGAGTAGCGCCTATAGGACAATGTCAAATTTGTGTAAAATTATGCAATATTACAGTTTCAGACTGCAGGGGGAGTCCAGGAGCAAGGAATGCCAATTTTTGCATATTGCTGCTTTAAGTATCTTTATTGTTACCATACACTTGGACAACTAAATGATCACTTCACAAATGCCAGTTTAGGAAAAGCCAGGATAAGGTCCCGTGTCAGCCATAGCTACAGCACCCCAGAGCAAAAACAGATAACAGTGGCAGCTTAACATGGGTACTAAACCCTTAACTTGTTGATCACGTTCCACTGGCACTGTGAAGTGTATTAAAACTCTCATTACTGAAGATACAGCTACTGTTAAAAGAGGAACTGTAACTGACCGCTGTAAGCATTAGTGGTCACGTTGCAGCCCTGCAGCAGTGTTGCAGTGCGTTGTGGGACCACTTGCTAGGCAACAGTGATTTGTTTGTAAACCTGATATTCAGACTTAAAGGGGAACAGTCACATTTGTCTATTTTTGGGGGGCAAAAGGTTTTGGGTCATGGTAGAGAAACTTTTTTTTTTGTTGTCAAAGCCATTTCAGAGAGGAACGAGAAGAAAAATCAGACCAGTGATGTCTTTGGACATATTTCAGAGAAAAGACTCATCTTCAAATCATCACAGCAGCGCCTTAACTCTCCTCTTCCTCTAGCTCACCTCAAACTCACACAAACACAGCTGGATCCAGAACAATCTACGAGTGCACCTCCTTCAAACTCATAACACTTACCAAACAGAAATACAGAACTAGGCTCAGCTAAGAAGAAGAAAGCAGAAGAAGAAGCGGTTCACTATAAAGTGATAAAAGAGAACACACCCTTGAGGTGACATCTCTTAGATCAGAGATAACACAAAAATGTAGATCCACAGAAAGTAAAACTGCACTTTCAAAAACAAATATGCAGCAAAGAGTTCTTTGAGCAATATCATAGAAGAACCACTTTTGTTTCCATAAAGAAACCTTTTTGTAGAAGAGATACTATTAGAAATTGGTTCTTTATGGAACCAAAAATGGTTCTTCAATGGCATCACTCAAGAAACTCTTTGTAGCACCTTCATTTTTAAGAGTGTGACGTTGTAATGCATTTACATTTCTGGCATTTGGTTGGAGCCCTTATCCAGGGTGACTTACATTTGTAACTCACCAACATGTAGCAGGACTTTTTTTTATGTAATGCGGCGTGCTTATCCTTAACTGAACCCTAGTGTGCCACAGGAAGCATGGTCTTTCCACCAACTATGCTACAATCCACCATCCGCTATAATGCTAAAATGACCTGTGGCAGAGGTAGCAGTAATCAAGGCTCATGATTAAGGCTATTTGGCAGCATTTGTAGCCAAGATTACACACATTACAAACACTAGTACTCAAGTCTCTCGAAGATTCTCAATCCTGGTCCTGGATGTTTAAGTGTTTACCCTGATTCTAAAACACCTGATCCAGCTAATAACCTATTTGGCGAGCCCTTCCTGAGTAGGTTGTCACACAGGTAAACCACTAAAATGTGTAGGACAGGGGATCCTCCAGAACCAGAGTTGGGAACCACTGCTCTAAGTGATGTCAAAATACATACATATTTTATTGCTGACAGTTTTTAAGAATATGATTGTATTCGTCTACCTTCGTAACACGACAAGTCAGCTTCTGTAAAATGCAGTAAATGCCATTACACACGAAAAAATGCTCGCTTTCCAAAATTATCCTCATCATTCATGACCCAGAGATGCTCTGAACAAACTTTGCATGGGAGTTGTACAATAAAAGAGAGCCGGTACCTTGCGGAGCTATTTTCTGTCGACTCGCTGTCAGGGCTCAGCACACACACCTGCGGCACTGCGGCCTTGAGAGTGTCATCGCGTGCAGGCCCGTCCACGTCCTGAGTCAGCTGCTCCTTCATGCTGCAGCTCGGTTCTCCATTCACCACAGCCTCCCCCTCCGCCCGGCCCTCTGCAAATCGCAGCTTCTTCTGGGGCCGCAGCCTGCCCCCTTCCAGGAAAGCGGTGAAGATGCCCGGGATTTCGGCCAGGATCTTGCTAGACTCCTCTAGGGACGTGTCCAGCAGTCCTGCTGCTGAGGAGTCTCCACCAAGGCCAGCCTCTTGGGTCTCTTCCTCCTTCCTTTCTGTCTTCGTTCCAGGCTGTGTGGATAAGGAGAAGGGCATTGCGGATTCCTCTGCAGATGTGGATTCCTCTGCAGATGTGCTGAGGGCAGCAGCGGGTTTGTTTTGGCTGGCGGGAGCATTCCTGAGCCCGGCGTTCAGACAGCTCAGCTCCTCTGTGGCTGCTGCCGCTGAGCTGGGGTCCTGAATCAGCGCCTCGCACCACGAATCAAACAGCGCGCTGCATGTCAGGAGAGACGTGCCCGGCCTTTCTGGCTGGCTGTCGTCGGGGCAGCCGTTCTGTAGCTCGGAGCCCTGATTGGCCATGCCTGAGGAAGAAGGGAGAGTCCCACTGTAGCCGTTGCAGGGGATCATGGCCGAGTCTTCTGACTGACTGGCCTGTTCCTCCGGCTTCTGACCGGCAGATGCAGCATCCTGAGATCGAGCCGTCAAGCCGCTCAGCAGGTTGGCCAGCTCCCGGTCAATCTCTAGAAACAAGGAGGTCTCGTCGATTTCATCCTGGATGGAAGGGTCGAGGTTCGTAACACTGTTCTCCTCAGGCGGAGGCTGGGAATTTCCTGTAAAGGTGAAATGCACGCAGAGAAAGAGAAAATTCCAATAAATTGACAGAAATACAGACAAAAGAAGCAAAACATTCAGGCTTTAAAAAGGTTTTGTGCTTAAAACATTTACATTTACGGCATTTAGCTGACGCTTTTATCCAGAGCGACTTACAAGGTTACTAGTATTACAGAGGTGGGCCAACGTAGTGTTAGGAGTCTTGCCCAAGGACTCTTATTGGTGTAGTGCAGCACAGTCACCCAGGCCAGGAATCGAACCCTAGTCTCCCACATGGTGTGGTAGCTTACTGGCCGGTAGTGGTGTTCTGTTGCGCCACACCAACCACTAACAAACAGCTGCAAACTGACAACAGGAATTAATAGAGAATAGGACGGCCATGAATATTTGATTAAACCTACTCAATTAAAAAAAATATATTGAATTCAATTTTGTTCACTAAAAATGTGCTTTCAGTTTTTTCTAAAAAGTCAATGAATCAGCACTTGGCAACACTTAATTCGGAGGTCATTTTTAAAAGCCATGTTTAACAATCTGAACTTCTGTGATGTTCACTGAAAAAGAGGGAATCCACACCAGTAGAATCTAACAAACACACATTTGTAGCCACAAATTTCATGTATATGAAGTAAAAGGTTTTGTTTACTTATGAGTAAGGTATACAGCTCGGCAGTCAGCTAACAGGCTAGCATACTACTTCTATAACTTTCAGTTACTCCATTAACTTTCAGGCGACGTAGAAAGAACCACTATAAAACTGCAACACACAAACTAAAGAATCGTATATAACAGAAGACAATAAAATTGGTATTGGTAAACTTATTGCTGGCTTTGCCCTAACATAACACTACAATTTCTATACAGGCACTAGTGGTAGTTAGCCATCTACTAGTTAACTGTATAATAATACTGTACAGTGTTATTGTATAAAAGAAGAAACACTGCTGTGTTCTGATATATAAGTGATAAAAATTCATAAAATAAAAGGCTAAAAGCTGTCAAATTTTAAACCAGATTTCTTAATCACTTAAAAAAAAAAAAGGTATGAATGTGCACATATATACAAATATCATGATAATGCATATTTTACAGTCTTACTGATCCTTCCTACACTAATAAACAATCTGATGGACACAAATTTCTATTCATTTTTAATATGCAGTATTGTCTAAGAATTCAATTTGATCTTTAATCAATTCTTGATGAATTCTTCTACAGTTTTACTTTAAGGAACCTTTGGGGCAACATTATTTTTAGGAGTGTATTTTATTATTTGGTCTTAATAAATAAATGTTACTCGATACATCATAAAAGTATTTCAGACTTTAAGGCTGTTTCTAGTGCTTTAGTATATTCATCTATTTTGATAGATTACTGTGTCACACAGTGTTTGAGGTTTGAAGCAATTGTGTGATAATTTTAGGCGGTTTGTCAAGATGCTAAGTGGTGCAGTATGAGCTTCCACTACATTACAACAGCCTCCTCTTCTCAGCCAAACTAAAGACGCTTCAGACAAACATGTCTTGGCAAATAGACTGCATTTGGGGTAAGGGGGAAATTGTGCACATTTGTTTTTGGGCCAAACTATCGCTTTAAGCCAGTGCTCCACAGCCAGACTGCACATCTGCACAAACCCACATTAGCTTTGACCCTACTGGAGTACAAGGACTTCAAATTGTCTTTCACCTGATTGACCAAGTCAATCTTCAAACAACAATGATCTTGATGCTGATTAACACTGAGATTAACATGTAAGAGACTCTGATATATGTTAAGCGCTGATCTGCTTTTGCAATCAGTGATTGAGAATTAAGATACTGTTATCAGATCTTAATATCCCGGTTACAACAGTATTAGCAGTTGACTTCAGAGACTGTGTGTTTCAGGGACTGCTGGTTGAGCTAATCATGAACAGCTCTAGTGTAGTCAGGGAACAGAGCATTACTGTGTACACTCTATAAAAGGAGAGGGAGGAATGGGAAAAGTGCCCAGACTAAACTGTCACTGGCTGCGGAACATGCAGATGTCTCTTTCACTGCTTTTTGGGGGGAACAAAAAGAAAATGTACAAACATTTACTTAGAGATGACCATCTTTTTATGTTAGACTTGCTTTAGATGGCTAAATTACACTTTTTTAGATTAATGTAAAGCCATAAACTTCCCTTGAAATCTATAAAAATCTGCTGAAACTTTTTTTTTTTTTTTTTTTTTACTTTTTTACAATTTATCTGAGCCAAATAACCCACCCACTTACTAGGAGCCCCCTTATCAAATGCAATGCTCCTGACACTAGGAGGATGGGAACAAGCACATGCCTCCTCCCAATACATATGAAGCAAACCACCGACTTTTTTTGATCTACAAGCATAGGCACCAATAGGAAGCCAACACACTTGGGGGGGGAGGCTTTGGGGCCAGCACCGGAACCGCAGCTCTGATACATTGCAATGGGAGTGATGAGGGGAGAGAGAGCACCATCTACCCACCCAGAGAGAGCATAGCCAATTGTGCTCTCTCGGGCTCCGGCTGCTGATGAAGAAGCAATCCTCAGGCCATAGTGTAAGCGTCTTAGTCTGCTGAGACACTCAGGCAACTTCTGAAACTTAAGGTTAAGCTTTGGGTTAGGTTTAGGATTAGGTTTAGGTTTTAGGTTAGATTCAATGGAATCTATGAGATTTAATTCAGTTAAGATGTGTTAAATAGATATTGACATGGATGCTAGTAAATGATAATATGCATAATATATCATCTGCAAAGCTTTAACCAGAACCAGCAAAACAGCTGTGACCGCCATCTCAGTTTAAGGAACGTTCAGCTCACTCCAGAAAAATCAAAATGATGTTTGTAAGATCATTTCTTTTGTCATATCGCCCAGCCCATTTTAAATTTCATGAAACATCCCATAAAAACATGTCAACATACTACAGATGAGAAATCAATCGGCTAAGTATGAGCATCAGTCGACTTTCATGTGATATTTGATCAGAGTTGATCAGAACATATTCAAAAGTTAAGGATTACAGCAGCTCTGCATGAAGCTCCTCAGACACAGGAGGCTGCAGTTGCTTGTTCAATTTGGATGGAACTATGCAGCTTGTGCTCGGCTGCAGAATCACATTAGAGCCAGTGTTGTACTTTGCTTTGTGTGTGTATTCTGGCAGTCTGGTGGGTTTACCGTATCTAATTCAAACTCACATATTTCCAGAATGTGTAAAACTAATGCGCCACGTGAATGAAGCAGAGTACATTCTTTTAACACCACTAACAGTTGAGAGCGCATCAATCAACTCAATACAGTGAGCATCAGAACACAGCAGAGCTAACCAACCCTGCTATCCACACAAAAAAAAGCCAGTGAACAGTGCAGACCACCTTGACCATCGACTGAAAATCAGTACAGCAGCAACAGCTGGAAAACTAAAGGAATGTGATGAAATGAGTTTTTAGTACAACTTAAACAGCCCTGTTTCCACTATGAGCTCCACAGTGCAGTTGGTGTACGAGAATTTGCAAGCTCTGCTTGGAGTTCGACAGGGTTTTAAATGTGGTCGATTCCAAAAAGCAAAGTAGACTTCATCTTAAGGGACAATGCAGAAACATCACAGAAGCGCTGCAGGATGATGCACTACCTTTTCTCCATGTAAAACCAGCCTTTAATCTTCACAGCACCACACAGCTCTCTTCATTTGAACTAATTTCAGTTGTGTTTTGTTACACAGAAGGAAAAGCTAATGAATGAAACCTGCAGCGGGGATTAGTTAACATTCTCGAGACAGAACTACTTGGATTACATGCTTTATTTTCACAGCTTTGAGTGCTTGCTGAATCCACAAGATACCAGTGGAACTGAAAGGCCCCTCGGTGATGAGAACAAGGCACTTCTGATCATCATGCCAAACAGGAACGATTCATGAGACACTGAATAAGAGCCTGTCTTCACAAGGTGGCAGCATCTGCCAGCATTTCCCTCAGTGGAATCAGAATGTGTACACGGCATCTCAATAAAATGTTCATGTGCATTTTTATGTCGCTGGGACAAAACAAAATGCTTAATAGGCTACCCTGTAAACAAATACCAGGACACATCTCCTAATACATCATTAGCATGGAGAAAACAAATCCGAAAGCGGGAAACAACATTGTCAATGATTCCACAGTGTGCACTGCATATTTATGTTCAATGCTTATTGTTTTATTGATGAAGTCTGTTACTTTGACAAGCAAAGCATATATGAGAGACAAAAAGAGAAAAAAGTCATTAAATATTATGCAGCTTTAATCATTAATTGCAAAACCAGGCTTGACCGCATTTTCTACACCAACGGCTGCTGCAAAAACACTGTACTTTTATAGGTCAGTCTTCAGTTACAAATAAGTTGTGTCTCTGTATTTGTGAATCACATCGGATTCCTTTTATAAGGTCCAGTTATAACCTCTAAAATTTAACAAGCAAAGCAGAAAATACTGGAAATTATGTTAAATATTGTTACACTATTTTGAATATTTCGAAATTTCCTACAGCTCTAATTTCTCTAATATTAGAGATCTCTGACTAGAACTGACTGCCTCATGCAGAGCTTTACAAAAACTCACCTAATCAAATGTAGTAATGTAAAAAACTGTAGATCATGCACAAGCAGCAATGTTTGAAAAGAGAGCAAACTAAAGTTAAGGTAACCTGAAATAGACCTAATGAGAATGTATGTAAATACACAGGCGACGGGAAAGTCACATTAGATCAGTTAGTGAGCAGCTTATTTTATGTATCAGTACATGTCATCTATTCATTCAGCTCCCTGTCACACACAACAAGGCGGGTGCTAGTACTTTTAGGTGTACAACAAATACCTTGTCTTAAAAGTAAAATGCACAGTGAAAGCCAATGTGTCTGTCCAAGCCAACGAACACCACCTAACACTGTGGTGTCAAAATGATTAAATGCCAAAAGTACTCCAGTTACATTTTTCCATTTTCCAGCTTCCAAAAGAAGTAGAGCTGCGGAACCCAGTAAGGGAAACGGTCACCAATATCAGCAACAACATGAAGAGCATGTATTTCGTCAGAATGTGGACATTTACATTTGTCTCAGTATTTTATTATTTATTGACAATAGGTTTTTAGTTTTTACAATAACTTAAAGAATTATTCTGTAAGCCTCAAGATTGGTACAAAATCCTATTGCATCAATGCAGATCTAACAGTGCTCTCCACCTGGAATTAAGTTTGTTAATGTGATGTAACGTGTGCAAGTCACATACTACCTAACATAGAAATGATTACAGTGTGCATCTCTTCATTACTTCTGAAATATAATATCAATAGTACCAATATTGTGGAAAATTAGAGTTTGGAGCTGTTGCACATTTTTTTAATTGTTATCGTTATAACACTTCACATAATCCTAAACTGGTTACACATATAAATAAATAAAACAGATATTCCACCGGTATGTAACACAGGAATTGATTGTAATATTATATAGTAGAATATGAGTCTGCTAATGACACACGTAAACGTATATGTTTTTTAGTGCAAAGTCGATGACTCGTCAACAAAATCTGACATGGGCATCGTGCTCTATAATGCTTGATGATACCTTTGTGACACAGTAATTCTGGCAGACTACAGGAATTGTAGGGACGATACGACTTCTGCTCTTTTATTTAACAGAACAAAGGAAGAGGAAACCACAACAGGCGTACAGATTCGATTAGTCCCTTTATCAAATAATAGAGAAGAATCCACAGACCTACAGAACAGTAAAACCACTGTATGCTGTAATAGGCTCAACTGTTATTCAAGGAAGTGAGGATTTTTGCCTCAATCCTGCAGCTCCAGAGATGGCATTTATGTAGGTCAAGAGAGTCACAGCAAAAGCTCAGGGGCACAGTGTTCAGAGAGCCAATCTTTAATGGAGCTTGAGCTGTCAGTCAACAAGTACGGCCGAGTGAGGGCAACTCTAGTTCACTGAAGGGGTGGGAGGACCGAGATTTACCTTTCCTCTATACGATCCATCATGTTAGCACAGTACACTGGAGAGATGAGCTTAGAGCAAATGACTGACAACCAATGACCCGACGAGCCACTGATTGGAGCTAAAGCTCCAGCGCTGTAGCTGTCAAGTGTCACTTATTGCTAAGGTCTGAAGCTAAGATTAGCTTTTTTAGTGAAGCTTTTCACGTACAGTGGAGCATGAATCAAAGTGTTTTTGATAGAAAGAAGCTAGTCATCATAGCATGAGCTCTATTTACCAGATTTAACATACTACTAAATCACTCTGTTTTAAATAATAATAGATTTTTTCCATTTAATTAAAAAATAATTTTATTCTTTGGGGGCACAGTCAATAGTTGATAAATGGTGTGCATATTCCGCAAACTGACCACTTTATATCGGTGTCTTCTGATTAGTTTTTGTACTGTTGTCTGTTGTTTGTGTATTTATTCTGATGTTTCCTCACTGGCCAAGGGTAGCTATCTCAACATGGCTCAGAGAATTCCCACCGGAGTGTTTTTAGATCCGAACTGATCAACTACTGATGTGAAATACCTGGTTCAAAGTTTGTAAATGTGCTATGATCTGGGTTTCTATGGCATGTGTGCATTAGCCTTTACTTGGTTCTGAGTGCACTCTTTTGTGCTGATTTGAGAAAGAAAGGTGTGCGGTTCTACCACCGGTAAAACAGAGATTTACATTTCTTCGTACTTACATTCGTTAATGGCACCTTGACACCAGATGGCGCTTTGCTTTCTGACTTATAATTAATATAGCTCTAAAGGGAATTAATATGAGTGTACAGTTTGAAGGTGTCTTACCACCGCCTGATGGACTTGAGTCTTGTGCCTTTCCAAAGAGAAACTCGTACTTGGCCTTGGCGACACTCTGGGCATGCGAGGAGGAGCTGTTGACCCAAAGCTTTTTAGCCTGCAGAAAAAGAAACACCATTTAAGACACATTTCAACATCACTGAGGACCTTCTCTGTAATGCAAAAGGCCAATCAGAAACATAACCTATCATCTTAAATTTGAAAAATCACAATACATTCAAATAAGGCACAATTACATCATTAACCTTGTTTTATTTTTATTAAAATTTTATTATTTATTAGATTAACATTAACCCTTAACCGTACCCAACAATGATGATAATGTATGTTTTTCTCTTTATTATATACCCATTTATATGCCATATTCTTGCCATTTAGTGTCATTTCTAGTGCAAAATTATTAAGTCTTTTTAAAGGATTTGGTTTCACTGAAAGTCTCTCTGAAAGTCTGATGTTTCAGTCAGCGTTTACATTGTGTTTTCGATTAGACATGTAACCATGTTAAAATCTGATGAATCCCAAGACAGATCTCTTTACCTTCAATCAAAAGACCTCACTTTTACTCTTTAAATGTGACCCAGACAGCAGGCTACTGCTTTTAAAATGCCGGTGTAAATTTCAACCTACAAGCTGGTGATAGAGTTCCCACAGATGTAAAAGGTTAGAGTGTTGACAGAGCAGTTGCTATGGCTCCGTATGGATGGACTGGGAATGCAGGCATGCATTCCCACCAATGTGCTCTCACACTAGGTCCCTATACTCGTTTTTTAACGAAGGGCTTTTTGTAGCTGCTGAGTAATTGACTCAGAGCTACCCACACAGTCAGTTATTAGAGAAGTCCAAAGAAGAGAGCCATAACTAGCACAGTTTAGAGATGTACATACATTTACAAAATAAATACTTAAAATAGAAACTTTAAATAGAAATGTGACGTTGCATTAAAGTTATACACATGTAATTAATAGGTTGTTTGATTTAGATGGCATTTATTTAAAACCAGGCCTCCATGATATATAGAAGCACCTCAGCGTCATTGTTGGAGGCATTAGCGAATCTAGGCCGGCTTTCTGTAGTGACAGCAGTCCACACCACTGCAGTAGACCTTGCCCGTTTGTCAGATAGCACTGTTTGTGAAACATGCTCAAAGTCCAGAAACGTGTCTGATAGGCCCACCACCAATCCAAGCAGCTCAGAAGTCAGGCCTTTCGAGAAACAGCATCTTGATTGAGACGACAAAGCAGGCAAACTGTAGTGGAGGTATTAATGAGGCTAAACACTGCAGCCGAGGAACACTAGCAGTTCAGCAGCTTACCACTGAAAATCATGGCATGTTTCTTTACCGTCACTTTTTCCTCTGCTCATGTCTTAGCTGTGGTGTGGATTAATGCCAAAGCAAAGAAGCAGCTATTTCTGCCTTTTAATCCACCCTTCTCTTTTAATAAACGTGACTTCTCGATGCTAAACATGATTTAACAAAGCTGATTTCTTTCATTTCTTTGTGCTATCTATGTGCTACTTCAGTCACCTTTTATTGAGACTCAGATTTAAACAAATAAAATAATAAATAGCCTTTAATGATGTGAACTTTCTTGGTTAATTGGATTTAGATTCAGTGCAACATTGATTAAAGCTCTTTTTCAGTCTACTTGTCTTTAATAGGGATATTAATCTGACATTAGGAATAAAAACAGAAAAACTGAAATATTTCAGATGAAATGAAAACCTCAACACTACCTTACCTACCTACACCCGTCCTTACTACTAGGGATGTGTGTATAACCTTATTTTACATTTGAACAAATTTTATTACTGGATCATTCATGCAGAAAAATATATGCATTTTTTATTTGACTTTTGAGAATTTTTTTATATTTATTATGATATTTTGAAATGAAGATAAACTGCATCTGCAGTGGCATATAAAGAAAACTGGCTTTCAGGTCCTCTCCCATACTGACACTGATAATATCCATGATATGCTCATAAAAGCACATTGTGCATGACAATTCAAGAAAATATCACCATACTGCCCACACCACCTCCATGTTACTTTTGCATGGATCCCTTTCCAATCATGGCTGATACAACATTGTTATAACATCATAACAATAACATATGCCTAAGTGATCGTTTATCAACATCATGTGAGTGATCACAGACCATATATGAAACCAACACAGCCTAAAAAATATGCAGAAACTTGTGCAATTACTAAAGAATAAGGAAGATCACGATCTCAATAATTGCTCAGCAAAACACTGGAACCAAGTTGCAACAGAATCCGAAATGTTGCAAGATTGTTGCCGCTGGCTATTTCCATCAATGATCCTTTTATGCTTTATCAGAAGGTTTCTCTGTGAAGTGGTGGCACGTTGCTGGGCCCGCTTAATGTTGCAAAGTTTACACTGCACACAGTCTTAATCAGTTAACACAAAGTACTTCACTATGTCTATCTGCCATGTGGTCTAAAGTAATATTCCCAAAATAGCAAGAACTAGATATCCAATAGAATAGGACTCTGTTCAGCCGATGAACATGAACCTATTAGCACCATGCCTACTGACAGGGGTTTAAGCCCCCAGCATTGAGCTGTGGAGTGGTGGAACTGTGTTCTCTAGAATGATGATGGTGCTCCTTTCTAATACTTGGGTGTATATATATATGTGTGTGTGTGTGTGTGTGTATTATAATATATATATATATATATATATATATATATATATATATATATATATATATATACACACACACACATACACATACACATACACACACACACACACACACACACACACACACACACATACATACATACACACACGGTTACGCCAACATATATATTTATATACACATATGTATACCACCGCACATTATTAAAAACGACATAGAGAGCATTTCCCCTAAATTCCAAATAGAAATATTGCTATTTATTGCTATGCTAACACATTATTATACTAATTATAATGCAAAGCAGTTAATTTTAAACAACACAGTACTAATATTTGAGCATTCAAAAATCACTATGGTAAAATAACCTGGACTGCCAATCACAGCTTTCATGTCTTGGCAGGCTCTCCTCTAGTCTTTCACATTGCTGTTGGGTGACTTTATGCCATTCACAGTATGCAAATTCAGGTAACTCGGCTTTGTTTGATGAAATGCCTGGAATAAAATGACTGCCAGACACGTCGAGATGCAAATTTAAGAAAAAAAATGAAGTGGTCTCTTAATTTTTTCCAGAGCTGTATATTAGAATAAAATATTAAATTCTAATAAAAGAAGTCACTGTTGCAGTGATCAGCAGGTCAGCAGGTAATTCTTCCCTTTAATCAGAACAGAGCAGCAATAAGGAATCTCTCCTTAATCTTTTATTCTCTAGCTCTTCTGACATGCAGACACAAGGTTTGCAATAATGCCAAGTATTAAGCCAAATCTGGTTCATAAGCCAAAATGTATTAAAAATACCTTTTCCAGAACGAATCATCAAACATCTGTACCTGACCTCAATAAATCTCTTGTATCTGAATGCCAATGTTCTAACATCTAGTGTAAAGCATTCCCAGAGAAACAGTGGCTCTTTTTTTTTTTTTTGCAGTAATAAAGGACAACCTTTCCTACACTGGAAAACCAGCACCCTGTACATGATTTAAGCATGGCAAGGTGCTGCAAATGAATACAATGTGCTGTCTATTTGTTGTTAGTAAAAATAAACTAGCAGCAGCTGAGGAATGCTGTTAGTCCGGAGCTCTATGAGTGAAACGCCTGTGGTTAAATATGCTCTTAATCGAAAAAGAAAATGAAAGCACGTAAAAGTCGGCGCTAAAAGTGAATCCACTAAAACAAAGCACTGCCTGGCCTGTGGAGTCCAACCTTACTTAACAAGAGCAGGTCACACAGGATCGGCAGGGAATCAAAGTGTGAACTGTAACACTGAGGTGTGCATTTCCTGCTCCACGGACGAATGAAGAACGACAGAATTCAAACCGTGCGTTTCCCTTCACTCCATCGAGGTACGCCCACCTTCCCAGCCTTCCTTTAGAGACTTCACAGTTTTACCCCTGCTTTCCTGGCCAGCAGCTGCCGGGCCCAGTGCCATGAACAGGAAGTATTTGATGAAATGTAATTAGGCGGAGGAGTTCAGGGTTTGTAGTGTTAAGGTTTAAGCTCGGCCTAAATATTGAAATAAATAAATGACAACCACAAAAGACTGGTCTTGGTGTACGAGGTCTTCACATGCTTGTTAAAACACTCCATGTGCTTCAGAATGGTTTTTCTAATCTTCACTAGCTGAGCTGGATGAATGAGCTGAACTCGAGCCAAGATCTACTCCAGATCGCTCAGCAGCAGATAGATCTTTTCATAACTGCTAGGAAAACATGTAAAATCATGTGTAAAGCAGTGTGAGTAGACTCCCTCACAGAGGCTGGATTGAAAGGGCTTTTGTGAATAATTTAATGGAAGCAAAGTTCAGTCTTCAAGCGGAAGAACCACCGATTACTAACCAGCAAATATTTGTGACCCTTTAAAAAAAAAAAAAAAAAAAAAAAAAGATTCTTCAAGTGTTCCTCAGCAAAGGCAATGGTTTTTTGTATGGAACCATGACCACTCAAACAACCATTTGGGAGCTTTAATGGTGTTTAGCCTGGTTAAAGCATTTTTCGGATTGGTTGTAAAATGGTTATGGCATAAATGGTTGTTTATAGATTTTAAGGGTTCCATTATTTCTACGAGTGAGAAAACCAATGGTCATCATCTGAATCCCAAGAAAAATATCAAATAAAGTCCCAATGAAAAAAATTAGAAGCCAAATAATTTAATGTGTACTTCAAAGAGCTTAGAGAGTCACTGATTATTAATACTATGAGAACTTCCTCATCAGCTGAACAAGTAAGGCAGGTTACTGTCCATACCTTAACTGATATTGGAGGTTTGTGGTATGACGGTATGCTTGAAGCCAGACACAAGAAATATGTCTAATATGTAACTAAGTCTAATATTATTTCCTGAGTATTTATTTCATTGTACTGATGCCACTTTACAAAAGCTTTGTAACTGTGTGACATCACATCCATCAGCTAGTAAACAAGTCACTTGTGACAGGCTTTACAAAGCTGCATGTGCTGTCAGCTGATATTGCTATTGTCTGTCTTCTAGAAGGAGCAAAATGATAGTTGTCAGGGTCAGTCATTACACTGATTATGTGCAGGAGCATTCAAGGTAAATCAGTAGTTGATCTGTCTAAACACAATATTAATGTAGTTTTAGCATGTTTAAATAAAGACTAACTGAATATCAGCATCATCCCAGAATTCAATCATTCAGTGTATCACTAGTTTAACACCAGTATTTGATGGCGTATTTACTGAACGTTTAGGTGACGATGATGAACTGCACTAAAATATCTGCTTTTTATTATTATTATTAGATTTGAAATATATGTTCTAGGCCTATTTTTCCTTAATTATCATCGAGAAATATATAGTCATAATTTCTAAATGTTTGTGTATTTGTATCAGCATCAGCAGACATGTACATGACAAATATGAGATATCAGCACAGGCTCTTAGTTCCAATATTAATACAAAACTATAGCTGCAGTCACACTAGCAAAATTAGGCACCAATCTATCATATCCGAATATTTTTAAAAGCGCTCTGTGTGGACGGGGAAAACAGCTTTATGAAAACGCTAACATCACAACGCATGAAAACTAAAACATTGCCCCACACAGGGCTAGCATGCTCATGCAAGCATTTTCGAAAAGGTAAAAGGTGCACGTATTTGTGTGCACGTATAGCGAAATGTGTCCTCCGCATTTAACCCATCTGGTAGTGGACACACACACACACACACACACACACACACACACACACACACACACACACACACACACACACACGTTAGGGGCAGTGAGTACACACACACACACCCAGAGCGGTGGGCAGCCAACTCCAGCGCCCGGGGAGCAGAGAGGGTAAAGGGCCTTGCTCAAGGGCCCAACAGTGGCAGCTTGCAGAGCCCGGGAATCGAACCCACAACCCTGTTATCGATATCCCGGAGGGAGGAAATCTTAGTATAAAAAAATATATACATGTGTACGGTGCCTTAGAATCATATGAGTGGGATTCGGGTCAATGAGCAATTTTGCAGCGTCAACGTCCAGAGCAAATATATTTCACATGTGAAACTTTGCGTCAAGTTAGGATCTGGTCAACTCTGACATGTGAATTTGCATCCACAACAAACAATGTGCCTGTTTAGGTTGCACTGACCTGTGAAGGGAAGAGCTAGCTCAGAAAACCCAAAAACTGAGGAGATGCTAATGTAAGCCATGTCTAAGCACAACCGATTCTTTCCCACGATCTCAAAATAATCTAATTAAAGAATAAGACCCAATGGACAGTGAGTCAGGGGACTGCATCATCATCTTTCTGTGAGTTTACAGTTTATTGTAGGTGATCTGGCCAGCATCACCTGCTGTCCAACCATGGCAGTTCTATATACAGTTACACTAAAACTCGTGCTGCACTGTGCTGCAGTGTAATGCAGTGAGTATGTGATTATGTGGCATAACTCCACTCTTGATTACTTAGTAAATACAATTTTCCAAAAACTTTATTTTTATCAATTTATTTCTGGATATGTGGACTTTTCTCTTGTTGGTGTTTGGTGGGTTAGTTAAGTAAAACTGTTAAAACTAACCTGCCATGTGGTGGCTATACTTTTAGCCTAGCCAGCACTGACTGTGATATGTTAATTCACTTCAACAGAGCTCTATTACTGCCACCAAGGAGAATATTAAAATAACATATGTGATTTTGGTGACTTTCACAACTCAGTCATCTAAAAAAAGTTTATGGCACCAAAACAGGGTCTTCAGGGTGAATCTGGAGAAACATCTGTTGTATTGCTGTGAAAATTTGCAGATGATGTTGCTATGAGAATACGAAGAGAACCAAAAGCCTGCTCTACTTGAATCTGTTTAACTACTTAACAACTAAAAAAGTGTCATATTTTAAGCCGCATTAGGCTGTACTCCTCTCTCGCCCACTGAAAAAGCTCTGAACTTCTGACACATTAAACAACGCCAGTCCACACACACTTGTGAAAAGTAAGTGAAAGAGTTTACGAACAGGCTTAATCAAGCTCTTTTTAAGCCTTCCAGCAGCTGGGATTTGCTGCAGTGGCACTCTGGCGGAGCTCCAGTCCAGGTTTGGATTAACTGCCAAATGCATTGGATGAAAACGCTTACAAAACTCCTCGCTGTTCCATCTGCAGAAGCCACTTCCTCAATCCAACTAAACTAATTTTTATCTCACAGCTAATGTAGCTGACATGTAAAATAACATGAGCAAGAATTATCTACTCCGGTCTATTCCTCAATCTCTGATTACCACGTATCTTGCTAGCAACAACACTGAGACTTCTGCACAGTTCAGACCAACTTCATTGATGAGTTTCATTTATACACACTCACTAAAAAATATTCTTAATAGGTTTTCTGGAGCCATGCCACACAAGACCCAGCTTTGGTTTCCTAGAGAAGCTTTCAATAGATGGAACTCTATATGGACAAAAGTAAATTTGTCCATGCAAAAAAATGCAAAAAAAAAAAAAAAAAAAAAGTAACTGTCTACTATCCAGGAAAGCTTTTCTGCTGAAAAAAGTAGCATTACTGTGAGGATTTGATTGCATTCAGCAACAAAAACATCAATAAGGTTGGGATGTTGGATGATCACCACCTCACCTTATCCCCAACTCAGCCCAAAAGTATTGGCTGGAGCACCACCATCACTCCAGAGAACACAGTTCCACTGCTCCACTGCTCAATGCTGGGGGGCTTTATAGCCCACATCTGGAATTACATTATCTGCTCCAAAAAGTGAAATTCTATTGGCAGTACTTGCAATGGGTGCAACTTAAGGTAGCTGAATGCATTCATTAAAAAGGGTGTCCACAAACATTTGGACATAGTGTACCCTAAATGAAAACCCACTGAGAGGTTTGTAGTTTATTTTTGAAAGTATAAGGAAATGTGTTGAAGCCATTGTTTGGGGAAAGCAATTAAAATATCCAATGCAGCAGACAGAGATCAGGCTGAAAAATGCGGACATACTCTTCCAGAAGCATTTATTGAAACACGTTTTAGGTGATTTTTCAATGGCATCGTTTCAAAGACGCCTTTGGGCAAGAATGCACATCCCAAAAAAAAGTGCTTTTATATAGCTCATATTGGCTAACAAGGTAAAGTTAAGAGCAACCAGATGGGTAAACCAAACGTCTACGGTTTTGCCCTATGGGACTCATGTACGATAACCCAGCATGTCAGACTGTGATGTTTTAACACAGTAATTATCTTCAGAGGCTTGAGGCACCAGCTCTTATTTTTGTGCATATTTACGAGATACACTATAACCCATGTTTTACAGGTTCTATGGGATGTTACAACATCTTTCTGGAATTTAAAGAGGATGTCAACTTATTTCCTTAATCTGTTTATGCTTTTAGCTACAAGGCTCTGCATGAATGCACTAACTCAGATAAACAGCAGTGTTGGTTGTTATGACTGAAAGATTCTTGCACTTTTAGCCTCAGTTGGATTTGGAATAGGTGGGACTACACTGGACAGAGCAGACCTTTTCATCTCATTAATAATAAATCACTCAGACTTTAAATCAGCTATGCCCTGCCACAGCCCCGCCCCACACAAACTAGTTAGCTAGCCTTTGAGATGTCACAATCAAATCACCATGCAGTCCAACACGCCCACAATGTCCCAATCAAGTGGATACCTTTTTCTGGCTTTTAAAGCACCACCAGGGAGAATTAGTTTTGAGCCACCACTACAGGACATGCATTTCTGGACAAGCTGAGAGACACAGAACTGTCACTGAAAGTGAAAGAAGCATGTGGGCTGAGGTGGCAAAGTAATACTACAGTATTTTGCATGAAAATGACAGCATGTTGAGCCTGGAGTGGGAATAATATGGACACCATTTTCCCTTTCTATTACAGGTCAGTGGAGCATGAGAATGACTAAGCTGTTATTATAAGCAAAAAAAGCTAAGCAGCGTAGCTTAAACTCAGGATGCACCAATATAGGAAGTGTGGGCTAGTTCCAATATCCAATGTTTTTCATGTACATCTCTGCTGATGCGGATTTTAATACAGAAACATTTCAGGAAATGTAGAAGCTGAAGCTATGATCACATCTAGATTAGCCTTACAGAGAAATTAAACATTTCTTATGTTATGGTTACAAATGTGGTAAAATTAATTCTGCTCTGTGAGTGTACTGTGAGTTTGAAATAGTCAAATGCTGTACAATCTTTACTCATTAGACCTGGTTCCTTTCATTACATGCACTCAGTGCAGTATCCCACATTACATTTATATGATTTCCTCTAGTTATGAACTACGCTATAGTGCAATTGTAGGATATCAGCAGAGACAGGATGTTGACCATAAGGGCCAGGAGAATTTGAGCTGTGATAATAAAATGAGTTAATGAGGTGAAATGTAGGGCTCCCATGTAGGGCACGCCTAAGAGGAAGCAGACACAAGGAGCACAGGCTGGGAATTAGAGATGATCTATTTAACTGCACGCAGCGGTGCCACACGCCCCCATGTGCTGCATACAATAGGGGGGAGGGTCCCAACTGAAATCAACCGTTGTCACTGAAGGGAAACGTCCCACACTCATCATCTTCTGCTCATCAAGCTCTGGAGCTCTGGTCTTCTGCTGTTGAGTGACCTCATCGATTTACAACCTGAATCTAACAGACGTCCAGCTACAGGAATACTTCATCATAGACAGTAGTTTAACACTTACAATCCTTTAGAGAAACACAGCACAATGGTAAAGGAGGTAAACAGCCCACAGTGAGAACCAGCCAGACACATACAGCCTCCAAATGTCAGGGTTAGTTTTAACACACTTTGCTTGTTTGCTGGTATTAATGACTTTTATTTTGACTTGGTTTGTTTGCATTAGTGAAACACTGTTGATATGGTTTGTTTGTTTGTTTGTTTGTTTGTATGAGTGACTTTTATTTTGACCCAGTTTGTTTGCTCATTTGTATTAGTGGCTTTTATTTTAACATGGTCTGTTTGTTCGTTTGTATTAGAGACCTATATTTTGACTTGGTTTGTTTGTTTGCATTAGGGAAACATTCTTTACATGGTTGGTTTGTGTTTTTGTATTAGTGTCTTTTATTTTGGCCCGGTCTGTTTGTTTGTTTAATTGTTTGTTTGTATGAGTGACTTCATTTGACTCAGTTTGTTTGCTCGTTTGTATTAGTGGCTTTTATTTTGACATGGTCAGTTTGTTTGTCTGTAGCAGTGACTTTAGATTGCTTGTTTGTAGTAGTGACTTTTATTTTGACTCAATCTGTGTCCCCTTCTTACACTCAGCCTGTGTCCATATGAGACTCTCATGCCTCACACCAATACAACTCTGCTCTCCACTCACACCTGAGTGATGGTGCTGCAGATGTGTGGCAGAGTTCAATGCGTTGCCTTATGGCTCTCGAGGCTCAGTGTTTACAAGCCGTTCCAGTTTTATCCACACTCGCTGTTCACGTGTCAGACAGACAGACAGACAGCTGCTCAGTCTGTATGTATGTACTCCTGCAGTTCTGCAGTGTCCACACTGAGGGAATTATTACTGTAAAAAGTAACCGTGGCAGTAAAACTGCACTCCACACCGTTGTGGTTAACCTTAAGAGATTAATCCACTGTTCACATGCGTCCCAAACTGTGGGAGGCGATCCATACAGATCACAGATTATACACTACTCCAGTGGATAGCTGCTAAATACTGTAAACATGCATAATTACTTTGCCAGAGGGAAAAGTACATAGTAATTTGATGTTAATTCAACATGTGGTAAATGGTTGGAGATTTCACAAGCTCTGTCTGATCAGACATGAATACCAAAGAAAGCGAGGGAAACAAGAACTGGCAATGTGTTGCTCTAGGCTAGTATTTGCAAGTTTGAAAACCCTTTTTGGTATGATAGACTCATGTCTGTCTCATCCTAAAACCTGTATCACTAAGAGTGTTGTAGTTTCAAATGTGTGTCTTACAGAATTGTCACGTTACGATAGAGATATGATGGGCTGAGAATAGCTTAGAGAGGAACGTATTCCTTTAATGTCTTCTTAGCAGTCTAAAAAAAAAAAAGGCAGGCAGCTTAACAGCCAGTAAAATGTTCCGTTTCTATCTCCAGCTGTTGCAGAACATCCTTCTATGACCCAAACTTTCCAAACACACACGGTTATGCAAAACACAGATTAATAGACTACACTTTTTTAAACAAGCATTTATTCCAATAATGTTTTCCTATGATTTCACTTGAAAAATGAATCATCTCAGCCCAACCCTGAGCTTGTCCTTTACCCAGTAAAAAGTGAAAGACGTGTGTGTGCTCATAGTCAAGCTGAGCTTGCAGAGGAAGATAGGGGTAGATGGGGGAAAAGTCTTACGAAAGTGTGTAACTTCCTCAAATGTAATCACAGCCAGTTGCAGATATGGTATGTCTGTCTCTCTCTGTCTCTCTCTGTCTCTCTCTGTCTCTCTCTGTCTCTCTCTGTCTCTCTCTGTCTCATGTCCTGGAACAGAACCACCAGTTCAGAAGAGTAAAGATATATTTTCCTAAAAATGCATGCGTGTGAAGCCTTCTACCACATCTTTTCGAAGCACTGACCATGAAGAACTGTCAAGTGCCCCAACATGCTCTGAGAGCACTAATCACTGAACTATGCAGTAACCACACGGCCATGCAGACGCCATGTACTTTTCATCATCACAGGTCTAAAAGCCAATCTACAGCTACATATACAGAAAGACATGAAAACATTCGTATCAAAATCCAAATGCATCAAAATAAAGGTAAAACGTCCAAAGTAGAGACTTGGAGCAGAATGTAAATACAAGGTAAATGCAATTTATAATGTAATTACATAAGAAAAAGAATGGTAATAACAATTACATCTGAAAAGTACAGCAAAAGAAAACTGCTGGGATATATCACAAGTGTGAAAAAAACCCATAAATTACAAAAACTAGAACACGCAACTGTGACGTCACAGCGCAAACACGCAACTGTGACATCACAGCGCAAACACGCAACTGTGATGTCATAATACTACCACACAATTGTGACGTCACAGCAACACGCAATTGTGACGTCACCACGCGAACACGCAATTGTGACGCCACAACGCGAACACGCAATTGTGACGCCACAACGCGAACACGCAATTGTGACGTCATAATACTACCACACAATTGTGACATCACAGCAACACACAATTGTGACGCCACCACGCGAACACGCAATTGTGACGCCACCACGCGAACACGCAACTGTGACGCCACCGCGCAAACACGCAACTGTGACGCCACCGCGCAAACACGCAACTGTGACGTCACCGCGCAAACACGCAACTGTGACGTCACCGCGCAAACACGCAACTGTGACGTCACCGCGCGAACACGCAACTGTGACGTCACAGCGCGAACACGCAACTGTGACGTCACAGCGCGAACACGCAACTGTGACGTCACAGCGCGAACACGCAACTGTGACGTCACAGCGCGAACACGCAACTGTGACGTCACAGCGCGAACACGCAACTGTGACGCCACCACGCGAACACGCAACTGTGACGCCACCACGCGAACACGCAACTGTGACGCCACCACGCGAACACGCAACTGTGACGCCACCACGCGAACACGCAACTGTGACGCCACAACGCGAACACGCAATTGTGACGCCACAACGCGAACACGCAATTGTGACGCCACAACGCGAACACGCAATTGTGACGTCACAACGCGAACACGCAATTGACATCACAACGTAAAAACACAATTGTGACATCACAACGTAAAAACACAATTGTGACATCACAACGTAAAAACGCAATTGTGACATTACAACGCAAACACGCAATTGTGACGTCACAACGCGAACACGCAATTGTGACGTCACAACGCGAACACGCAATTGTGACGTCACAACGCGAACACGCAATTGTGACGTCACAACGCGAACACGCAATTGTGACGTCACAACGCGAACACGCAATTGTGACGTCACAACGCGAACACGCAATTGTGACGTCACAACGCGAACACGCAATTGTGACGTCACAACGCGAACACGCAATTGTGACGTCACAACGCGAACACGCAATTGTGACGCCACAACGCGAACACGCAATTGTGACGTCACAACGCGAACACGCAATTGTGACGCCACAACGCGAACACGCAATTGTGACGTCACAACGCGAACACGCAATTGTGACGCCACAACGCGAACACGCAATTGTGACGTCACAACGCGAACACGCAATTGTGACGTCACAACGCGAACACGCAATTGTGACGTCACAACGCGAACACGCAATTGTGACGTCACAACGCGAACACGCAATTGACATCACAAGGTAAAAACACAATTGTGACATCACAACGTAAAAACACAATTGTGACATTACAACGCAAACACACAATTGTGACGCCACAATGCAAACACACAATTGTGACGCCACAATGCAAACACACAATTGTGACGCCACAATGCAAACACGCAATTGTGACGCCACAATGCTAAAAAACTGACAATGTGAATCATGGAGAACAGGCATATGACATCTAATACAGTTGCTTTGCATTAGGCAGTGACTGGCATCGACACTTGGCATTTCTCTCAGTGGCAGGTTTTTAAAAAGCTCTACCTGCATTATTACCATTCACACACCCCAAACCTGCCCGTTTCTCTCACAGGAAAGGAACACACTTGTAAATGTGTGCTACACATCGGCAATCTCTGATGCACACTTGTGTGTTTTAGCTTTGTGTTTTTTGTTTAACACTTTGGTGCCCAGGCTGAAACTCGAAATGATTGTTTTTGGTCCAGATTAATTCCCACATAATGACAATTACAACATTTTGTCCCAGTTGGGGTTGGGTAAATGAATTAGATTGGTAATGTATGTGCATGTAAATATCTCATAACTAGGCACCAAACCTGGACACTACTGGCTGAGGAATATGCAAATTAGGGTTGAATTCTCTGGACTTTATAATGAGCTCCCCTCCTCCTTCAGTCCTACGGGAACAAAGCCATTTGTGAACGACTGAGGCAGAATAGCCTTTAATGACACACTGAGGTCCAGAGGATTTGAACAATTTCAGTTCACTTCAAATCCCAGAGCATCCTTAAACCAAGGACAACCCATTATTGAAGAAAACAGTGAGCTACTCTTTCAGTGCTCGCTCAAATGCCAGCTCTGGAAGACTGTATTTACTGTAAATGAAGGGGAGGGAACGGGGGAAGGAAAAATCCTGAGGTGGAAACATTTGCTGAGGGAATACACAGTGTGGGCTCTAGCCCAGATCCTGAATGGGTGCCAGGGGGATTTAGCCAGGCACAAGTAAATTGCCGTCCAGACGCACAAAGCAGCATCTGATCTACAACTGTATGCATATACAAAACAGGGGTTCCTCATGCCATGCCTGCATTTCATTCATTTACAAAGCAGAACAAAAGTGAAACACAATGCTATGCCATTTTGACCACGACATCAGTGTCCTAAACAAAGAGAGGGGACCATTTTTGGGGTGCTGCTCAAGTGCGCCCAGATCCAACGATGCTTAAATCTAATCCTCCAGCCTGGAGAGAAGCGTTAGACGACAGGGAGGAATACTGGTGGTCTGACAGGAAAATCCACATCCTTTCTGCCTCGGAATGAAGCTCAGCATCTCAGCCAGGGCTCGTTACCCTGCCACTGCTAACCAACGTAGTGCAAACGTCTATGAACTGCGCTGGAAATGTAAACACAACTTCAGGTGGGACTTTATCTAGCCAGATATACATGTGCAACGTGTAACGTTATAGATAGCTACTTCCAGCCAGATGGTGAAAGAAGTGGCTACCCCTCACACACCCTTCTGTTAGCTTTAGCCACACAGATTAAGCCTGTCACTGCTCTGAATAGCTTGCAAACATCCCATGTCTGCTGCTGCTGCTGCTGGTGGTGGTGTTGTTGCTGCTGCTGGTGGTGTTGCTGGCTAACCGGCCACCACAAGCATGGGAAAGGCACCTAGAGGAGCGCCTATGCCGCTGTAAGGGGGGTCTGAGTGATACTCTAGGGCTCTATTAAACACCGTATTACTGCATTAAAAAAAACAGTTATTGCACACAGGCTGAGCACTATTAAGGTTAACGACAGGATCTCACCCTTCCATCTCTCTCCTCCATGTCCAAAGTGTGTTTTCATAGGAAATCTGCTCTCCTCCTCCTTCACATTACGTCCCTCCAGCTTGCTAAGGAGGTTAGCCCGCTACTATTGCTACTGAATAGGCAACCATAAGGAAAATCCACTATTCCTAAGTGGTGAAAGGGGTCTAAAGTCCTCTAAAGTAGACAGCCGACCCCCTTGCTTGGAGAGTACTATCAACAAACGGAGCACCTGAACGGTCGCCCTGCACTGAAGGCGTGACACACGGCGCTGTTTGAGAAACACGAGAGAAGAAGTGAAAGCGCACAAGGCCAGCCTGAGCAGCTCAGGCATGGCACTAAAGATGTGCTCGTTTGAACTAAACAGCACTCACCGACAACCACCCGAGCTCATCTAACACACGCCGTGGCGAGCTGGACTCCGCTGGAGCTCATCTGTCACGCTTTGACCCGGGCGCTAGTTATCACTTTGTGTTGTGCTGCCCGCTCGGCGCCCCCTCTGTCTCGGATGCACTTGGTACGGTCCAGCGCGTCCCAGTTTTCAGCAGAATTATGGTATGCGCCGGAGGGGGGGGGGGGGGTGCACCAAAGTTTAGCAAGAAAAACGTCTTGATTATCCATCAAGCTTAAAGGATGGGGGTTCCAGAAGTAGCTAGCAGGCAATCACCTGGGGTTATGGACATTTTAAAGCGTTTAAATGAACTGAAAGATGAACTGGATGATGGTCAGTATCCTGTGTCTATTGTTTAAATGAAGGCACTAGTGGTTGACAGGATGTAAGACTACTGACTTTACATGAACTAAATGTACAGAAGTCCAGAAAGACCATGACTTAATTCTACTTTTGTGTTATCACATGATCACAACTTTTTTTCTTGTTACCTCAAGATAATAATTTCTTATAATAGTTTCTTGAGAAAACTAATGTAACTTGTGATCTTGACAAAACAACTTATCCAAAGATCACAAGAAAATAATTTCTGATTTTGAAAAACATTTGTTATTGTAGCAAATCAACCTGTTTTCTTGAGATCATATAAAATACGTTTTATCTTGAAAAATATTACAGAACAATATAATGAACTCATGGCCTTTCTGGACATTAGTATTAATGTGGCAAACGAGTCCGAATGAATACATCGACACAGTTACCTCTAGCTTTGGCAAGAGGTTATTTATTGGTTATGTATTTGATAGCACTCGCCATATTAAAATCATGTAATTTCAAGTGTGGCTTTTTCTGTGTCATGGGTGAAATGATACAAATATTAATATTAAGAATCTGAATGTTTGTAGTGACTTCAGGAAAAAAATGTGTGGGTGTGTGCAGAACATAAGCCCTGCCCCTCTCCACCCTCTTCAGTTTGATCAAGTCTGATAGGCTGCACCCAGATAACTAACTTTAACTGGGATGCAGGAAGATATCAGGTATCAGCAGATATTATAAATGTTATTTTTATAGATTATGAATATTATAAATCAGCGCTTTATAAATGTTTATGTATCTGCATCAGCATTGTCAACATTGTCAGATAAGTACAGGAAAAAAGCTCATATTAATATGGACAGTGGTTTTCAAAGACAGCAAATGACTGACCACTGGATTAAACAGAGGGCCGGTTCAGCAATTTCAATACCCTGTTTAAAATGCTTATTGTTTGATACACTACTTACATCACTATATCCTTATCCACTACTTGTGCATTATACACTACATTATATTTTCCTTTTTCAAAACAGCAGCCAAACTAGATATTAAAGCAAATGTAAAATTGTCCTACCTAAGGGAAATTTCCATATAGACTAGAATAACTAAAGCGTGTGAAATCAGTTAACCCTGAGGGCAACTGCGTGGCCTGCAGTTCTGGTTATACAAAGTCATATATACTTGTATATTGTTCTGGTTAAAGAAAGGCCATTGACTGAGGTTGTATTGCCTGTAGGCATCTTTCCTCTTTTTTCAGCAAAATGTGGAAATATGTGAGATATGAAATAGTCATATATTTAGGCCTACTTCTGTGACTCAAATCAAACATTAATTAAAACATGCGCTCGGTGTGAAGCACTGCTGTGAATAACTTCAACAGGAGGCCTAATGGAGCCCATACACAGGACTCATATTGACAGTGTAACACTAGGGGGTGGTCCAACCCTGCAGTATCACTTAACGCGGGCCCCTCTGTTAGACAGAATGAGGTGCAAATAGAATTATATACAGAGGAAAGCACTTATGGACTTTGAGCGTTTCACATAAGGGAATACTTTTGAAGTAATCAGATCCACTTTCTGCTGGGTCAGTTGTGTCTAGAGTGCAGTATTAAATTTACTAGGACAAGCCGTCAGCATTATTAATTTCTGGATTCTTTCTCCAAGTTATTTCAGTACAAATGTGAAGCTGTCGTGTTTTAACACTAGGTAAGGTTTTAATCAAGACAATTCCTATGAAAACAAGACACTGAAGTGGGAAAATGGAAAATGGTAAGCGCAAAGGCGGAAGATGAAAATACTTTCTGGTTCATTTAATGGCAGGAATGACAGTGATTAATCTTGAATACCCAGCTGTAATCGGCCCATCTGGGTGGGTAGCCACCAAGCATTATCCACCCTTGTGTGGTCAAATCCCACAGACTCATTCCTAACAGCGTCTCCCAAAGACCTGAAAACTTGATTTATGACCAATATGATTGTTCATAAACATTTAAAAAATGGTCTGACATGGTAAAAAAATATCCTGAATTCAGCATTTCAATAACCAGAGCATTTTATGTATATTGTACATTAATGATTTGGACTAACGCTCTGACAGCACATTTGTATTAGTCAGTATTTTCGGCCATTTCTATTTTTTAAAGACCTACCTATACTGAAGCAATGTACTGAAGATACATCATTTCCACATGAATACATCAACACAGTCAAATGCTGATTTAATACATTTTTTATGTGGAAATGTAATTCAATGCTATGCAATTTATCCAGTGTAGAAACAGTATGCACTGGAATTAATGTCAGCTAATAATAATTAATAGTAATTATGTAAGTCTATATACACTACATAAGCCAGTCTTACCTTCTCCGGTGTCTTAGGCTTGAGCATGGTTGATGGTGCTGCCGTTTTCTCAGTACGTTGGGAAGCTGTAGCTACTGTGGGCTCACTCTGTGAAGTCACTGCTGGATCACCACCATCCACCGCAACTTGAGGCTCAATTTTAACAGACTCCTCACTGGGAGGTGTCACCCTGGAAGAACTCTGACTAGCTGTGGGTTTGTAGGCATCTCCATAAAGCTTGGAGGTCCTCTTGATGACGGCTGATACGAAGCTCGTCCTTTCTGGGTTCTTACTTGCCAGCGTCTGCGATCTACTTAGAGCACCGGCGTCCTCTTTCTGCTTGGCACTGTGCACCCAGCTGGTGGTTGACAGGCGATGTGCGCTGGAAGGCGGCGCAGAGGCTGGAGGAATCACGCTGGGCTTTGGGCTCAATTTAGGTTTGACCCCTGGTGTATTACTCTGAGAGTCAGACGCTGCTGTTGGGTAGAGGAAACTCACTCTGGGAGCTGAAGGAGTTTTGGGAGAAACTGGCACAGAAGAGCTCCCCCCAGAAGGAGATGGAATCGTCTCACTCATGGTTTCAAGGGTGTCTTGACGCAAGATCCAAACTGGAGATTCTGGGTCACCACTGGAGTTTTCTGTCTTAAGGAATAGCTTATCAAGATCGGGGTCTGAGCACTCCTTAGAATGAAGGTCTACTGCAGCAATAGACTCATCTCCAGTTGGATAAGGACAGCTTGATGATGGAGTGACTCCCTCTAGAACGGCCTCCTGGTTAGCTGTCCTGTTGTCAAGCCCTATGGAAAAGTGACATATTGCGTTATAATTACAGAATATACAGAAGTATAAACAGAATCATCACTGTATTGTAAAAAAATTATTTTAGAATATTTCTATTGGTGTATTCATCATTAATTATTGCAATGAAAAGATCAGCAGTCATTTTAAATGGTGTAAAAAAGGGCTTTGATATGTCAGCAGCATTATATGTTAACATAAAGTACTGTGCAAAACTCCTAGGCACATTGGAAAACTGTGATCTTGGCACTAATTGTTCCTTTTATTCAGAAGCCATTCCTATCTTTTGAGCTAGTTACAACGGTTTGGTTCCAGATTTTTCTCAATACCCTTAGCTATCACATTGATTGTGTTCAAATCCATCATCAGAACACCTGATTTAACTTAATAAATGATTGATTACCCAAACAATCCTAAATACTATTATCACAGGTGCTGAAGACTTTGACATAGTGCTGCATTTTCAATATATTACTCTTTTGTACGAGTATCCTCAGTGCATCTGGTGAAGAGCTTTCTTTTGCAGTCCCTCCATGAGCAGCAGCATAATCCCTGGCTAGTCCTGGCGAGGATGCTTCATCTGATATACCATCAGCAGTGTTGTCCACAGTCTGTAAATCCTCTGATGATGATGTGTTCTCCAAAGTGCCCTTCTGTATAGCTACACCTTTGTCCTCCCAGGCTGCCTCCTTGTAGAGGCTCTCCAGGTCCCTGGGTGGAATCTGTGCTCTGTCTGATCCTTCCACCAAGGTGACTGAGCAAGAAGAGCCAGTAAGAGACTGGTGCTGACGGACCCTGGAGGGTGACTGCAGTCGGATGAAAAGGAAGGAAGTCTTGACCTGATGATGATCTCCCATTTCCTCAATGGGAGGGTAGTCTCTTGGCACAGTGAGAGGGAGGGACACAAAGCAACTGAGAGCGGCACAGGTTCCCCAGGCTAGCCTAGGTCACTGTGGCCTAAAAGCACAAAGACACACATGGGACACACAGGTGAGATCATCATGGTATTGTTTTATAGCTAAACCTTTACAGAAGGTAGGAGGCAGGAAAGGAGATTTGCATAACTGAATATAAATTAGAGTAGCAAATGAGGACGGCTAGATAAAAGGTGTGGATAATGAACAGAGAAACACCTTACCATATGGACAGGTTGATTTTATAAAGCAGAAAATATACTGTCACAGTCATATCAAAATCTTGTCAGCAAACAATGAGCATTTTTATTTGTTTACATCATTTGAAAATGCTAGCTGCCTTTATATTGTGAAAATATTTAATATCTCATTACATTGCCTTGAGTTACAAGCACTGACGAACCGTAACTGTGAGACATAGGTCCTCTGTTCGAGTCATATATGTCAAAATCTGGTCAGGACAAAACCCTAACTGAATGATAATGCTTACCTATGTATCCTAAAAAGATGCCTTTTCTAAAAACATTTTAGCCATAATTGATTAAACACACACGTTGTAATGAATTTTTCTTACCTTACACGATGGAGCTTAACAGTGACACTTTTGGTAAGCTGCTGCTGCACTGTCGACCAGTCATATGCACAACCAAGGACCAAAAGGTCCAGAGTGTCACATTTTGTCTCATTGGACAGGTTTTCATTTCGGGGGGATGTTCAATATGCAATAGACCTAGCACTGTAACATTTGCAGAGTTTAAATATGTGCATTATTCCAGTCAATCCAACTGAATGAACTACAATTACAAACATGTATTTTCCAGTTTCTTGTTTAGTATAGTCACATGCTAAAAATGCACAATAGGACAGACTTTTAGACAGAATAGGTAACAAGATTCAACAGCTTACCTCACTACACATTACCGTCCCTGCATTTCCGTACCTTTATATCAATGGCCAACTCCAGCAAAACATATCCCATCTTCTGGTGGGTCGCTGAAGAAAGCTGTGAAAAGACCACAGTGCGACTTCCTTTCACTGTTTGTCCACTGTTTCATGACTTGGTTATTTAAGCAGCTGGCAGAAGTGAAAGCAAGTGTAGAGAAAATGGGGGTATTTGTTGTTGGGGGCGTATCAACTGTGCTTCCACCTCATTTTGTGTTTCTGTATAATGAAGGAAAGAGAAAGCAATAGTCTATGTGTTGTGTTATGTGGACAAGGTTTCTGCACCTGCACTGAGGCGATGTGTACAATCCATGAGCTTGCACTATTTATCCTGGAATATGCAGACTCAGTTTAAAGCAACAAAGCTGGTAAAAATCACAGACATTTTGAGTCACTTTCTGAGTCACTTTCTTCAAAAGAAAGCTGAAGTTCTGACAACAGCTGAAAACGTTTAAAAAGGACACGCAAAATGAAAATTGCTGAAACGTGGAGACTAAAGAACCATATACAAAAGGCTGTCTGACAAACAGAAGATCACATTAAACAGGCCAAAAAAAATGGTGGTCAAGTTTAAGACGACGTCGAAGTGGGTCTAGAGCCTACCTGAAATTACTGGGCACAAGGCAGTAATACCCCCCCTGAAAGGGCACCAGTCCATTGCAGGATACCGCACACACAACATTCACTCACAACAAGTGGCAGTTCACCATAGCTCACCATGGTCACCTACCATCTGTGTTTTTAGAAGGTGGGATGAAACTACAGAGGACACCAAACCTCATAGGCAGTACACAGTATAACTCTGGCCATGCTGGTGCACCTGATAGACCTCACAACACACACTAACATGTCAGTGTCACTGCTGTGCTGAGAATGAACCCTCACCAAAATAATATCTGGTCACTGGCGGTCCAACAGTGGTCTCTCTCCACTGATAGGCAGGGTAGAGGATGGCTAATAAGCTTCTAGTTGTAATTCTACACAGTGCCTCAATATGGTACTATATAGTACAGCATATAGTGTTTGTGAAAAAATGATCAATAAGTGTAACGACAAGGTAGTTGTGCCTAATACCGCATAAACATTCATTCATTTCAGTGAATGAGTTTGGCCTTCCTTGCACTCCAGTGTTTCACCATCATTTGCATGGTAAAGTTCTATCAGTGGCTGTTACTATTTTTAGCTATGCTCTGGAGGTTAGACCTCTGTGGACCCATAACTCCACTTAAAGCCATGTACCAGAGTTCAGCTGAGTGACATGTATGGCTCTATGCCAGGCCAGTCCAACAGCTCTGCCATATCTGGAGCCAAGCAAGCCAACATACTTAACACTAGTGAATGAACTGACTACAGTCTATGGCAGCAGTCATTCTGCTTGACCCAAATCATACATACGTTCAGAGACTGAGATTGTGTGTAATACTCAGAGAGGGCAGACTGGTGTTATAATTGCAGCTTGGGTGTTGTGCATGGCAGTGAGTGGCACATACAGGTTAACAAAAGTGATGATGATTATGATGATAGCAAAGCCATTGTAATGTATATAATTCTCTCTTTATCAACCCACAGGATGTGCACTGGTCCTGAAACCTGAGGTATATGGGCATAAGGTAGTATTCTGAAAAGATGAATGGTCAAGAAATTATCTGCCAGTTATCATCAGGGTAAACATTCCTACAGTACAGTAGGGTTGGGCAATATGGCAAAAATAATATGACATAATAATCACAATATGCAAAGACACTGGACAGGGTTAGACAAAGCTGGACAGGTTTTCAGACTGCTGGCGAAAAGTTCATCCAACCTAATGAGAGACTGGAGCACACTTCTCTAGAGGGAATTACTAATCAGGCCAGGGCTGATTAGTCAGTCAGTCAGGTTTTGTAATCAAGCTAGCATTAGGCAAATGGCAAATTTTCCATTGTCTTCTTTTTTTTCACTACAACAACATAGTCCAGCCCATTAGCCTAGCATTATAAAGGAGGACCTCTCTATTATATTGTTATGAAACTCTAAAGAAGCACTTAAGTGGGTTTATAACTAAAACTAAGACTGACAGAAACTAAGTTATGTGCTATGGACGGAGCCTGGGTTGTTCATTTAGGGCCAGTTCTGCTCTCTTTTAAATAATCAAACAAATGATCAAGGCTACTCAAAGACCTTGTTTACACCTGGTCACTTCCTCCGTCTTGAGTATCGGGATTATATCTGGGTAAGGCCAAGCAACTTAAAGACCTAAGTGTAAACGAACCCAAGCCACATTCAAACAAGATACAAATCCCATCAATCAAACCACTTCAGGAAGTGATCTGAGACGCATGTTATAGCAGTGCAATATAATCCAGATACTAGTCACATGACATGACCAGGTGTAAACAAGGTCAAAGAGTAGATACTTACCCTCAATATTCAATATTACCAGGTGGTCTCACATTTGAGAAATGCAGGGGGAAAGAGAGCATGTGGGGGTGGGGTTTATTGGGGGTTGGGCAGGGTACAAAGGAGCCAATCAGAGACTGTTCTGCTTCATGTGTTGCCATGGCCACCAATGGGAGCCAGTTACAGATGCAGCAGAACTGATTTTCAGCCTCTTGGGGCACAAGCTAGGTTTGGGACAGCAAAAGAGTATTTTCTAAAATAATAAATGAACATGATCAGACAAAACACTTGTCTTAGAAAAACAATTTGTTGGCAATTTACGTCTGGATGATGCATACTGATTTGCTCTGAAAAGTTTATAATGAACTCCAGTAATGAACTACCTTCCTTGAGGTGCTGGGTCACATCTGTTTTGTTTTTTCTGAGAGAAAAAGAGAGAAAGAGAGAGACAGAGAGAGAGAGAGAGAGAGAGAGAGAGCAGTTATTATAGCTGTTTCTCTCCCTCTCCTCTCGTTCTGAGTTTACTGACTCAGAACAACGGCATGAAGCTGAAAAACTAAAACTGTCTCCTAAGTCAAGTAGCCGTGGTAAACGCACAGACTGGCGGCCCGCTTACAGGGTGTGTATGAGGACTCCTAACGTCAACTCACACGGGGCCCCTGTTATTGAAACCAAACACAGAGGAAATGATGTCATTTAAGGGGCTCCAAGGGAACCCTTGCTTTTTGGGCAGCATCAGCCCCATACACTCCCTCCTTCAGCACTAGAGGCCAGTGAAAAGCGTGTTGCTGATGGTTTCATTTGCAATGAAAGCATTGTGTTGGCAGACCAGCGATGTGGGCTGGACAGCCATGAAGCGGCAAGAGAAAACAGCTGGCCTAGCAGTTTAGAGCCCACTACCACTTCATCTGATCAAAGAGCCCCTCACTCTCAGAGCACAGGGTGTTGGCTTCCTCACTGTTTAAAGAGCCATGTTAAAGTGGGCATTTAAGGGACCTAAATGTTAAGGAACTCTAGAGCTGTTTTCCATGCCATGAATGCCTTCCTAAATGGACACTGAAAAAAATGGCATCACAGACAGCAAAGCCCTTTCAGACACTCAGACACAAGAGTGGAGCATGGAGCCAGTACAAGCGTGTTGCGTCGATGCTGGTGGCATCTCGCTGATAAAGTCGCGGACTTGTTGGGGCAATGCGTGGGCACCAAAACAAACATTTTCAGAGGAGATGAAAAAGACAGAGTGGGAAGTGTTTCCCTAATCCGGCCCACAGCTTGTGGCCTCGGCAAAACAGGGAGGAATTTCTGCGTGAGACAAAACTCTCTTTATTGAGGACAAAGTCAGCCAACTCCAGAACGTCAGCCAACTCTGGCTGTCAACAGTTGATGGGTATGTATACATGAACAGCTTACTCATTTAAGTTATATAATAATAAACCTTTTAGATGACTGATCAACTGGTCCAGAGTCACCATCAGCACCATGCCCTGATATAATCATGCATGAATGAGGTAAAGCGACATTAGTGGCAGCATCAGTTGCATTAGAAGGACCATTTAACACTACATGCAGCTTCAGCCTGCGAGTGAGGTGCATTTAAAAGATTCTGTGCTTTTTTAATTGACGTCTGATGAGATTATTAACTGATCCATGCTGGATAAAATCAACCTAAACAAGAAGCTTACATATTTTGAGTTTTTTTATTTACTTTAAAAGTCAGATCACACTTTCTGTAAGGTAGCACCTGTTCTGCAAAACTTTCTGTTGTAAAACCTGAACTTTTTTTTAGACTTATTCCAGCTCTTTTTCAATGGTCATTAAAAAAGAGAAAAACAGAGATGGACAATTTATAGTCCATTCATTCAGTTTTATGCACTCTGGTGCAGGTTTAAAGGATATCATGCTGGATAGATGCACCTAAGCATCCCTGTGCAGCTGAGTAGGTTGGTGAACTCAGTACTTCAGCACACTTCAGCTACTTTTACCTCTGCTCGAGTCTGAATTTCCCTGAACTGGAGCCACTAGCTACAACTTCAGTGAGGATTTAGACACTGCTACTCATCTCTGGTCTTAATAAATAGGAAAAGGCTTGTACTCACGCCTGTGACTGAAGATAAAATCCCTCCATGTTCTCCTGTTTGTTGCTGTAGCTGCGCGTCCACTCATTTCTAACGAAGCCGGTTAGTTTACCTCAGTTTCCCACCCGTATTTGAACAAGCCCCGCCTTCCCGCGCAACCATTGGCGCGTAGGAACTTGCCTCCTGCGCAGGGATTGGATATAACAACAAATATCCCGCCTATATTTAACAGGCTAGCCAATCCTAAGCAAGAGGGGCAGGGCTTGTTGGAGTACGGGTGGGAAATAACGCCCGTCTGCTTCTTGTCATTCACTAATTCCCACGCGTTTACAGTCAACTCCTCTCAGTTAAAACACTTCAATATGGAGTCCAAAAACTGACCAGCCCGAGTTATAGCTTGGCAAGAAGACCACTAGAGAAGCAGACAAGATGTGAGGAGTAACATAAATCCCATACCTAAGTAATAGTGTTAGATAAATAATATAAGCCTATAATATTATATTATAATATTATATTATATAATATAATATTATATTATATAATATTAAATAATATTAGCCTATTCTAACTAGCTAAGGCTTTTCTTGGGTAAATAGCAAAGCACTTTGTAAGTCGCTCTGGATAAGAGCGTCTGCTAAATGCCGTAAATGTAAATGTAAATGTAAATGTAAATATAAAATAACACAGCTGAGAAAATAATGGAGGCTCCAGTTAGCTCAGTAGCTCTGGAAAACAAACCTTTTATCAGTTTTAAAAACATTTAACATTTTACAAAATATGTTAACCTCTCTCAGGAACAATATGTCTCTGTACACATTTCTAGCTAAAATGACCAAAAGGAGTAACAGGGTTGTGCCTCAGGGCTTAATCGCAGTATTAGAAACTATACACACTGTGGTGAACTAGCGTATATGCTAATGGAATCGGGGCATTAAGTGCAGTCTAATGATTCACTTAAAATTCAGCTTTATAAAATGAATAATTTGCTTTCAGTCAATAATTTGGGTAATATGGTTGTGCCTTTAAAGTGAAATTGTCGATAGCTTATCAATATCACAACATCACTGAAAATAAATACACTTAACTACTTTTTTTCTCACGATCTTCCGATTTTGTGGGACACAGCTAAAAATGTTGATGATCTATAAAGGATTATTAATGAAAACATTACATACAGATTACATTGATTCCCACATTATTTCATAATTTGATCTAAAGTGTAGTAATAGTAAAAATAGTGTGTTTTTCTTTCTTTTGGTTCGCTTATGGCAATAGTTTTGAGTAGCTGCCAAAACAAATTAAGCTACTTCACCATCGGACCAAAGCATCAGGTCCAAAATGCCCTGAATGATCAGGGTCATGGAATTTATTCTAGCATTAATCAGTGTGAAATATAAAGACAAATAGACAATAGAAAGTGCAGTGAAATATGTAAACAATGGTATGTAAACAAAACAAAGCCACTTGCTGATGTGTTAGTTGAGTGTTATGACGGGCATTGGCATGTTGATATCTATTTTGGGCCCTAGATGTTACAAAATGCTTATGGTATTTAAAGTACATAGCGTTTAAAATAACAATCACCTTAAGAGAATGTGTAATAAATCAATATAAACAATAAAATATTATATTGTCTGCACTGAATCTTTAACTACTGTTTAGATATTTTATTTTTTAGACAGTTGGTACAAAACCTTACAAGTTTGTTTTTTTACATAATTAAAAAATGACAGCTGTCTTTCACATTGTGTGAATATGTCATGATAAACAGACCAATAAAAACTACAACATTGCTTAAAATAAACTATTATAGGTCTGAACTTAAAGTGAAAGTGAAATGGTTTTTACTTCTGTAAAGTTACTGTTTTGGAGATAGGGTCAAGTCTGGCCACAGCGAATGTTGTCATGCATCACACCATTAGTGTGCAAAACACCCCTAGATTAATTTAGAAAACCACAAAGAAGCATTTCCCATATTCTGCAACACCTCTGTCAGGGAGGTACAAATCGTGCAGTTGGAAGCTAAGTGCATGTGGAAAAATGACACGGGAGGATTCTCCAGAAGAGGTCGACCATATTCTCCTGGGTTATAAAAAGAAGCACCAGATCATACCCAAAGACCCCAGATTGGCAACTTTATAAGCAATTAAATACCAGCTTTAGTAGTGACACCCATAAAGGACAGCCACATTTGATGCCCACGCCAGGTGTATAGTCAATGGATGTACAGTACAGTGTGGGATCAGAGCAGAACACAATGAAAATAAACAGAAAAAGGAATTCACAGCTAATATTTAATGACTAAAATATAGCTGGGAACAAATCATACTTAAAATACTTGAGTTGAAATGAAAACTATTATCATTTGAAAACAGTCAGACAAGTACAAATCTATTAAAATGGTAGTACTGAGTAAAGCCTGATACCTCTGATAACAAGACAAAGAGTCTAAAGTGAAGTGAAAGGCCAGCTGCTCACTTAGCAGAACATTACAGTCAGTTTGTACACAGTTTGTACAATCACGAATGATTCTAGGCCAAGAATTATTTAGTACCGATGCTCCACTTGAATGAAAAATCATAGTTACATTTGTATTTGATTCAATTAAACTCATTTATACTTTGGTTTCCTTTCTCCGCTCTCTTGTTACCCCACAGACTTTGTTGAACTTTCCCTGCCTGAGTGAGGCAGATGAAGGCGATAGGCTTTTGTCTGGCAGATTAGAACAGGAAATGTCAGACACATTATTACAATACGGCTGCCCAGCAAGTGGAAGAGATGTTATCCTCACCGCAGCTCAGCTCTATGTTTATTACTACAACAACAATGTAGCCTTCTGAAACACATAAGCCCGTTCATGTAGCCCTTTTCCATTCACCTTACACATAGTAAGGTCACACACCTTTATATTTAGAAGCAGGCCAGTGTTGTACAGCCAACACGTGTTTATTCCATTGTAAAGCAGAGTTTATAGATATTAGTGGCTCATAGAGCGCTGTTCATTATGGAGTCGGGCCTGTTTTCAATTATGGCCTTTTCTCATTTCACCCCCTTTAAGCCTGGAAGTATGCACTTGTGTCAGTTTAGGACAATGAATGGATTGTTCTCGGAGGAAATGATCTTATGGTCCTTACGTAGAGCTGCTGCACCACTCCAGCAGGGTGATTCTGCATTTAAAACAGCACACAGCTACCTTGTGTGCTGAATGGTCAGCCCAGTTTCTGCCAAGGCAACAAAATGTGGCATTTGCCCTAAACACAAACACCACTGGGCTTTTAAAAGGATTGGGAAAAATTGCTTTTGTGAGTATTCAGGCAGTAAACAGTGTTAGGAAGTCAATTGATTCATTTAAAAAATCTTTTCAGCCTAAATGTGTTCAGATAAACACAGGGTTACTCCCAGTCTTTGGGGGGGAAAGGAAATACCCTTGCAAATAAGCTCTTCCAACAGGTCTTCCAAGCCGTACAATGAATTTTGTAATGGAAAGTCCCCAAAAGAACAACTTCACAGTTAATGAATGCATTATTGATGTACTGTATTGTTTAACATAAGCCTCTCAATTCAATATGCATGGGTATTGAACAATATATTCACACACAGGAGTAATTAAAGTCCTCATTTTAATGCTGCTTCTAGGGCGTGTAGTATAACACACTCCCCAGCTGGCCACCAACATTGATAGACAGCTGACGTGATGTCATGTTAAGTAATCAAAGACCAATGCCTTCTTCTACTAGTAAGGGCCACGCCCTGGGAGGCTGGACGAGGAGGAAAACTTAGAAGACCTTTGGGCTGGTGTTTGGGGAAACAGATCCCAATGGCTCCTAAAACACACTTTATGGACTGGAGTAGGATTATCATCTGCAGCAGAATATAATACAGAATATAATGTGTCTGTTCTCCATCTACTGATTTTGATCATTATTTAACAAGAGCAGTGCCAACAAGAAATGCTCTTCTCATGTCATAGCAATCTAGAAGAATATAATAAATATAATGAAACTTTATCATGACTCATGACTCATTTGTTTCTGTGTGGTAGGCCTACTGTTTCACCAGAGGCTGTATAGTCTGCACAGTCCACTAATGAATCCATCCTATAGCTAACGACAAATATTAAACCGGAGAACCCTTTTATTTGTCTGCCTCAGAGAATCAACATTCCCCTCAAACCTCCCCACCTCTTGCCCAAGTTGGACCAATTAGAAAAGTATTCTTTCTTTTGTGTGTCACCCAAGAAACTATTCATTCATACTGGCAGGTCTTACTGCCTTAAATAAACAACAGTCAAACCGACAACGCAGTGAAAACATATAACACTAAGTATTGGCCTACAGCACTTCAGGCAGGAATGATCACACTGCCAGGACATGCTGTGTACAGTGTATCATCGCAGTCACACAAAAACCGTACATGGCCAAAATGGTAAAGCCACTTGATAAAAACCTTCATAACATTTAATACATGTCAATATAAGAAGATTTATTATTATTTTGAAGCATTTCTATTGGCCCATTCATCATGTAATTTTGACACGATGTAAAGAACAACTTTTTGGGCCCTATCTTTCACTGTGAATTTGCAAGACGCGTCATCAACAGTCAGACGTTCATTGCTATCTTGGCAGTGTACACCCCTGCTTGTTATACACACATGGACACATAGCAGTGCACAAACCCACTGTGCATGTCAGTTTATAGCTATGCAATCTTTTACATCAACAATAAACAGAATACAACATACACTAACATTATTCTAGAAGTGAGGCGCTGCACCACCTTAGCAAGCTGTCCCAGACTGTGCGCAATGCACCATTGAAACAGCAATCCACCAAAGTCAGAATGCAACTGGCTCTTAAAGGGAATGGTATGCTGATTGGTTGATTGCATATTGATTGCACCCAAAACACACCCATGATTAATTAAGAGACTTAGTGCATGACCTCTGCATGTTTCGAACCGTGAGCATTGTTTGCACGTTCCTCCTAGCGAGTTGGTTTCCCGGTGACGTTGCATTGATGGTAGTTCAAAAAGAGGCAGTGGCAGGTTGCACATGTGTTGAAGGAAGTGATTTACGCTACCCAAGTATCTTTCCTGTACTTCTGTTGGGAGCATTCTTTAATATGATGCCTTTAACAAATAATCATTTCCTGCCCAGATAAATAGCTCTGCATGTCATTACTGTTGTGTATGTGTGTTTTTACACTGCATAAAAGCAGCCATATTTCAAGGAAGCAAAAGCAAAACATGTCAGGCCAATGAATTTCACCCTAATATTGTGCCAACAAGATTCTCTGTGTTACCTGAACAGGTTATTTTGTGTTACACAGTGTGGCTGGTTGACTAAGGGTTTGCACATGACGTCAAGGCACATGGAGTCTTGCACACCAGGGGCTTTGAACAGAGCTCCCACATGTAGTTCCTGAAACTTTCCTATTGACTCCTGCATCATCTATTTGCATACAAGGTGTGTCTCCATACCCCTTCACTCACCTTCTCTGAGGGATGCAGTTGTATTTAATGCAGAGGTTGATTGAATGTTGAAGGCTGTAGGAGCAAGTTACCATTTTTGTGCTACTCAGTGTGGCTGGCTGAGTACTGCAGTGTTCACTCTTGCTGTGTATACTGGAAAGGGAGTTTTGTAGTTAGAATTTAACAGCCTGAACAAAATAATCAGTGCTGTTTGAACAAGTAAAAACCTACAAAGCCACAATTTTTTAGTTTTCTTTTTGTCAGTTTAGATTTTCAGCCTGAGTGTCCTGATTTTGTAGAAAACTATAGAAAAACCTATATGAGAAACACTGTTGCTGATTGTGTTTTTCAGTACTGAAACTGAAACTGAAAAGACAAACACACTTTTTTTAGGTTGCTGAGGTTAAGTTTACAGAAAACAAATCCTGTAACATTTACAATACGTTACTGGTTGCTTACTTGCCAGTAAAGGTCAGTGGCCTACACATTCACCTGTGCTCACCTGTCACCAAAGCTCACCTGTGCTAAACTAATGGTAGTAGACACAAACATTTTCTGGATTTTCTAGATAAACACAAACCTTTAGAGCTTGTGAAAGCCATTTACATATATCTTAATTGTGCTCTAGAATATAAATAATCTGCATTTATCTTGGACTACTAACATAAGTAAAACAGAGCTGTAAAATGGGCCAATTTTACAACTCATATGTTACAATCTTGACTCAATACTTTTATGCCCCCCTTGACTCAATACTTATTTACCCAGTCTAGTAGCCTTTCGAAGCTTAATGCAGCAGCTACTATGGGAGCATATGAAGGCAAAATTTAAAAGGCTAAAAGATGAGGGTCGCTGGATCGCTGGTTTGAATCCCAGGTCATGCCTCGATTAGCAAAAGGTTATTGTAACAGTGTAAAAGGTTAGTCTAAGCAAGGCACATGTAGGCTAGATATTATTATATTAATATGAAATGTAATAACATGCCTTTTATTATTATTATTATTATTATTATTATTACTATTACTATTATAAGGCATATTGTTATTATAAAGAGCTACATAGATACAGTACATTTAACAGATATGGTCTATATACTGTATTATGACCCCTAGCATTCCTATGTGTATGTGTATGTCAGTACCTGCCAGTGTGCTACCACACCACGTGGGATACTGGGGTTCGATTCCCAGTCTGGGTGACTATGCTGTGCTACACCAATAAGAGTCCTTGGGCAAGACTCCTAACACTACACTCGCCCTCCTCTGTAATACGAGTAACCGTGTAAGTCGCTCTGGATAAGAGCGTCAGCTAAATGTCATTAATGTAAATGTAAATGTATGTGTGTGTGTGTGTGTATGTGCAGAAATGAATTGACAGAACAATGACAGGTAAATAGACAGACACGACACAATTTTACCAGCTTTCTGACCATGAAGTCCACAGGTTTTCCGCAACTAGGAAATGAGGGCATTCTACTTCTGAGATGAATGTTCTGCAGATTCGAGGGCAATGCTAATTTGAGACAGATTGTCTCAATATAAAGAAATGGGTCAGGGTCAAGTGATTTGAGCAACAGCAATAGGAGATACAACATGGTGGTTCACACAGAATGGAGCATTTTGTCTGTAACTGCTGATTGTGGAAATGATGGCACGCTGTGCTCGCCACTCTTACTGGGAGAGAGACACACACCAGGCTGAATAGCTGATTGTGACACACACTCTACACACACTTAGGCCAGCAGTTCCCTGTTCACAGAAAAGGCCACACCTCAGAAAAAGTCCCTCAGCCAGCTACGGCTTTAGATCAATGTTCCTCTTTATCAGAAGTTAGTGGGTGTGAAAGCATTGGTTTTCCATATTGGAGAGTAAGGTTATATATATATATATTATTCAATAGGGCAAACCACATTCAGTTCCCTAAACAAGGAAGAATTCTGTTTTCTTTACAGTAGTGGTGATGGGACCAGCAGACGAGTTTTTGCCTTATAACAGTCTTTAAATATACACACACCAAGAATGTTTAGACAAACCATACATACAGCAGGCAAATTTGCCCAAATCCATCTTTTCACCAAATCTGATGTGTTTTAGGCTGTTTCCACTGAGACTTTAATGTGACCTATATCAGTTATTTGTCTAAACAGTTCATGCTCCTAACCTGACGCACAGGCACAAAGGAGCAATGCTTCCTGAGAGGTTTCACATATAAATGTGGCCCAAATCGTGTGTTTTTGCTGTTCACACTGCCACACAGATAACACATCTATATCACATATGATAAAAAGACTGGCTTTGGCCCACTTATACCTGCTGAGTGAATGAAGCCTAATAGTGGATAGGGCTTCCCCCCTCAAATCAGCCTCAATTCTTTGTGGCATTGATTCCATGAGATGTTCATGAGCTCTTTCATGCTGTAAAGGTCCAAGAACACTGACTCTCATTGACTCTCATTATGTTCATGAAAGTAGTTTGAAATGACTTTTGCTTTATGATATAATGCATTATCATGCTGCAAGCAAATTGTGGTCATGAAGAGTGGCAAGAAAACATTCCCCACACAATTACACCTCCTCCACCAGCCTTTGGGTCCATGGATTTAAGCTATTGGTGCCATCTAACTGTACCACCTGCTGAGTTCCTCAGCAGAAATCAAGATTTATCAGGCCAAGCTTCATTTCTCCAGTCTTCAGCTATCCAGTTTTGGTGAGCCTGTGCCCACTGTAGCCTCAGTCTCCTGTTCTTGGCTGACAGAGGTGTACATGCACACCTAATGCCCTCACATTGTGCAGAGGCAGGGCGTAGTGTGGAGGTAGAGTACTAATAATATTATTGCTTGTTGTTGTGTTTTACTGCTTGCATATAAAATAATTATATTTAATTAAGAATGTGGTCATTCCTGTTCATCTCATTTTCACGTTTAAATTATTGTATATAGGCTATTGATTACCTGTATTGGTAATCCTACTTGTGAGACTAAATCTGCAGCCCTGATTGCACAGCGCTATTGTGATTCAGAAGCAGGTAACCAAAGTTATGCATGAAAATGCTACTGCTAGACAGTAGAAACAATATCAGTGATCATCTGCAATTAGACACATTTGGGAACAGTTAAAAAAAGTAAGAGTGTTCAGTGAATAGCATCAGATGATGAATGGAATGTGATACCCAGGCGGAGCATTAAAGCAATCACTTCAGCCGCTCTGACAGGCACTGGGGGACCCAGATGTTGACCCCCAGCCCCGGGGTCAGTCTAATTGCAGCACAGTGTCTTAGTGGCTGAATTCCAGTCAAAACAGAAGGGGGTCTAAAAGGAGCATTGTTCAGGGCCTGTGCAACATGCAGAAACAGACTGTTTCACACCAGAACCCTGTGCAGATTTGCCTCCAGACACTGCACTCTGATAAAGCACTGGTCCACCCTTTCATCTTCTAGCCTTTCATAGACTGTGTCCACAAGGACTAATGGAAAGAATACTCACATGACTACAAAGGTTTGCATGCTTTAACTCTTTAGTTATAACTGCTTATGAAGTCTTACAATAGTTTTAAAAAAATTTTATGCATTTTAGAGGGATTCAATTCTTGAAAAGAATAGTGGCGTAATAAAAATATTGACATATTGAAGTATTATGTGCTATTTTATGATATTAAATGCAAGATATTAAGATATTATATGCAATACTGTATTGATTCTCATCAACATAGTATTTTTAATTAATAGTTTACATGTAAAGATTAACCGCATTTCTTACCAACTTGTGAAAGTGTGAAAAACAATTCAATAGGGCAAACAACATTCAGTTCCCTAAACAACATTATTCTTCTTGTAAAAAAAAGGGGAAATCTGATTTCTTTACCATACTAAGGCTATATTTATACAGTAGGTAAAGATGCCCAAATCCAACTTTCTCACCAAATCTGATGTTTTCTTTAAACTTTTCACAATCTATTTTTAATGTGATCTATATCCATCATTGGTCTAAACAGTTCATGCTCCTAAACTGACATGCATGCGCAAAAGTGCAATGCTTCCTGAAATGTTTCAAATATGCTGGTTACAGTATCGCAACATATTGAATCATAACTGTATCGTAATACATACCGCATCACCAGAGTTCTTGCCTATACACAGTCCTTGAAAACAGTCTAACTGGAAATAGTTCTCCAGCCAAAAAGATCACACAAACTGACCACTGTTTGAACAAAACATACATTGTATGCAGTATTATGCAGCGGAAATGCTATTATTTTGCCTTTGTTGGGAACTTTTCTTTTTATTCTTTAGTTACACAGTTGTGCAATGAACTGTGTTTAATTGAATTCTGTATTGATTGTTTTGAGTTTGCCCCTTTTACTTTTTTCATTTGATCTATTGATCTTTGTGGAAACTGGACTGTACACACAACACTAACCTCTTATCAAGTTCAAATCATTAAAACATGAACTGACATCTAAAGGTTAACCTTTTGTTTACTGTAAGATTTACAAATGCTTCCATATGACTAAGTCACCTGACTGAGCTGAAAGACTAGACATTCATTTTGTTTTACTTCTCCTTTCGGTTTTCAGTCCACTTTGGGCTAGAATGAGGGGGCTTCCTTAGTGCTGAGAGCGCAAATGTTTACAGTGAGAAAACATCACACAAAAGGGACACAGAAATGACATTTTAGCTTAAATATTTAGAGAACAATAGCATTTATAATAAAATAATAGTAATATACACTGATCAGCCATAACATTAATACCACTACCTTGTTTCTACATGTACTGTCCATTCTATCAGCTCCACTCACCATATAGGAGCACTTTGTAGTTCTATAATGACAGACTGTAGTCCATCTGATTCTCTGCATACTTTGTTAGCCTCCTTGCACCCTATTCCTCAATGATCAGGACCCCACAGGACCACCACAGAGTGGGTGCTGGCACAAGTGAATCAGACTTAGCCGTGCTGCTGGAGTGTTTAAACACTGTAACCCCTCACTGTCCACACTGTTAGACAGAAGCTCTGTATCTGTTGCTGTACAGTTTATGTTAATCATCCTCTAGTCCTTCATCGTTGGTCATAGGACGCTGCCCACAGGACGCTGTTAGCTGGATATTTTTGGTTTGTGGACTATTCTCAGTCCAACAGTGACGCTGATGTGTTTAAACACTCCAAGAAACAAGTTTAGACTTAATGAATGCTTTCTATATAGATACACATTTAATGTCATTTTATGTCAGAGGGGCACTGAAATAGCTCCCGATGGCAATGAGGTCCCTTAGATCATGCAAAGCAGACATGCCAGTCCACATAAGCAGCAGTGAATGAACAGAAGCCCCTTTAACTCTCCCTGAGACTGAGCAAGAGTATGACCAAGAGGAAAGGCATTGACCCCACCCCCAGAAACACACACATAGCTAGAATTTACACTGCTTAGCTATGTCAATGGAGTTGACCTTCCTCTACTCCTGCTTGACCCTGATATCAATATGCCCTATTGCTGAGGCAACACTCAACAAGGCCGCCCACTTCTGTGTAAACAGACCCTGTGTCTCATATCGAGTACTTCCCCTGCTGAAAAAACAGCGTAGACCAGAATTCCATCCTGGTTGAAGTTGGTTGATTCTAGTCTGGTGCTGTTGTGGCGCTGGCTGGCCAGCATACATGTCTTCAAAACACATCATATGCAGGCTTTTTGACAGAGAGCAGTATATTAGCTTGCATTACTAAGCATGCTGCTTTTTGCTGGTGACCAGATATGCAGGTCCATGTTGTTGTTGTTTTTTAAGATGGTTTATGGTGTACTTTCCATATGTAGTAGTGTGTTAACGATGGGAAATACAGCAGGACTAGAACCACCTTGAGGCTATGAGTTGCAAATTGGCATTAAGCTAAGAAATTTTCATTTTTAATATAAGCATAATCAACAGGCTGAGAAATTGTAAAATACCTGCTCATGAGAGAATGATGAGACAAACAAGAACAAAGGGACAGAAGGTCCAAATGTGTCTTGTTCTGTGTTAAAGTTGTAGCCTGCTGGCTTAGCAAACATTAGCTTAGCTTGCCGGCTACAGATTACACATGCTATTTAATAAACGTTATTTTTAAAAGGTTTTAACAAGACATACGTTGCAGGTTTGAGACCAAAATGAACATCTTGCACCTGTACGCTGTGCGAAACACAAGTCCAGACGTAATACCCTGCTTTTTATCCAAAATAAACTTAGCTCCAGCCATTTGCCATGGTTATAGGCCACCCGGTTTTGATGTAAAACACTACTGGCAAATCCAGGTTTCTAGTCAAGCATAGCATTAGTGCTATTTTAAAAACATGTCAATTAAACCAGGCATAAAATGACTGGAGTAGCAAAATCCACACTGAAGAAAAATACTGCCTGATCCATTTGACTTGGAAAAATAAGCCCAACTCCATCGAATGTTATAAACATAAATCAAATTAATTACCAGTCCACAAAGGTCAGTGTAAACAAGACCTCTTTGTGTTACTGAGCTTGTACTGCTGTAGTTTTGCACCAGTACTTTTTTCAGGGCTGCCTTCTGGGCTTTAGTGGGCAGCTCTTAGTAGCCTGTGTGGAGCTCAAAACTTCAGACAGTGGGTCTAAGACTTACACTGTAGTCCACCAAATAACAAAAAATTTTCCTGCGAGGATCAATCAAGTTTATCTATATCATATCTTAGTTATAAATCGCTCTCTATGATGCGTTTCAAGTTCTGTGCCAAAGTATGAGTGTTTGTGTAGTGATTGTCCTGTTGGAACACCCACCTGTGTCTAAGTCTCAACTGTCTTGCTGATAGTTGAGGATATTCTGAAGTATTCGGAGGTAGGCCCTCTTCTTCACTATTCAACTTTGTGCCGAGTACCGATACCACAGTCCCAGAGCACGTTGCTAATACCTTCATGCATTACAGTTGGTACAGTGCCTCGCTTTTACTCCTCCAAACACTCACATAATACTTTCCTTTGCATATGGTAATATACAACTTGCTGGATAGCAGCTTTCCGGTCATGGTAGGCCTATGTGGTTATTGTGTTGTTCCTGACCATCCAATTACCTTTCTCTAAGAGTGACAATTTGAGTCTTCTGACAGACCATGACAAAGTGTCTACAACTCCTGATAGCTGAACTTCTCTTAATTTGTCATGAAAATAATGAGGGAACAAGCCACACCTAGTTAAGAAACTGTTTATTAGTGAAATTGTCCATTTTATGTGCCTGTGGAACTGGAAGACCTGTGTAAAAATGGAGGAAATTCCTAAACAGTGCGATATTTTTGTTAGGCCCCTTGGATTAAACCTGTGGTGGTGTGCAGAGTTAAAAATGACTGTCCAAATACTTTTGGACCTAATATATGTAAACAAGGCATCCATTACTAGGTAATAAATCTTAATTATCCCTCAAAGTTAATAAGTGAAAATTGAGCCTTCCGAAATTAAACACAGGTGGTGTACTGGGCAGTGCTGAGTGTTCTGAAATGAAATGGATGGCTTCCATGATGAGCTCACATTATTCCACAGCAATATCTCCACAGATCCACTGAGCTTGAATAACGGGCCCTCGCCCTCCCCCTGGGTAAACTGCATCTGCACTGTAAATGTCCTGTCCAAAATTGCTGCTCTCCTGGGCACGGCACAGGAATGTCCTAGCCGTGTCATGTGCACCTCCCAAAATTGTCAGCTTTAAACATTGAGCAGTGCACGACCCATCACAGGCCTCTACTAATTACACCCCCGATACCCTATCCATGAGTTACTGAAGCTCCAGAGAGATACCATCACGCAATGGCATAAACATGGACAAATTATAGAGTTCCGTTCCAGCATGGAGCAGGAAATCATTATAGCCTTTGAGCTAATGCCCAGTACTATTCCCAACTCTATGTTTTGTATACAAACACCAAATTAAGATGGAGGCCTGTGGATTCTGAGCAGAGCAGATGTGGACATTGTGGTCATGCCACATGGCAAATGTCTGCAAGGCTGGCCAAATATTCTAATCAAAAAGCACAATTTAACAGAGCATTAATACTGAACCACCACAGAGGTGGTCTGGGAGTTATCATGTGAAGATTTTCCTGTATTGAAGGTATATATGAAAATGTGCCGTTCACAGAATGATCAACGTAGAATGACCAGACCGGTTGGAGAACCGGTCTGAAAGAACTACAGTACAGTAACTCAGATAAGCACAGTTATAATTGTAGTATTCTCAGAATGTCAAACGTTAAGCTGGACAGACTTCTGTGAGCCTAGAACTGAAAGCTGAAGCTGCAGTGGACACCTTGCGTCTTGTGTCAAAAGCCCAGGCACATTGTAGGCCTGTTAATACCAATCAATTCTCACCTTAACACCACAGCCTGCTTGAGTACTGTTGCCATCTTAAACTGGTTTTATGAACATGCCAATAGGTTCTGTGTTCTTTAGTGGCCTTTCCACTCAGAGAATTAAAAGTGCCGCCCGAAAATATATAGATATATCTGTGTGTGTGTGTGTTTGGAAATTATACTGTCAACAGTCAGATTACAAATGAATCATGGATTTCCTGTCACTGTTGTGAAACATTGTCGTTGAAAGTCTCTTTTTCATTTACATTTACAGCATTTATCAGACGCTCTCATCCAGAGTGATGTACGAAAGGGCTTCACTGTTCACCCAAAAATATTAGCTAGTTTGTATTGGCTGGTATCCAAAAGATACTGCTTAGCTAAAGTCAGTATGGAGACCCTGATTCTCTACACATGCACTACATTTTGCCCAAGTTCTCTTGGAAAAGGAGGTTCTTTAGTCTCTGTTTGAACACAGTTCTAGTTTATTAGTTTTAGAGTATGTTTTTTGGAATAGTCAAGAGCATCATTAGTTGTAATGCTTTCAACATGAGGTGCACAAGACCAATATAAAAGTAATTTAGAACCACAGGTGCCCAGTTTCATTACCCTTATTAAGCCACTATTTCATAAACTCAGTAAAAAGAAGATCATATGGGTTCTATAAGATCAGTCAGTAACTCAGATATGCAAAGTTATAATTGTGGTATTCTCAGAATGCACAACACGTCAAACCTTAAGCTGGACAGACTTCTGTGAGCCACAGGTGCCCAGTTTCATTACCCTTATTAAGCCACTATTTCATAAAGTCAGTGAAAAGAAGATCATATGGGTTCTATAAGATCAGTCTACACCAACTGTGTGGTGAAAAACACATGACGGCTCTTATAATTGCTTCTAATTGGAACCTGAATGAGTATGGTCAGAATACTCTGTGGGACACAATAAAGGGTTAACATCACGGCAAGCTGAAGGCACAGCGATGAAGTCATCAAGTGGTTAAGAAACTTTAAAGCAGTGTTGCAAAAGACAGAGCCATCAAGCCCCTCTAGCCGGAGTCACAGTGTAAACAAGAGTAGAAAGGAGTACAAAGGTAGTACAACAAGTTCCGGAAAAGCTAAGACCAATTCCGGCTTTAAGTGAATACCAATGACTTCTAAGCTCTAGGCAAAGAAAGGCGCCTTGGGTGGAACGTTTAAAGAGGGAATATCAATGAAACTGCACTGGTGTCCCTTTCAGTTAACTTTTACTTGGACTACTGCTCCAGACTGTCAGCGCAGACCTTCCCCAGTCACTAATTCATAATCCCACTCTGTGTGAAACAGGAAATTTCTACTGGTGATGATGGAAACCATGTGACAGATACATCATCTGGATGTTGAGCAAGCTCTGGGCAGCTGTTTCCTACAGTTCTGAAGCTGTTTTTTCTAAATGTGTGATACAAGTGCCACCTAGTGCACAGCTGAAGACAAGCAGGATGACAGTGATGTTTCGTCTGCAGCTGCCAGTGCACTCTCCAAACCCCACACATCTAGTTCTGGTTCTACATCAGGATTTAACAACCCGTAACTTTCCACTTGTTTGACATTTGCAAGCAGCAGATCAGCTCGTGTAAAAAGCGTGTGTCCAAGGGTTGCAAGGATGATGACACTTCTGAAACTCATCCAACCAGCTGACCAAGTAGAGTTCATTGCCATAGTACAGGTTAAGCAGTTCTAGAGGAATTTGTGCAACATCATTTGGATGACTCATATTTCAAAGCCCTCAGCTTCTGTCTTCATTTTTACTGGCTGTTGCTCTTCCCTGGGCAAAACACTGCCCATGAACGTTTAATTAACACAGCGGTTCAGTAAAGTGCCAGATTTACACAATATTCACATTATTGTAAATGTAATTGGCCAGCAAAGACCTGTTTAGAGTCTGAAGTGTGTTTCTTTAGTTTCACACTGGTGCTGTGAGCTTAATGGAAGTCAATGGAAGTCATCTAAGTCACCTAAAATCTTAGACTATAAAATAACGTAAACTATAAATAAGCACATTTCAGACACCAAATATTTCTCAGCTGTGTTTGGGGTAAGGCAAATTTCGGGCATGTATGATTTTTATTCCTTGTATGTAAGTCTGCATGTAAGGTGCTAAAAAGGGTTCTTTAAATAATGCCACAGAGGGAGAACCATATAAAAAAAACCCACAATAAAAACATGTTAATAAAGGAGCTGTGAGGGAAGAGAACCTTTAAATAGGGGAAGACTTTTTACAGTGACTTTTTAAAACATTTACAAGCCACACATACCACACATATATCTCTTTACAAAAATGCTTCCTTATGGAACCAAAAAATGGTTCTTCTCTAGCATGGCTCAAAAACCTTTATTTTTATAGGAACCAGATTTGTTCTTTTGTTCTTTCATCCAGGGTCATCCATTTTTTATAGCCTTTCTCCATTCAGATAAGCCAAACTGTGCACACAGTGGAGCCTTGGAAAAGCCCACAGTCTACTTCTGTTTTTTTGTTTTGTTTTTTGTAAACATATTCATAACTAATTTTAGGTCCAATAAAAAAACATGTATCTCAATTTTTGTCCATTTTTAGTTTTCTCTGTGGTTTGAACAGTGTGGCTGCTCTGTACGCTGTGTAAATCATTCTGGATGAACAGGCCAATAGCTATGTTCCACATTATTTGGAGTAAGCTCTTATTTTACAATGACTTCCATTTAAAGTTAAATACATTTTTGCCTTCTCCTGTAAAATAGTTATTTTGGAGATACATGGTTTTTTTTATGTGAGGTCGATTTGAAGGTGAACAGCTCTCAGTTCTGACTTGTAGTTTGTCTAGAAAGGCGTTTTGTACGTTAAATAATATTACTAATATTACCACCCCTTTAATTTTCCCACCTGACACAAGTCCCGCCTCCACAAGGTAAAATAGCCAATCCCAAGAAGGCTTTGACATCCCGGACCAATCAGCGCAGGAGGCGTGGCCTGCAGGAATTCATGCGGAATTAGAAATGAAAACAAGCCCCATTCCAGCTGTAGAAATCCCAGCAGCTTAATATTTACCCGACCCGTTTTTAAAAGCCTACAATGACCGCGTTTAAGACCACAAACACTGCAGTGTTCATAGACATGTTCGAGTCAGTCAGCTCTCCCTGAACTCGACACAGGTCCGACAGAAAGTGCTGAGCTGAGTCTCCCAGCTGCTGATCCTGCCTCTGAAAGCTGTTTACTGGAGCAAACCACCACCATGAAACGTGTGGGATCTTGCCTGACCTTAAAATGTGACCTGGCACACTTTCTGAAATAGGTAAGTGTGTGTGTGTGTGTGTGTGCTTTGGCAGCAGTTTCAGATTAGTGTTGGTGAACCTTGGTGCATTTTATAGCATTAGTGTGTACATGTATATGTATATGGGTAAGAGTGTAGCAACCCACATGCCTTCAGACCCCACATTACTCCAGAGTACAGTCATGATGAAATAATCAATTAATATAATAGTGAATGTTCTTGGAGGTGTAACTGATCAAATTATGTCCTATTTGATAGTTTCTATTACTTCTATTCAGGGAACTACAGTAACCATGATGCACTGTTAAATAGATTATCTGCTTTTAAGTAGAATGGCTGTCTTAAATTCAGTCAAACCTTTAATACGGTTAACAGGACAATAGTATGTGCCTGTCTATACATTCTGTACATACTGAGCTTACTGTTTAAGGTCAGATGTAAAAATTCAATGGGAATTTAATTAATTGATTCATTTGGTCATTGAAGAGTAAGCAGTACATTAAGATGTGAAGGAACTGGGCTTGCCTTTACAGTGGTGGTGTTAGGAAACAGAGGCTGAGATGTTAACAACACAAAGTAACCATTTCATTTACTACTTTTACTACTGAAACTGCCAGTGAATCTGTTTTTTGAGCTTTTAATTTGTAACATCGATAAAAGTAAAACAGTGGTCAGTTTTAAAACCCTTTGTCTGAAAACAGAACCCCTGCATATACCACTCCGCAGACAGAAACGCTTTAAAAAAGTACTGTAAGACAGTGTCTTAGGCATCAGACAGTGTATCTACAACTAACTTGTCTAATAACGTTCTATGATGTAGCTTAAGAGACATTAAAAATCAAATGATTTTCCAGAACCTCATTTCACATCAGTACTGTTTACTCATGCAGAAATTTGGATATGTGGTGCAATTCCTTTGTAAGGCAGCCAGATTACTTTCCGATTGTGGAGCTGCAGTTGTGTGTGTATCTTTTTTTATTCTATGACATGATAGAAGTGACACCATGAACCCTCTTTAGTCTTCCTCATATTTCTACTTTATCAACGTTCATGATTCACATCACTCGGCCGACTAAATGAGTGTGGCAGAGTAGATACAGAAATGCATAATCAGCTTCGGCATGCTTTTACGAGAAAAAGTTATGTCTTCATGCGGACACTTGTGAGAATTTTGTGCACTTTCCGTCACTGCATTCCTTTATCAGACCTTTGTAAATCTCTGGAATGAGGAAGTAGCCTGTAGGTAAGGCTGGACTGAAGCACAGGATTGTGAACCGTGCACGCTTTGGCATACAGCTTCACATTCTCAGTGGAATAGGGCTGACTCACTGACTACCACATAATAGTGACTGAAATAGTCTGACTGTAGGGATCTATAGGGATTATTCAGGCTATTCCATTATTGACAGCCCATGTACCATTTTGGGCTCAGATTGTTGTACCATATAGTATATGTTTTGTTTTCAGGCAGTACTGGATTGTATTGGACGCAGTGATGGACAGGAATCAATGAGAAGGAGTTGGCCTTTCCTTTCTTGACTCTGTGGACACTATTCCTGACTAAGACAAGGAGAAACGGGACCATAACAATGCTGCAGCAGATTTTGAAAGACATGTACATCGAACCAGAACTTCTGGCAGAGCTCAATGAGGAGCAGAAGCAGGTGCTGTTCTTTAAGATGAGAGAAGAGCAGGTCCGGAGGTGGAAAGAGAGAGAGGAACGGCTGGAGAAGGAGGAGGCTGGAAGAGTGAAGACTAAAAAAGGTAACCTTCTGTTTTGCAGGATTAAATATATAGCAAGCAGCTGAAGATAACCCGTGTTGGCCAGTATAAATGTGTCTTAGTTCTCAGGCAAACTTTTATCTTTTTTTTGACTTCCACCATCCCAGATTTTAAAGAGAATGACCCACCTGTAACACTTTCTGTCTACAGTACTGTCAACAGTATGAGTATCACCCTGAAAGCAGAGAACTCTATCCAGTGAGTCACAGTTATAACAAACAAAGGCTGTGTTGCTGCTGCTGCTGCTGCTGTGTATTTGCTTTATATTTGCTTTATACTGTCTGAAGGACACAAGAACATTGCTACTTGAAATGGTATTAAAAATATATCCTTGTTTAGGTATTGTGCCCTCTATGTGTTTGTTTGCATACATTTCTTTAATATCTAATAGGAAAACAAGAGGAAACCAGGGTTTGGCTGACCAAGACGGTCTTAACTTGACCTGAAGTATAGTTTACACTTTTAATTTTTAAAACCGAAATGCCTTATTAGACCCATTTTACTTTGAACCCTAATAAATCTAAGATATAGGCAACATTTGCATACAGGTAATTGTGCCTGTCCCAATAACTTGTGCATGTAAAAAAAAAAAAAAAAAAAAAAAAAAAAGAAAAACACTAAATCATATCATTTTACTGAGCATTTATGAAAACATTTCCAGTATCTTACATCTGTAACACCTGACATGGTGCTAACATGTTTAGAGGGCAGTAAGTAATGTTTGTTATTCGAGCTTGAGCTTCGTCCGTTATCAGTTGGTGCGCTACTAAGCTCCAACAGGAAGGAAGGAGATTAATTAGTAAGCCAAATTACTGCTTCAGGATCAGTACTAATAGGTGTACTAATTGTAGTAATATTAAAAACACAATTAAATTATTAATTGCAATATTTAAAATTGGAATTGACACCTACTCATATATACATATATTTATATAACTTTAATGCAAACTATTATTACATATAGGTACTTACATATAATATGTTTTATACAAGTCGATATGTACATAAATAGCACCAATGTCTCCATACAAGCCTCTTTGTGTAAATGACCCCTCAGTGACAGAGTAGTGCACTTGTTTTTGCTTTGCCCTGTCTAAAGGACAAGGGAACATTTTAAAAATGATATGTCCCTGTGTGAAACATGGCTGTAATTCTTAACACTACCTAACACTTTAGCACTCCAAGCCTTATTACACACTAAGGTGTATTACTCAATAACTACAGGGACTTCTGTACAAACTGGTGATACTATTCTTTGGTAACAGAAGTTTGTAATAACCCTTTTGCCTGCCTGCGGGTTAAATTAAAGCTTAAATTATTATTATTATTATTATTATTATTATTAGTCAGACAAATCTTCTGTCACATCTTGATTGCTTTATGTCAGAGTCATTGAGGTGGTGTACAGGGGCAAAATTGTGTCGCTGTCCAGCTGTATATGTTATACAAATAGGCCATATGTATATGACTTCATGTCCTCCTATTGTATAATTTAAACCTGTATTTCTGTGTTTGTCCAAAAAGTGTCAAAAAAGACAGTGTCCTGGATGAAGAGTTCGGACAGTGACATTTGGGTTTGGGTTATGGGAGAGCACCCGGACGATAAGCCCTACGACCAGATCTGTGACGAGATCATGGCAAAGAGAGCAGCCCTGCAGGCTCAGAAAGAAGCTGAAGAGCTCAGGTGTGTGTGTACATGCTTCCATTTACTTCAAGAGTTCAGTAAACAGGAAATATCTCTTTTTTCCATCTTAGTGGTCCTCTGGACTAGAGATGCCCTTAGGAAATACAGTTCCTCCCAGTCAGATCTTAGATCAACCACCATTCATTCAACAACAGTGTGTTACTTTCCCGGATTTTCATTCAAAACATTGTCTAAATGTATTGAGGTAATCATTATTTTCAATCATTAATCATTGACATTGACATTAATATACTAATTGTTTTGGAGTTCATTTTTCTTCCATTTAGTGCATGGTTACATAGGCCACTCCCTAAGAAGCAATAATACTAACGCACAACACACTCTCACTACTTACAATGGAACCTTGCATTATCTTATCAGGAGTGTATCTGTTTTTATTAAGACACCTTTAACCAGTATGGTTCCAGCAAAAGCTGCAACTTGGCTGTGTAGAGGTGGGTTCTACCACAACGCTTTAGCTCTTATATGGAATGAACTTCTATAAAGGTCTCAGTTAATCACTAATTGTCCTTGTAGGGTTTTCTTATGCTCTTTAGTTAAATATTCCCCAACCTAATCTCAGGCTGTTGACTCAGGGCACTCCCTGTGAGCGTACATTTGATATTCATACTAGCCACAGTTTTTTCTCATCTAGTTTGCTGGACGTTTTTTCTTAGAAATACTAGACACTAACTGGACAACGTAAAATAAAATAAAATAAAAAAACTTAAAAAGTCAAGTTCTCTTAAAACTTACATACAGAGCATTTTTGAGTTTTATTCAACTTAGTTCAGTCACAAGCCTATTCTGACCAGAGGACGATGGGTCCCCTTGTGAGTCTTAGTTCCTCCCAAGGCTTCTTCCTTCAGCTCTAAAGGGAGTTTTTCCTTGCAACTGTCACCTTTGTTTTGCTCACTGGGGGGGTCTTAGGTTTTCATGTCTTATGTTGTTGATTTCTTGTCTTTTTACTGATTCCTGATTCTGTAAAGCTGCTTTGGAACAACACCAATTGTAAAAAGCGCTATACAAATACATTCTCCATCCGCCTTCCAATTCTATCCTGTTAAGCAGCTGTAAAACTATGTACTTATCTTATATCTGTGTCCAAAAAAAGGTAAATTTACTCAGGACTGTGTTTTTATGTAGTGTAAGAACACCGTAGAGTGGCCCTACAGTCTAACTGCTGCTCATCAGGTGTGAGGAGATCACTAATTCAAATCCTTGCGAGGGCCGAGGGCCTGATTGTCAAAAGCCGCTCTGTCTGAAGATGTGATGTGATAAGTGAAGTCTTAACCTGCAGATAGGAATATAAACAGTAAACAAATTGACAAGGAGGTAACAAACTAAACCTTTCACAGTATTCAAGCAAAATCAGCTGCAGCTCATTTACCAATGAGTTTGATGCTCAACTGTATTATTAATCCGAACTAAGTTAGGTGAACTTGGGTGACTAAAATAAGTTGAGGTACTTCAAAAAACACCCTGTAGTCATATACTTTATCATTTGTACAGCGTAATTCAGCTATTCTGAGGTTGCCTTTTGCAAAAAACAGATTTTTATTATTTTATTTGAAGGAAAAAGTTCTTGTTTTTTGCTCTGACAATAAAACGTCATTAGGTCATGGAATGTCTTATCTGCTCAGTGTGAACGTGAGGGGTGGTGTCCACAAGTTCTTTTGCCGTCTTGTAATGAAGATGACATTTACCAACCATATAATTACTGACATTCCAACAGTGGCATTTGAGATTTGCATTTAAATGTAGATGGAGTAGTCTACAGCATCTCTACACAGACTCTCTAAAACTGATGTCTTTTTAATAATGTGCAGAGCTAAGAAAGAGGCTGAGCTGGAGAAGCGTTTCTCTGGTCTGTATTTGGAGCAAGAGGAGGCAGCCAGGAAAGAGGAGGCCCGAAAGGCAGCTGCCCTGGAGCAGAGCAAACAGGAAGAACTCAAGGTATACTGGTATAACTAAATTCCTGTACACTCATACCTTCACGCCTTTAGGTGGTTTCCCCTGTTCACTTGCTCCACCGGTCACTCTGGTGACTTAACAGTTCAAGCTGTTTGGTGACTATCAGTGGCAAAGGAAGCAGCAATAAAGCAAATACTGGACAGGAAATCGACTAAGGTTTTTTTTTAAGTTAAGATACAGACAGGTAGTCATTATGTGTGCATTAGTGTACTTGTTTCCAAACCTTGTTTTTCTATTTCTTTATCTTTTTACTGTGTTACAAATAAAAACACATTTATGGATCAGATTAATGGTTTTACAGATTTGTGTGGGGGACCTAATCCTTTTAACAGTACTCACTCAACAGTGTGTTAATATTTTTTTAATTGGTTCCTTATTAGTGGTGACACTGTACGAATGGATTGGGTAGCTCTGAAATGAGCTTTTTGGTAGTGTCTAGTAAAACTTGTCCTATTGTCCAACAGCTCCTACAAATGAGTGCATTTATAGCTCTGGAACATGGATAGGTCAATTGAAACAGCCTACCAAGGAGGTCTATAGAACTACCCAGACTGTAGACAGTCCAGATGTCACTGTGCAGAACCCAGCAATAAAACAAACACTTTAAATGAAGTTGAAGTGTAACACATACTGTATTGTAGGCAGGCCAGTGGCACATAAACCTTCATCTCATTCATATTTCCAAATTTTCAAATGTGAGACCAAGGCTTCATTTGTTTCTGACCACTTGTATCATGTCCTTATTCCAGAAGCGAGAGGCAGAGGAAAGAAGGAAGGCGGAGGAGGAGGTGAAGAGGCTAAAGGAGGAGAGAGCCCAGCAGATCTATAAGGACCTGAAGCAGGTGCACCACCAGAAGAAAGACCAAGACAAGGAGGAGAAAGCCTGGCAGGATTCATGTAAGAGAGTAGTCATCTTTAACGAGTGACACACATAGTCTAAACCTGCTGAACAGATTTTGTCTGATCATTCCACAGTCAGCATTTTCATCAGACGTTTAAGACTGAACAAAAAGGACACACTTTGAAAACACAGATTGAGAACATGTGGCCAGTTTATAAAAAGAGCAGTCTCCTCATCTGCACCATCTAGTGTCCTAAGCACAAAGTGTTGAACATTTTCACACATTTTCAAACATAAGACCTCAATTATAGTGTGTCTAAATAGTGTATAGTAAAAGTATTTAAAGTAGTAAAAATTTACTTAAGAATAACCTCAGCTAGTTTGAATAGACTAAAATTCAAAGATACTTTCAAGTTAAGACACTACCACACAAGGCAATAAGGTGACCACTCTGCTATTCGCCCAAGTATTCACGGAAGAGGTGGGTCTTCAGTCTGCGTTTGAAGACAGCGAGTGTCGTTCTGCCGTTCGGACACCCAGGGGAAGTTCATTCCACCACTCTGGTGCCAGGACAGAAAAAAGCCTGGACACTTGTCTTCTGTGGATTTTGAGGGATGGCGGGTCGAGCCGAGCTGTACTTGAAGCTTGAAGGGCTCTTGGTGCAGATCGGCTTTAGACCATTGCCATCAAGTATATTAAATATAACAACAGACAGTAACTTTCCAGGGAATGTTTTCTACTAGATTTTGGGGCGTTGCTGTAAGGGGTGTGATTACATTTAGCAACAGGAGCGTTAGTGAGCTCAGGATGTCAGAACTTCCCATCTCATTCCAAAAGTACTGGATTAAGCATCATCATTCCAGAGAACATAGTTTCACAGTGCTTGGGGGCTTAATATCCCTCTAGCACACACACACACACACACACACACACACACACACACACACACACATATATATATATATATAGAGAGAGAGAGAGAGAGAGAGGTATATATATATATATATATATATATATATAGAGAGAGAGAGAGAGAGAGATAGATAGATAGATAATATGAATAAAATAAAAAGGTGTATTTGTGTATGTGTGTTTCAGTGCGTAAATCCAAAGCGGCTGACCAGCGCAGGCGTTCTTTGGCTAAACAGACCATAGAGGACCATCGCAGGCGTTCGGTGAAGGCACTGGAGAGAGGAAAAGTGGCAGCTATGATGAAAGCCTTTGGAGCAGAGAAATCTGCCTCAGGCCCCAAACCCAAGCCTAGAAACCTCACTCTCACCAGCGAGCCCATTCAACAGTGAGTTCACATTATTACCGTTCTTATTACAACTGATTACAAATTTCCACTTGCATAATCTGAGTCCTTTGAATGTCATCTCAAAGCAGTACTCCAGAGTTTTTCACCCTGTTTTACTCGCTGTCGAATCTTTAGCTTATGGCTTATTACTTTAAACAACTATTTACTAAACTTACTTTACTAAAAGAACAGAAAACCTGTTGCCTCAAAACACATTTAGCACATACCCATTAGCTCCTATACGTATGTCTTGAGAACATACTTTTTTGTTTCTATTTAAGTTAAGGGATGTTACTGTCTGTTTAAACTCTACAGCTAGGATTGATTGAATGCTCCTTAAAAGCATTTTAGTGCAAGGATTTTCACTTGACTCTTTTAACTGGTAGACAATAAGGGTACATTGGCTGCAGCATCCTTAATAGCGTCATTACCCTGAATGAATAATTAATTACTACAGATTCACCACGGCATGGTGTCCTTATATATTTGTGTAGCTTGGCTACAGTCAATCCATGTTGTGGGCTTTTCAGCTGGGAACATACATTAAGTGAAAACTGTTCTGTTATAATTCATATATTACTGTTTAATACACAATTTCATCATTTTGTGATCTTATTAAACCTTCTCCGGAGAGCTAAACAATAACAGTATCAGCTCCGTCAGCACTGCCAGTGAGAGGACGACATAATGACACAATGATTGAATAGAGGCCTGGAAGTGACAGTTTGAAACCCAAGATGAGACGTAGAAGACATGCAGTATCTCATAGCTGATCTCTAGACTATGTCTAAAGTGCTCATCAGTTTAACTCTCTATTGTTTCCTGGGGGTTGTTACGGGAACTGATGTCACAAGACATTCCAGTATGACAAAGGCAGTCAGACTTTTTGATGACATTCTTCAGTCTACTTTTTTTTGTTTTCCTCTTATGACTGACAGGAGGCCAGATATGCGCCGCTCGCTGTCATCAACCAGCCGGGAGGAAATCATCCGTTGGTTCAAAGAGGAGCAGTTGGCCCTCAGAGTTTGCTTCCAGCAGGACCAGAGCCGCGTCGCACCCTGGTTTCATGGTGAGTTCATGGTGTGGACCATCTGTGACCCTTAAGCCAAGTTACACCTTACCTCAGTGTTTATATCTGTCCTGGTAAGATTTAGATCTCTTCTTTTGTATTAAGGCAGAAAAAAATGAATATAAATTAATTAATCAATTAAGATTTATTATTTTGTAATATTGGTATCATGATAAAACAATCTTGTAAAAAAAATGACACTCCATAAAAACATTGTCTTTTTAAACATATTTAAGCATTTAGAAATAATATAACAAACAAAACAAATGTCTTATAAATGTCTAATAATTTGGCAAATGTAATAAACAGAAATGCTGTTTTTATGTGAGACAAAAAGTAATGACACCCCCACATTTATTATTACTACTTGTAATAATTACTGATTTTGAGTAGTTCTGATATTTATCCCTTCCCCAGCTCATAAGCATCTACAGCCTTCTTTCTGAAGGCCTCAGAAAGCTCTTTGGATCTTGTCATGGTGATTCCTCTCACTCCAACAATCAAGAGCAAGTAAACGAAATGTCTGAGGTTTAAATAAGACTGGCTCCTCCATGTTCTAACCGTTTAATTGTCAGTAGCTAACGTGCTGCACCCGATTCAGTTTTTTTTTTTTTTTTTTTTTTTTTTAAGATTTTAGGTAGCTGTAAATGTTGTGGTGTTTTAACTTCCTCACAAGAAAATGTCATTTCTATTAATTACATTTTACAAATGCTTAAGAATTGTTGTGTGTTTAGATTTATTATCTCCATCTCTCAATATTGTTCAAATAAAGATCAAATATCCATATGTTTCAATATGTATTTAATAGGGTGTCATTTTATGTTAAAATTACTAATATCTGTTTGTTATTTAATAATCTTAAAAAAATCTAAATATGCACGATCAGTCACAAATATATACACAAAGTACACAAGTACACAAACTCTGAAACTAATCTTAAACCAAATGTCTGAAAATGCCAAGAAAAGAAGCAGAGTCATGAACAGTAGTTGGTTTGACCACTTCCTCTTTGTACACAGGTATAATTTCCCGTGAGGAGGCAGAGGATTTGCTGAGCACAGGCAGTGCTGGAAGTTTCCTGGTCCGTGTTAGCGAGAGGATCTTTGGATATGTTCTCTCTTACCGAAGCCAAGACGAATTCAAGCATTTCCTCATTGATGCCACAGATGGCTGCTACATGCTGCTAGGAGACCAGATCAGGTTTACTTCTCTGGGAGAGCTAGTGGAGTACCACGAGGTAGATGATCATTCAGTGCTGTTGTGTTTTGCAGTAACTGCACTATATGGACAGAAGTTTTTGAACACCTACAGGAGCTTTTATGACCTTCCATTCTGAATCCATAGACATTAATTGCAGCTCTAACAGCAGGTCTGCAATTCTTCAGCTCCTCAGCACTCAGCGCCTACGCTCTGTAACTTAACAAGGTTTGACATATAGGGAAGAAATGACACGGACTGACTTTAGAAAGACCCATTTTTTCACTAATGTTTGTAAAGGCAGACTGCCATGCTTGGTGATTGATTTTATGCACCTGTGGCAATGGGACTGAAGGAAACACAGAGTTAAATGATTAATGGATGTGTCTCAATACTTTTGTCCATATATTGTCAATAACTATTCCTTCCATGAAGGTTCTGTTCGTTGCTAAAATAGTAGAATTGGTTAAAAGTGGTTGGTGTGGCGCAACAGATAACACCCATCAGTGAGCAATCACGTCATGTAGGAGACTGGGGTTCGATTCCCTGTCTGATTATGCTGTGCTACACCAACAAGAGTCCCTGGGCAAGACTCTGAACACTAAATAGGCCCGCCTCTGTAATTCAAGTAACCTTGTAAGTCGCTCTGGATAAGAGAGTCAGCTAGATGCCATTAATGTAAATGTAGAATTTATTATGAAACAAGGACAAAAAACAAAAGCAGCTCACCAAAGTATTTCTCAATTCTGCCACCAGGGGGAGTCTTTAACTCCATCTGGAGGGGAGCGGCTGCTGAAGGCATGTGGACAGAAGCCTGGCAGGCTGGACTATGCCGATCTCTTCAGCTGAGGTCCAGCCAGCATGAACGGGTCAGAGGCTCATCCTGCTCATCAGGTCTTTCAGCACAGGAGAATTTCCTGATGTTGTTTTAAACATGCTGTAGAGCTCTAAAAGCAGAGCACGGAGGACTGCAGACTGCAGACTGAACGCTGGTTTTGGTCACGCTGCCTTTGCAGATGCAGCAATTAGCATTTTAACATCTTTTTTCAATGATCTACAGTCTGAACAATGAAGAACACAGTGCTTTCGTTTATACTAGGAGGTCTTGACAGATAGCTGCAGCCACCCGTACGCACTTTATGATAATGGGCCAGAAGGTCTTCTGTTTTGCAGTTTTAGATTTACAACTGCAGTATTATAGTCCTAGTCCTGTTCAGGCAAGTTTGTAATGTAGTCATTAATATAGAAGTGGAACTTCAGTTCAAAACAGTAGAACAGACATTTCCTGTTCTTTTCTGGATTTGTGGTTTTTTATTATACTATGTCCATTAGATATATATTATATTATAAGTCCAGTAGATATGAATCACCATGGACTTGCTTCTAAATAGCATCTGTTCAAGTACATTAATAATGGAAATACTAATGAATACCCTTTTGTCAGTACTGTATTGCACCATCAGAACTGTTTACAGAAAGCACTTTAGTGTGATATTGATATGGGAGTGCCAACTGGAAGGATGATTAGTATTTGGTATTTCACTAGACGTTCTGTTAACTGAATTTATATTAAAAACTGGTTAAAAAGGTTAAATTCAAATTGAAATAAATAAAAAAAAACAAAGTTTCTGTTTTTAATCAGCCATCCTTACCACTTTGCAATTAACAGGAAATACAGAAAAACACTAAGGTGATATTTGAATATTTATTAAAAGTACATACAGCAGCATAGTACACCTGCCAAATCAAAATCTCTATATACATTTTAAAGGGATTCAAGCTTTGGGATTCATGTGATGTGCAAAATGAAGCCTTGCAAACAAATATACTGATGACTTTCTAATGCTTTAAAAAGTAAGAATCAAAGCGATCAAAAGAGAGCATGAGCATTTCAAAAGTACAAGAGGCCAGCGAGGTCTGCGTACACAGTAATAAAGAATCACAGTTCTTACAGTCTGCTCGTCTTACCCGTTTCCAGAGACAGTGCAGTATCCCTTTAGTCATCCTATTAATAATACATTAAGCTCTGTTTTGACTAGGAACACTTGTTCATTAGCACCCACAATTCCACAGAAGTTGGAGAACTTAAGTCTCCTTTAATTCAATAATATACATAAGTTGCATGATTTTGAACATATTATTGAAGGACACTGGCTTTAAAATGGCTATAAGTAAATCCAAAAAAGTGAGCAAATCACATCTGAAAATGGTGTGCCTTTGTCAGCATGTAAAAGGATCAGTAACATTTGTCAGTTAGAAAGGTCTGTAAAAAAAAAACAAAATTGGAAAAAATCTAAAAGGTAACTCCACCCACTCCACAGTGAAATACATTGATTATCTTTATCTACAGTGGCAGCGGTCAAGGGGTTGGCTACATTAGGCAGCAAGTAAACAGTCAGTTCTTGATGGTGATGTGTTGGAAGCAGGAAATATTGGGCAGTGTAAGAATCTGAGCTACTTAGACAATAGAGCCAAACTGAGAAGGCTAGACGACAGGGTCAGAACATCTCCAAAACATCAGGCAGGTCTTGTGGGGTGTTTCTGGTATGCAGTGGTCAGTACCTACCAAAAGTGGTTTAAGAAAGAAACCACCTGTCAACTGGTGACAAGGTCATGGGCACCTAGGATTCATTGAAGCAATTAGATTTATGGAGGCCCCGACTCACAACTTACAGGACTTAAAGGATTTGCTGCTAACGTATTTGTGCCAGACACTAGAGGAGACCTTCCAAGGTATTGTGGAGTCCATGACTCGAATGCTCAGATCTTTTGTGATGGTACAAAAGGGAAGTATTCAGTATCAGGCAGGTGGTGTTAAATGTTATGTGTACGGTGATTGTACAATCAAATATAAAAGAAAATGACACCTGCTTAAACCATATACCTACATCTTTTGGTTTGAGGTAATTTGTCCACCTCAAACCACTAGTATATAGAAGAGTAGAGGAATGCTGCTTGAAGGTGCTTGGCATTAGATGTATCAGTAGCTGAGTAGAGGACTACTGAGTGTAAATAAATTAAAGGCCATTTTCACAGTGGTGCAATGCTGGTACATTCTTACTGGTCCACATCCTGCAGCTTTATTGCTCTGAAAATCTTCCAAACAAATACCCTCTCCTGCAATACTAACGTATGTCAACTGCCACCTACTGTACAAACCGAAAACTTCAACACACCATTAAATACTAGTACTGCCACCTACAGTACACTACCAGAACTCACACCCCTGTACAGTATCAGAACCAAGAGAAGAACCATGCTCTCTACACTGAATGAGTGAGATAGTGCGGGAGGGACACTTGAGTGTAAGTGAGTGATGAGTGTGGTACAGAAAAGAAAAGAAGAAAACTAAACAAAGTGCTACATGAAAAACTGGCCCAGAAGGTTGGCCACCCCTAATACAATAAGCAAGCTGTGGAAGCAAACAGAAGGCCAGCGCAACTCGCCACGACGCCTCAGGGCAATCATGTGAACAACTGAGGGAAAGACAAAGACCAGAGCCAGCCCACACGTGGCGCCGGAGTACCTGCAGGAACAGGCAAACAAAGGTTATGGAGCCTTTACTCTAAATACATGCTTACATTCCTTCATATCTGTAATGTCTTACACCACACATTCAGACTTGTTTTGACAGACTGGTTTGACAGATTCCAAAAATATATGGCAAATTGTTTTAGCCTTCAACGCCTCTAGTGATTCAAGCTGTAGGAAATATGATTAATTTATTGTGATCAATTCTGTTATTGTGACAAAACAAGACAATCATATTCTTCAACTGTGTTGGACACAGATGGAATTTGGGCTCCACCTTTAAATCTATCTGTGCAGTAAACACACACACACACACACACACACACACACACACACACGCACCTTGCTCAAGGGCCCTTGCCATTATATACAGTAATGTATTTATATATGGAGTCTGTGTGGTTTTGTAGCTAATTTGTTAGATTTGTCAGATTATAAAACTGCTCATTTAGCATCTGATTCAATATAAAACACTTCCATCTAAGAGATTCAATCCATATTTTCTTTCACTAATCCATAGAAATACAGTGCATCCGGAAAGTATTCACAGCGCTTCACTTTTTCCACATTTTGTTAGGTTACAGCCTTATTCCAAATTGTATTAAATCAATCTCTTTCCTCAAAATTCTACACAAAATATCCCATTATGACCATGTGAAAAAAGTTTTCTTGAGAGTTCTGAAAATTTATTAAAATTAAAAAACTAAGAAATCACATTTACGTAAGTATTCACAGCCTTCGCCATGAAGCTCAAAATTGAGCTCAGGTGCATCCTGTTTCCACTGATCATCCTTGAGATGTTTCTACAGCTTAAATGGAGTCCCCCTGTGGTAAATCCAGTTGATTGGACATGATTTGGAAAGGCACACACCTGTCTATATAAGGTCCCACAGTTGACTGCATGTCAGAGCGCAAACACCAAGCATGAAGTCAAAGGAATTGTCTGTAGACCTCTGAGACAAAATAGTCTCGAGGCACAAATCTGGGGAAGGATACAGAAAATTTTCTGCTGCTTTAAAAGTCCCAATGAGCACAGTGGCCTCCATCATCCGTAAATGGAAGAAGTTTGAAACCACCAGGACTCTTCCTAGAGCTGGCCGGCCATCTAAATTGAGCGATCGGGGGAGAAGGGCCTTGGTCAGGGAGGTGACCAAGAACCCGATGGTCACTCTGTCAGAGCTCCAGCGTTCCTCCGTGGAGAGAGGAGAACCTTGCAGAAGGACAACTATCTCTGCAGCAATCCACCAATCAGGCCTGTATGGCAGAGTGGCCAGGCGAAAGCCACTCCTTAGTAAAAGGCACAAGGCAGCCCGTCTGGAATTTGCCAAAAGGCACCTGAAGGACTCTCAGACCATGAGAAACAAAATTCTCTGGTCTGATGAGACAAAGATTGAACTCTTTGGTGTAAATGCCAGGCGTCATGTTTGGAGGAAACCAGGCACTGCTCATCACGAGGCCAATACCATCCCTACAGTCAAGCATGGTGGTGGCAGCATCATGCTATGGGGATGTTTTTCAGCAGCAGGAACTGCCAGACTAGTCAGGATAGAGGGAAAGATGAATGCAGCAATGTACAGAGACATCCTGGATGAAAACCTACTCCATAGCGCTCTTGACCTCAGACTGGGGCGACGGTTCATTTTTCAGCAGGACAACGATCCGAAGCACACAGCCAAGATCTCAAAGGAGTGGCTTCAGGACCACTCTGTGAATGTCCTGGAGTGGCCCAGCCAGAGCCCAGACTTGAATCCGATTGAACATCTCTGGAGAGATCTGAAAATGGCTGTGCACAGACGTCTCCCATCCAACCTGATGGAGCTTCAGAGGTACAGCAAAGAAGAATGGGCAAAACTGCCTAAAGAGAGGTGTGCCAAGCTTGTGGCATCATATTCAAAAAGACTTGAGGCTGTAGTTGCTGCCAAGGGTGGTTCTACAAAGTATTAAGCAAAGGCTTTGAATACTTATGTAAATATGATTTCTTTGTTTTTTAATTTTAATAAATTTTCAGAACTCTCAAGAAAACTTTTTTCACATGGTCATAATGGGGTATTTTGTGTAGAATTTTGAGGAAAGAGATTAATTTAATACAATTTGGAATAAGGCTGTAACCTAACAAAATGTGGAAAAAGTGAAGCGCTGTGAATACTTTCCGGATGCACTGTATAGTCTGGTCATTCTCCTCACTTACCGGATAATGGAACCAATGTTGGGGTAAAACTTGGCCATAAGTACCCCAGAAGCTACAACAAGGGTGTTTAGTATGAAGACATGGAGAAAACTAGAAAAGAACAGAAAAGAAAAGAATTGATGGTTAACAATTAAACTATGTAAGTTATAGTAATACAGAGCTTAATTCTTATGAACTTCATTTATTAAATCTTTACAGTTATTTACAGACTTTATTGTCTGTTCATCAAGATGCTTTTGGAATTGAACAGAGCAAGACTGCAGCATGCTGTATTCTGTCTTTATTTATCCTGTTTATTCTTATGTAAAATGTATTTTCCAACAGTTCTGTCTAGTCTGCAAACACAAAGTACATCATAACCTTTTTTTAAGCAAATGGAGCCCAATGCTGCATTTATTTGCATAAAAGTAATGATTTTCATAAGCAACCGTTACTGATAGGGAGAAACATTTGTGTGTGCATGCGACACAATGCTGGCAGTGTCAGTACTGTAAACCAATTTAGCATTTAAATCAGCTGACTGAGGTGATAGAAGTATGAAAACTGTGCTAGTCTGTATCTTCTGGGTTATATCAAAACATTGTAACTACATTTTTACTATATTGTTTGAAAACATTAGCTGCTTGCATTAATACACATCAGTGTTTCTTCAAGGAATAGTAATCTTTAGGTAATAATGGAAGATGCTAGCCTAACATTGCTAACATACACTAGACTGTCACCAATCTCATTTTGGTAAATACTCCACAATCTTAATGTACTGCATTAGCTTAAATAATCTATCACAAAGCAACATAAACATGTATAAAAAGGTGTGGTTTTATCATTTAGCATTTTGTTAAACATTTAAGCTAAAATTAGAACACATCTCACATAGCATCCAACTCTGTAGTCCTATTCTGCTTTCAAACTGGACCGCAGTGCATGAAGTGATGCCACATATTGTACTGGTTCCAGTGGCTGCCTCACCATTCAGTTACGTGCCCTGCACTTTTTAGTGTTTCCCCACATTGCTCCCAACACACCTGATCCAACTCATCAGCTGATTAACAGTCTATTATTGAGTTAGAAATGGGGGTGATAAAGCAGGAGGAGCACTACCACGCACAGGGCAGTGAGCCTCGAGAAGCAGGGTTCAGAAACACTGTTCTAAACCTCACTGATTTGTATGAGACCAGTAAAAGATCTGGAGATGTTCTGAGTGTCGGGTCCATATACAGAGAGGTGACTGGTGACTGCCCAAGTGTTCTTTTTGTTAACAACATTAGCATAGCATCTCCAATTATAATGAGATCCTGTTTCAACTGTGATGTATAAGGAAGTTCACCTGGGGTATTGGTCACCAAAGATCTGACTCATAAGCTGCACTCGTACCAGGTAACCCAGCAGCGGATAGACGGTTGTCATTTGGAACAACAGGAAGGTCCGGGCCACAAACACCCAAACATCATTGCTAGGGAAGTTATCCAGAAAGTTCTGTGTCAAAATGAAAGCAAATGATACAGAAGATGTAATCTACAGTTAAAAATACACATTCATGTAATGTATGAGCAAGCAATGCTGTTGTTGACTAATGACCCATATTAAGCTATGGGTATGCACACACACACACCTCAAACCGGTTCAGATTTTGCTCCAACCCAGCAACAGATAGGGATAGAAAAAAAATTTGAAGCATCTCAGGCACCAGAGGACTGGTTTGAAAAACACTGCTCTAGGATTATACTAGTCTGGTAAAAAACAAAGAAAGGATTCTTACTGGTTCAAGACACTTTTTAGACAGTGGTGGAGAAGGAAATGCAGCAAAGATCAGCACCCCCACATACAGGTATGTTAGGCCCACTAGCAGGTAGGCCAAGGACAAATCCCGAACCTGCAAACACAAAAACACAGCATGTTCCATTTCAAGAATTTTCTACAAATTTGATGTCTTTGAAATTTGAATGCCTCATCATGGACCAATTTTATTTTTATTATTGACCCCATTCACCCCAAAAGCAGAACTAACAATGCTCCCAGTATTAGGAAGCCGGTTATGGCCAAGCGTCATGGCTCAGGATTCGAACCAACGAACCAACCATTCGAATTCCAACCCCTGGGCCAGTGTAGCTGCCAAGCCACTCTGATTAATTCCTGTGTTTCACAAAAATAACTTACTGTAGTTTACAGCTATATCAAGACAACCTGCTCCCATGAACCTGTGATAGTTTTGAACTTTTAAGAGCCAACTATTAAGAGCATTTCGTAAGCTTTCGTAAAATCAGTGTGCGATACTTTATATTTATATTTATATTCATGTATCTAAATGGGAAAGGATGGTATGTTAGGGTTGTTTCTTAAAAACAGGTAAAATGCTCGCATTAACCGTCAAACTGTCAGTTGCAATGCAATGCATGCAACCAAGAAGTGAAGAAAACACTGCAATAAAACATGATGTGAAACAAAGCAGGAAATGCCCTAAAAACCATGATGCAAAAAAACAGTGTCCCACTTCTGCTGACAACTGCTTTAAATGTTCTCCACTGATGAGGCCACAGTGGACACTTCCTGACAAGCAACAGCCTTCCTATTAACAACGGTCAAAACTCCTCAGCAGAGACTCAAAAACACAGTCCCATTTGTTTCTTACTGGCAGCTCTTAAATCAATAAAATGGGTTTTTTATCTAATCTCTGTAGCAGATGTGGGCAACAGGGGGCAGAATGCAGTTTTCTGATTTCTCTGCTCGAACAAACCTACTACACTTGGCAATTAACAGAGGATTTGAATCAGGTATTTGAGCAGAAAAATTACAAAACTGTGCAGGAATCCAGCCCACCCTCACCTATAGGCTGCATCAGTCTGTTACCACACATAACATTTCCACATTTCTCTGCAACTCAATCCACAGACTGCAAAACCACTTACAACAGAATGTCACAGGGCAGTTGCCAAATACTGTCAGTAAGCACATCTATTTAAATTTGTAGAAATCACAGTTTTTAAATTTGTGTTAAATACAGTTACAATCACAAGTTTACAATAGACTTATCATTGATATAAAGGTCATGGAAATATTGGGACAGTATGAGTTAAAACATACACCTTTAATAATATAGAAATTTATATATATATATATATATATAAATATAAATATAAATATAATCAGTAGCACAATACAAATACATTTGTATTGTGCTATTCAAAAATAAATAAATAAAAAATAAAAAAATCCACTAGAGTGTAAAGCTTCAGGACTGTGCGTGGGCATTAGGGACACTCACATTGTTCTCCTGATTTCTGTTGTTCTTCATGAGGGTGATGATGCAGTTGTGGATAAAGAAGGCCAGAGTAAGTACACCAGTCAGTTGAGGAAACAGTAGCCGGAACTCTTCACAAAGACGAAGACAAAGACACACACACACACACACACACACACACACACACACACACACACACACACACACGCGGTCAGTACCACTACAGCTTGATCTTTGTTACTACAGAGTGCACTAGAAGCCTGCTTTCTGAGGTACATTTTGAACCTATTGCCACCATAAACTGTTTTGAAGTCCATAAAACTCATAGTTTAGGGCATTAACCCCAGCAGCATAGTTTAGCGTTTTAACAGCATGCAAAAGTTGACCTATGCCTATTATTTGCATGAGTTTACCCTTTTTGTGCTAACTGGCTTCATAAGTGGGGAAAAAAAACATATCAGGATACATACTGGGCAGTGAAACACTTATGAATGTCAGTATGCTTATAAAATTCCTAATAACAGCAGTGTGCAGCATGAGCAGTCAGGAGCAAAATGATCTGCTTTAACAACTGGCCTATGTTGAAGCTAGGAGAAACTCTTGAACCACAACTGCTACAGTGGTGGATTTCTGGGGGCAAGTTGTTTAAAATGTTTACTTTATTATTACTAGATAACTTACATTATGGCTACAGAGTTTAAAATCTTATTGCAAGCATATAACTGTAGTAACTTTGATTCATGATTACAACAACGAAAATGCATTACATCAGATGAGGAGGATCAAAGCTAGCTACACACCTCAGTTGGGTTACTTTCTCTGAGAAAAACAAAAGAAAATCAGTCTAAGGGTATACATTTGCTAAGAAATCAGTCTACTGAGCTAAACTCCAGCTCTCTATATTGAATTTCTAGGTCTTAATCCAATTTAAGAAATCAAAGCATGCTGGTAGATCATTTGAATAATCAGGTAACTACAGAAATCCGGTTTATTAAATGCATGTAATGCACAATCATTGTCCACACCCAGGAATCCCAAGTAATTAACTAGTCATTTCAAATCCATTTGAAGTGCAATAAACATCTCCATGAGACATGAAACTTGAACTGGTTCCTAGAATGAGGCTTACAAAGGTACCTACATGCTAGACTGTGTACACAGTGCTGGAATTAATCTAAAGCTTTGTGAAACAAGTCATAATTTCATATTTTCATTCCTGCCTGTAGATTTAGGTCAAAAGGTTATGGCTTTAGTAGTCCTTTTAGAGCATTAGAAGATGGGTTACTTTTGGGAGCTGCACTGCTTGATCTTGGCTTATTATTTTATTCTTTATTATACATAATAAAGTGTCTGATTTTTATAGGTAAAATCTTTGTGAAAGCAACAGGCAACCAAGATATTCTTAATTTGCTTACCGAATGCACAGACACGCACACACAACATTCAAATGCAGTGCGAGTGTGTTTATATAACTGTCACAAATGACAGTTCCCCTGTATTTTGTCTTTAAAACTCCAACAAAAAGAAAAACAAAGCGGTTGATTTCCAGCCTTTCATTATGAGTGAATAGCAGACAGGTTGGATCGTGCTCCCGTTCCCGTACGTGTATTCTACTGTGTTGTTTACAGTGGTTCATTGCATACTGAAATACTGGTACAGCATTTACCTGGAACAAAAAACTCAGTGGAATAAAACCAGTAAAACTTCAGATGGAATCCTAATCGAATGGTTTTGAGGGTGACCAACACGATAAGATAGATCACCGAAATGGTACCTGTGAACAACAATGAGAGGTTGTTATCAGTGGCCTTATCATGCGAGTAACTTTATGGGAAAAAACAACCAAGCAGCCAAAAGTGTGTGTGTTACCATGGAGGAACAGCACAAACAAATCAATACATCCTTTATATGAGAATGCAAACTGTTGTGCCTGCATAGACAAGCATATTGTGCACATCCCATATATTCCCAAAAACAGTTTGATCTGATATACAAAACACATGACCACAGCATCAAAGGTATCACAGTTTACACGTTATCATACCCAAACAAAATATTCAAACAAGTCTGTGTTTGAATATCATCTCATATTTCCTGATGATGGTAGGGCAATGTGTAAACCATGGCAGGTTTTTAAATTAATGAATAAATAAATAAATAAATAAATAAATAAATAAATGTCAGTAAGTCTAAAATGCTTTATAGAAAGATTAAAACACATTTTATTTTAATGTGTTTTAATGATTTAAAAAATGCATTAAGGTATTCATTACAAGTACGATTCAGCACAAATACATTAAATTACACTGTAAAGGACCCCACAACATACAGGACAAACTAACAATAATATAATAAAATGTAACTCTAGGTCAAGGGCAAAAAAAAATCAAAGGCCAGATGTTGGTAATGTCCTTGTTCTAGCACACCCACTAAATCTGGCATACACATATATATACACCACATATCCTTAGGCAGTGAAAGGGATGGTGTTGAGATGGCAGCTCACCCAGGAAGGTGAACCTGGCGAAGAAGGAGGCTGAGCGGAAGTTGAGCAGCGGCAGCAGCAGAATGATGAGGTAGAAGGGGATGGTGTTGGTTTTACTCCACCAACGGTCAAACACAGCTGTGCTGTTGTCACTGGAGTAATTTAGGCTCATGCTGCCGTTTCTGTCTGGATCCAAGTCCGGGTACGGACACACCACTGGAACAGAGGAAGTGGTGAGGCAGTTAATTTTAAGTTAATGTTGCCACAATCTCAAAAATAAAAAAGGTCCCTAGACGGTTATTTGCTTTGATGAAGATCTAAATAAAACACTGTATGAGGAAAAAAAACAAAAACAACAACAATTGGATGTAGTAGCTTCTCGATTCTAAGGCAGGTTCTTTGGGTTCAATCAGTAACCAATCAAATCCCCTCAAGGCACTTTTTAAAATCTTTTATTGAATATTTTCAGTTCAGCAGCAAACGTAAACAGTGGTTGGTGTGGCACAACAGATAAAACCACTAGCAGCTAGTGAGCTATTACACCATGTGGGAGACCAAGGTTCGATTCTCAGTCTGGGTGACTATGCTGTGCTACACCAATAAGAGTCCCTGGGCAAGACTCCCAACACTACATTGGCCCACCTCTGTAATACGAGTTACCTTGTAAGTCGCTCTGGATAAGAGCCTCTGCTAAATGCCGTAAACGTAAATGTAAATGTAAACGTAAACAAAGATAAATTGGTGCTAAATAAGACCAATGATATCACTTGATGCCAGTGTCTTTTAAATGACCTAGTTACAGCACAGATATTACAAAAGTTGGTTGGTAACGTTACAAAAGTTGTTGGTAAAGGCATAAGCAGGATGCATGCATGTATAGTAGCAGAAACTACCTGAAAACACTCAGATATTGTGTCAGATTTGGGCATTCTCTCCCCATTTAAAAAGGAGAATACAGATGAAAATAACCTCATGTGCATTACTAATATAGCTGCCAAGTGGACAGACTTTCCTGGAAAGACTAATTGCGGTTAAAAACGCAACAGTATGCTCAGATGGTCACTTTCAGGCTCAGAAACAGGCAGAAAAAGCAAATGGCTTTTCAGCACAGGAGGGAAAGTCTTTAAAACATACTCACCTCCGTCAGTTCCATTTGTTCCAAACTCCCAATCAGACATGTTGACGTTGTGAACATAGTCTGGTTGAAGGGAAAAAGCACTTTTAAATTCACACAGAAACTAAAAATCACATATGAGGGAGGCAATAACTGATACAGAATGACCGTCATAAGAGATGCTTACTGTAGATGAATTTCCCGGTGTTGAACAGGAAGTTGGACATTAGAACCCAGTAGACCACCATTGCTCCAATCAGCGACACCAGTGAGAAGAGCAGACTGGACCACTGTCCAAACGCCCCAAAGTAATATTTACATACATCAGGAAACTCCCAGTCTGAGGTATCCATATAAGCTGCAAGGGGGAAGAAACAGCTAACTTCACCATGGTGTCTTTGCAGGTATAAATCACATTTCCGGAGCTCAGCCTGTTTCTTCAGATGACCGTGTCTCATAGTACAGGAGAATGCAGCTTGATAAGATCTGGGAAACTTATGAAATATAAGGACCATCAACTATAGTATTTTCATCTAAGGGCGGGTGACAAGAAGCATCAAACATGCAAATATAAGAGAGCATTTTTACTTAGAAGTTACAGGGCAGGCTCATCCATGAACGGTAGTAACCACGTTACTGATACATCATTAGGAACTACCGTCATGTCTGATTATGGTTAACATGGTTCAGAAAGAAGTCGGTCATGGGCATCTTGTTCAATGTGTGCATCCCTGTAAAATACTGCTTATATGTGCTCTAAAAAGAAATGCTGTATTTATCTTGTCATAGTTGAATAATGAGAGTTCAGTACATGGAAAAGTATGAACCTCAAACACTGCTGTGTCCTCTTTCAAAAAAACAAAACAACTGGAAAACCCTAGGGCAACCGCAAACCCCAAACTGTTACAGTAGTCTAGGTTAATTTTACTGACGTCTCAATTTTTTTTATTTAAATGTAAAATATACCCAGCCCACTAGTGAAGGCCATTTGAGGATAAATGCAACAGCTACTTCAGAAGAATATGGGAACTCTGGCTAAAAAAAAAAAGAAGCTAAAAGTGTGTGCTAGTTGACATAAGTAAGGGCTGATGCAGTTAGGACTGGCACGCTGGAGCCTATGGAGCGCTAGACTGATCAGCAGCAACAACCTCTTCAGCTAGGTAACCACAGAGCGTACCAACTAGACACAGAGAGGAATCAGACAGTACAGCAGCACTATCCAGTAAGGGAAAAAAAAAACACAAAGATATGCTATGCTATACTATGCTAGGTTAGGCAAAGCCCCAACATTACAGGGCTTTAAGTGAGAGAAAAGGGCTGTTAATCAGTTCTCTTTAGGTCTTCTCAGAGAAGCTCGCCATAATTATAATCATGTCTTTATATTGCCTCTCCCTTAATAGTACAGTATATAATCCACAGGACTGGACGCAAGAACATTCCTGCATTCCCTCAGTCCTGTGCTGACAGCCGTAAACAGCTCAGCAATGTCTCAAAGACCTGCTAAGAGACACTCCTCCATCTGTTTTCATTCACTGCAGAAAGGCGTGTACTACCCCATGACCCTTATAGATCTCTGGACATGGATCATGGACAAGGCCCAGAGATTCCACCTGGACAATGCCCTTTACCTGACATATCACTTGTCAATGTTATTAAGTGATGTGATTTGGTGAAGGAACACCAGGTGCCGGTATCTTACGTATTGATTTAGTTGATTTCAGTACTCTGTAACAGCAGTAGAGGGTCAGTAAGCCCATTAAGATGACAATGATTATCCCCAAGGTGAAACCAGCCTGAGGGAAAAAAAAAAGGTCCAGTTACAGGCTGGAGATTGAGGCAAAAGGTATGTATAGGTAATGCTGTGATTTTGTGTAAAAATAACATTTCAAACATACCTGCTTTATTCCCCATGGAATGCTCAATATAGAAGTCCCCATCATTGTGTTCCATATAGCAAAACTACACACAACAGCCTTCATCAATACAAACTCCAACACTTCCAATACATCAGTTACTGTATTTTTTAATATCTGTAGTTGATACCATATGTGTTCACATAAGGTTTCATTAGGTGAAAGCATGCAAAGGTAATACATACATGGTAACAATGCTGGGGTTTTTTGCAGCGCCATCTTTCCCACGCACTTTGAATGCTGTTCCAAGAGGGCTATAAACGTAGAGATCATCAGGAGAGGGGATCACATGGTCTGGAGGAGCCTGCAGAACACGAGCACAACAAACAAAATCATTACCTGATAATGTATATGTGGCAAGTCTATAACAACTTCTGGCAGACAGGAGACACTGAGCCAACCGCTGTCTGCTGTTGGCATGTTAACACATTTCTCAACATGGCTCATGTAAGGCATGCAATAGCATTAGATTTAAGAAATGAATCAGTGCACATCTGTGACTAATCCTGTTTGATTTGAATTGTACAGCACAATTCAGTGCCTTCGGGATCCAACACAAACCACATGAAATCTTATTTAGTGTGACATTCTGGTTACGCAAACACTGACAAAGCTGAGATAAGGGAGAAAACGGGATTATCTCTGGACTTCAACCACATTAAGCATCCATTGACTAATAGTCATTTACTAAGTGGTTAAAAACAAGAAAAATACATCAGTGTACATAATTTTAGTTCATGTTAGAATTGAATTATAATCAATTATAAGCTTATACATGCACACATACATACACTATATAGACAAAAATACACCTCTTGATCATTGAATTCAGGAGTTTCATTTAGTCTCATTGCCACAGGTGTATAAAAATCAAGCACTCTGCCTTAACATTTATTAGTTAAAGCATGGGTGGTTCTAAAGAGCTCACTGAATTCCCGCATGGTACTGAATGTAATAGGATGCCTCTGCTGCAACAAGGCAGTTGGAGAATATCCTAGATATTCAACCATCAGCAGGGAGTGGTATTATTGAAAAGTGAAAGCGTTAAGGAACCACAGCAACGGAACAGAGCAGGGTCACAGAGTTCACAGGTCACCAATGCTCTGCAGAGATGGGACCAACTCCATATTGATGCCTATGGATTTAGAATGGGATATCATAAGCGCTCTTGTAGGCATCATGTCCTAATACTTTTGTCTATATAGCATATATACACTACATACCTGTGGAAATCAGAATGAAAAAGCTCCTCTGGGCAGTACTTGTCCAAGTGCCCAGTAAAACACTGATATTAGAATAAACACAATAAATGTCAAATCACCACTTTTTGTATTAATTTCGAGGTGTTCATTAAAACATCTCCAAAATTCTCCTCATGGGAGTCTAGTATAGTTAGAAAATCAGTTTTCTTAACCATGTTAAATCAGGAGAGCTGGTCACTGAACACATCCACGCGCTAGCTAAAAATATTCAGAAGAAAACTGGAACCAAGCTTTGTTCTTCTTGATTGATTTTTTGAGCAAAAAGACTCCTATTGACTACATCAATGGTTTTAAATAATGTACTTGGGTGCCACTGAAACTTCTGTACAGAATTGTATATATAAATATTACTCATTAAATAAACATGCACTTTTATTATTCAACCCCCCCTCCTCCCTCCCTCCCTCCCTCTTCCTTGAATGGAACTGCTGTGTGGTCAGACAGAAACACTGCTGTGAACCAGATGCTTGAACAGTACAGTTACAGGCAGTAGATTGAAATTAGAAATTAGTTCGTGGTTGCTATAGTAGGTTCTGTGATGGGAAGAGAGCATAGATAGAGTACCAGCAGTCTGTCTGAGGAGGCGGTCAATCGTCCGTAGTAATGCACCCTGTTGCTCAGTGCCGAAGCCTCAGCTGACACTCGCTCCTGAGCAGAGTCCTCCACTATGTTCCTGTGCTCCACATGGAAAGGCCTGCCAGTCATTGTAAATTAGATTTTAGTGAGGTCATGCTTAAAAAAAGGAGCAACACTTTATTTATTATTTCATTACATCATTTAATTCATCATGTATTTAACAGCTGAGCCATTAAAAACTAATTGATTGTCTCAGAGGAAAACAAATAAAATTTGTTGAACACTTAACAGTTTGAACATGCACTAAATGCAAGCAGCTGCATTTTGTGAGGGAAACAATTACAACCATCTCTATCCTGGCACTGAAGTGGAACAAACTTTTCTAAAGTGCCCCTGGGTCTCTGAAGAGCAGAGTCGCTTGCTGTCTTCAAAGGCAGACTGAAGACCCACCTCTTTCAAGAGGACTTAGGCAGAGTGTAGTGTATATTGAGTATTATGGCATTCATACTGACTTTTGTGTTTAACAGTATTTAAGCTTAGAGGTATATTTTGGATCCAAGCTGATACAAACTAGCTAAGGGTTCTTTAAATCTCAAGCAGCAATAAAGCATGCTACAGTTCTGAGAAATCAAGACCACAAACATCTTCAATATAACTCACACAATTCAGAGAGCTACATCTTGGTCAGGGTTTGTGAAATTCCAAACGGGATTCAATCAGGCTGACTTGTTTGTGATGCTGGAACAACACACCATTGGATGGGGAAAGCAATAGTGTTTCTTGGAACTGATATGCATTGTAATATTCACATAATGCCTGCTCTGAGATACAAACAAGTGGGTTTTGAGGACAAGTTGCTTACCTCAGTGTGGTTAAGGCCAAGTATATTACCCACAAAATATTTTACCTTCAGCACATTTTTATACAAGACTTTTATTTTAACACAGAGGCTGTTTCTACTTAAAAGTTGTGTGAAGGGTTTTGTACTTGTGTTAAAACAAAGAGCACAACAGTGTGTTGGTAAGGATATCAGTAAATGTCTTATTGACACATTGTGGCTGAGCTAAGCAGTCGTCATTAAAACCTGATGTACTTTAGAGTTAAAGAGTACATTAGGTTAATGTACTTTCAACACTTATGTCATTGCCTAGATAATACGGTGTATATAATTTTTAATGCTGACTCTGGCTGCATGTCTCTTTTGTTAAGCAACAATCTGCCTGTCAATCACCTGTGCTGACTAACTATGGTTTTTAAAAAGTACATGTTGAAATCGCCAGCTTTTTGAAAGTGATCTATTAGCAGGCCAACAGGTTTCTGCCTGCAAACACAAGCCAAATCAAAATAAATCTTTGAAATCATGTAGTTTAGAGAACTCCAGGTATACAATCAATAACCTACCTTTGATCTGAAAATCATAAGAGTACATAAAACGCAAGAGTTCCGGTATGCAAAACCAATGAGTAAAATGCATCTCTCCCATTGAAAGCAATTAGTGAGGGAGTGTGGAAGGTGGTAAAAAGGGCATACAATGTGAACAACTTCTGAAGCCATACCTTCTTTGTCTGGGGTCCAGGGAGTCTACTGGGTCCGAATAGTACTCTCCTGCTTGAATGGAGCCCAACAGTGGTTTCCAGTCCTCCTCCATGGTCTTCTCCAATTCAGTGGTTCACTTAAAAAACATTACCTGTGCAGGTGAAATACAAATCCCAATCAAAGCCCAATCCAGGATCTTACATACATTTCCACATTTTCCCTCCACAAGCAAGGCAAACTTGGTATTCCAATAATTCCAAAGGCTTAAAAGGGAATCGGACCATCTATTCTAAATGATACATAATAGTGTGATGTACAACACTGGATTAGAGATAAACATCAATTCTATTTTAGTTACAATCCTGGTTTCTTTACTGACTCATGTCTCATGAGTTTTACGCAACACTGATAGCGTTAACGTAGTCTGAAACAGTATTTCCATGAATTTTCCATGAATGTATTTACAATGTATTTGAAAGCTGTTCATAAAATTATTGCAAAACAGATTCTCCAAAATCAGGCAGTGCATTTCTAAACATGTGTAATGAATTTCTGTGAAGGAACTTTCAGAGACATTAAACCTCCTTAAACGTCTTATTCCACTCACCACCACTGTGAACAATTCAGCCTGGAGAAGTTCATTTCACATGAAACCACTCTGAATGATGTTTACATCTCAACCATTTAATTATGTAGAACTTTCTGAAAGGTTCACAGGGTTAAACACATTGGCGCCCCTATTCAAATCTGAGGAGACAACTCAGTGCAAGCCCTTTCGAGAAGAAAGACGCCCCATCCCTGCACGTGAGCATGACTAACATGAAAGGCCACTTTACATCCACCCTCTAAACCATGACTATGCTTGTGAGGAGAGCAAATCAACAGCTTACGACATTCCTGCCCAGCAGCTGGTATGGGCATGTGAATTCAAGACACTTTTTATTTTATTTAGACATTTAAGACATTTAGCAGGCGCTCTTATCCAGAGTGACTTACAAAAGTGCTTTTCTATTTACTTAAGTATAACCTCAGCTAGTTTGAATAGGCTACAATTCAAAGATACCTCCAAGTTAAGACACCACCACACACAAGGCAATAAGGTGACCAGTGAAGGTGAAAGTATTCTCTGAAGAGGAGGGTCTTCAGTCTGCGTTTGAAGACAGCGAGCGACTCTGCTGTTCTGACACCCAGGGGAAGTTCGTTCTACCACTTTGGTGCAGGACAGAAAAAAGCCTGGACGCTTGTCTTCCGTGGATCTTGAGGGATGGTGGATCGAGCCGTGCCGTACTTGAAGCTCGAAGGGCTCTTGGTGCAGATTGGCTTTCGACCACTGCCATCAAGTATCTCAGCTCTTTCATTATTTCAAATTATTCTATATAGTTTAATTAATGTGCCAAATCAAATTAATCAATGAATCAGAATGATGTACTACTATTGGAAATTCATAAACAAACAATAAACAAACAAGCTGATTTGCCGAGTTAAGCAGAACACTCCCAATCAGTCCTGGGTACAAGTATTCAAACCTGAGGAAAACTTCTTAGGATGGAAAATTGCTGCTTAATCTCAGCTTTTGACTCCAGCAGCAGAAGCAGATCTCCATACTGAGGGTCATGTGCCTGGCTTCACCATTCACAGGACTGTAAACTATGAATAAGGAAACTGCTGATGTGCCAGAACCAAGAACATGGTAAATCTACAACGACTAACCTTACTTCCTCAAGATAATGCAAAGCTACACAACCGTTCCTTTAACCGTCTTAACATTATTCCCAGAACAGATGAATAATATAGAGATACTCGTTACTGGTCTTCCAACATGTTTGAGTTCACAGAAGGACAAGGCTGCTGAATCAGACTTCTGAAAAAGCAGAAGCTTCTGAAAACTGTGTGATCAGCTAAACCTGGACAAGCAGAAGAGCTGGTATATGACCGAGCACAGTTATTTCATACAGCTACAGAACTGTAAACGGGACACACAGAGGCAGGAAAGGGTTTAAACCTGTATTTAAAACCCTGCCAGGACAGTTATGCTGAAGATTGTTGTTGACTGAGTAAATGAGTCTGGTTGATGTTAGATAGCTAGCTAAACAAGCAGTGTCCTCCTGCTGACACCTTCACTCTTCAGGTTCCGACATTAATTAAACGCTTTAAATACGATGTTTTTCATCCTGTGTTTTGTATTTATTTTTGTCTCCTGTGAAGAAACGATGGTGTATTCGCCAGCTCGGTAACTTACCTCCTAAGAGAAAGCGAAGAAACAATTCGTCTTGCCAAGCTAACTTGTTTTGAAAAGGACCCGTAACGTGATCACACGCCGGTTAAGGTTCTTGTTGGACCTGTAGTGAAAGCTGCGCCCCAGCACGACCTAACTGCCTTTTGTGAGAACGTACAGTGAACTACAATACCCATAATTCCCCTGGAGGGCACGTCCCTTGTATTTTGTTCCGGCTCGATTCCAATTCAAACGAATAAATCCATCTTCTTATTTTAGACACCTCAGTCTAAGCCCACTAGTCAAGAAATAGCGTGAGCTACAAAATGATAAAATATAATAATCAGCAGCAGTTCTTCTTGTGGCTTCATTTGGCGACCACATGTATACATACAACAGCTTCATAAATTAGCTAGCAATTAGTTAATTAATTACCTAATTAATACAGTAACAAGTGCTTTAAGATAACAGCTTAAACCACTGAAAGACTTTAGAGTTTAATCTATTGAGCAAATCACCGAATGCAGTTAAGGACAAATCTAAAAAACCTAAATCGCATTAATTGTTAGTTTGTGGCTTTTTAATTCATTATTTTAGTATCTAATTAATTGTTTGTACTTGTTTTTATTCTGTTCATCCCGCATTTCTTATTCCTAAATCATGATTTAAAGAAAAGAAAAGCAAAAAAAGTACGGCAGTTACTTTAACTCGTTTTAACCTAATTAATTAAGTATGATAAATTGGGGGGGAAATCACAGAACTTGATCTGATCTAAAACTTATTTAATTATATATATATATATATATATATATATATTAACGTTCAATTGAAAACTAAAGTGTCTAAAGTGATAAATTGTTTGTTATTGTTTGGACGAGCATCTAAATGTGAGGGTTTTTATATGGACAGAATGAGATTTACAAATTCAGACATTGTAATTATGTAAGCTCCAAACTATTGTTTTAAGGCAGATTAGTAAATGTTTAGTTCATACTTTTATTGTTTCTTATCACTTTTCGCAATTTCGGAGGTTGCAAATCCAGCTCCAGAAAGACCCCGGATCCGCCCCACATTTTCTTCCGACTGCCTAAATGGTTCCGTTGCAGCTGAGCTGCAGCAGAGGCCTCCAGGCGGTCGGAAGGAAATCCTGGAGCAGAGTTCCGCTTTCTGGAGCTGGATTTGTCACTATTGCCCAACTTTAACATCAAATAAATCGTTTTTAATCAACACTATTTTTCTACAAAGATATTAAATAATTAAGTTATGTGAAAGATCCTAAACTTGTTATTTTCTGTTTCTGATTTTTCCGTTTCCCGCCCACTTCCCCCAGCGCTCTTCTCTGCGCCCCGCTCACTCCCTTCCCTCTTCGGATCGCTCCGCGCCTCTCCTGCGGCCCTGCTGGAAGCGCTCCCTCACCTTTCGGGGCAAGCCTGTAAAACACACGAGCTTAGCTACGAGGCTACGAGTGGTACTTTGAAATGTATGTAGGGAAATAATGTATAATGTCGCTAAAATGTTTTCACGAGTGAAAATTGAGAAAATGTTAAAATCTTAAAACTCAACACGTGACCCATGGATTCGCCAGTTAGCTAGCTAGCTAGTGCTAGCTTGTGCTAGCTTAATAATAAATTAGCTTTAGCGAAGTTCATTTTCAGTCTGTTTTTCTTGTTCTAACTCAAATTTAATAAGATTTTCATATTAGCTACAATCAAAACGTTTAGTGTGTTTTAACGCTTTCTTTATTTGCTCGCTAGATTAGCCGCCAAATCCGTTCGTGCTAATGCTAGCTAGCGTCTGCTAACTCACTGAAACCTTAACTTAAGCACTGAACGTTTTATCAGATTTATTTATTTTTGTGTTTTTCTGAGGGGTGGGGGCATTAAATAATAATAAATGAGGTCGGAGCTGGCCTAGTTTTCGGTTTTCGTCCATTTCTTAATTTAACTTTCCATTCCACCTTAAATGGTGAAGCAGTCACAGGTGCCTGAACACCCCCGCTGTTCGGTTTAAGGTGGAATGGGAGGACGCCAGCGGCAGCGTGGTCAGCGCTAGCCTGCCTGGGAAATCCCGCCAGCGTGGTCAGTTAGCTGGAGTAGGTTTCTCGCTGTTTGTTTAGCGCAGTAAACCTAAAAATGGGTAGTTGGTAGTTGTTAACCTTCATGTTGTAATGCGTGACCTTTCACAGTCCTCCTGTACTAGTTATATCCTTATCGACGCCTTGCTGATTGTTGTATCTCTTATTTGGCTAGCTCACACACCTGTGGTCAGGTATGGACGACTGGGAGGAAGAAGAGCAGGTAATGAACACTAATGAATGGTGTAAACTTGAAGTGGGCACGACATACTGGTGAAAACGTGACCACGTGGTGGGATTTTACTTGTTACCACCTTAAACAAAGCTCAACATGTATAGTGCTACCTAATCCCCCCTGTTTACTCTCTGTGGACAACAGTTTCTCATCAGGTTAGCTGAACAGCTGAACAGTTGGCCAGCCAGGGGAGCGATGGAACAGTAGATGGTCCATATATTCATGTAACAGCTCTGAGAAACTGAGGGCTGTTTAAACCATAAAGGAGGTCCTGCTGTAATACTGCTCTCTTACCTGTCAGTAAATTGTCCTGCACACATACGAACACTTCTGCTTGCCTAACAGGCACAGGAAACGCATTACTCTCACACTTCTGCACCTCATCCACAGTTAACAGATGTGGTCTGATTGTAATCCCCTCACGATGCGTCCCGGGGTGAATCAGAATGTGATCCAGTCAGCAAAAATGCTTCATCATATGTAAAACAGACTTCACAATTCAGATTAGTGTTCTGGTGAAGGGAGAAAACCACAGTTATTGAAATATAAACCCATGGAAATGACAACCATGAGCCCAGAGCACACCAACCAGACAGTGTGTTCATCTAGAACGTTCTCTCCAGTTTATGCTCTTCTAGTGTGTAGTCGCTGTTGGGTCGACACCTTGTATCTCAAAATTAACTTGGGAAGTGGGGAAAATGACTTGATGGAAGTAAATAATTCACTTTGGTCCATTCTTCATGACCTTTTATACAATATAAAGTACCCTGTCAATTTGAAATGGCAAAAGTGGATTCCCCATTTTAATGTTTATTCCTGCTGTGTGGGATTTTTTTGTTTGTGTTTTGGCCTTTTCTGGTCTTTTCTCTACTTTTGAAAGTTGTGACGCAGTAGTTAATCGTCATAATGTGAAACCTTTTAAATTGTCCCTATGCTACGGTGAATCATATTTTTAGGGACTTATGAGTGAACTTCATAAGTGTTTATCTTGTATTCAGGCTAAATGAGACAGTTTGCAGTGAGATGCACTGTCCGTTGCAGGGAGTAAAGCACAATTATTGAAATATAGCCAAACTTATGAAACATACTCAAGTTGTTCTTCAGGAGAGCGTTCTAGACTCTTCTTTAACATTGTAGCATCATTTCGAAAGCAAATGAGCCAAAGTGAATGAAGGAGAGTGACCTTGTACAGACCTTTTAATCTGGTCACTGATCCTGTGTTGATTTGAGGGTGTTATTTATTTTGGACGGTGTCTACATTGTTTCGGGCTGCACAGAAAAAAAGACCTGCGGTGAAGTGGAATAGTTTCTCATTTATGACAGCTATTCTGGTTATTTAGTGGCTCCTTGGCACAGTTTGGAAATACTAGTTTAAAGCACTAACTCATGCGCACTCTGACAGAGCTTTATAATTGCAGTGTAAAAACTAAGGCTTTAGCCTACCATCTTGTCAGGACTTCAGGGTCTTGTCTGTATAAATTAGTGCTTTTATTTATTTTTGTCTGTCTGCCTTTATCCACAGAGCCCTGCTGTGAGCAACTCAAGTTGTGGTAAATGTATTTTCCTGGATTAGCAGATATTACAGAGCCACGTCACTAATGAAAGCACTTGCATGTATAAAATAAGTAAAATATTACATATACGCTTACCTACATTTCTTTTTGTTAGGAAATTCAGGGAGCTCATGGAACAATGGGGGTCAGCAAAACGGCTTCAGAACCAGTGGTAGGGTGTAATTACTATTAAGATAATTGTATTTTATTTATTTATTATTATTATTTTTTTTTTGGTTGGAGCTATAACCAAGCTTTTGAGAATTTAAAGCTCAATCTGTTGTAGACAATGAGGGAAGCTCTTGGAAAAGGGACAGTGGCGATTTTGGGCTCCGAGGTGGTACGAGAGGTGAACCAGCTGATTTAATGAAGCTCTCTAAGGTCATGTGGTAATGAATTAGCTGTTCTCTGAAACTGCTGTTTTTGACATTAGGTCGGGGTTCTAGAGGTCGTGGTGCAGGCTTCAAGAGCTTCAGTTCTGGTATGCTTTTCTGGGTTTTTTTTTTTTTTTTTTTTTTTTTTTGCCCAATTGCATAGTGTTTCTTGTAAATATTACACCAGTATGTTGCTTACATGTAACTAAATGCATTGTCCTTTTGTACAGGAATGGATGAAAATGGCAACAGTGAAGGTTGGTATTCCCTGATAATGGTATAGCCCTTCCTGTGTGTCTCCTGCATCCAACTGACCCACTGTGTTCTCTACCTGTAGAAGATGGAGGCAAATACTGGAACAGTAATAGTGGAGATGATGGTGGATTCAGGGGTAGAGGTGGCAGAGGTATGTAATCAGACAAAATTACGTTTAGGCAATATTCACTGGCAGGACTCAGTGCTGACTTGTGTTTGATATTGTTAGGGAGAGGATCAAGAGGCAGGGGAGGATTTAGGAATTCTAACAACTCTGGTAATTTTTCTTTAATTTTGCTTGGTCTTAATGGTAGTCTGAAAATGACCTTTCAGTAATTTTATGTATTTGCACTTCCACAGAGGCTGACGAAAATGGCAATGATGATGGTAATGACTTCTTTATGATAAGTGGTCCTTTTTATGAATGTTTCCAATGCTCAGTCTGAATATCTGCATGGTTATTGCAGGTTTCAAAAAAGGTTTTGGAGGTAGGGGAGGTCGCGGGAGCAGAGGAGGCCGTGGAGGTTTTGGACGAGGTTAGTTAATTGGGGTGCAGAAGTCTTTACAACTTTTTCTTTTGTAGAAGTGGCTACTGTGCTGATCACCAATAGTGCATAATTACATTCAGTGTTTGCATGTGGAATTAATCAGTTAGCTGTATTTAAGGTTTTGGGAGATATATACAATTATAGAACGACTTCATGGTGTAGTGATCGATTTCTGTTTGTTTCTAGGTGGTGGAGGAGAAAGAGGAGGTGGAGGTGACTTGGTTTATTCATATTTGGACAGGCATGTTGTCAGTGTAAAGCATGACTGCACACAATCATTGCCTGATAAGACTATTTATCTACTACTTATTTGTTCGTTTTAGGTTACAGGGGAGCAGATGAGGAGGTGTTTTCCAAGGGTAGGTCAATATCTTAACTGTCACCTTTTATTAATTAAAGATAAGTCACCTTGCTTATTTACTCTCTTACTTTTCCCCTTGCTAACTTAAGGCTCAGTGGTGGAGGAGGATGGTAAAGATGTAAATGCAGGTATGTTCATCCCTACTTTGTTGTAAGTTTTAAAACAGGACTTCTTAAAGATCACATTGAAATTAGACCTACAATTAAGTCTAGTAACTAAACTGTCTTTTGTGTTACTTCCGACCCACAGGACCCAAAGTCATATATGTACCTCCTCCTCCACCAGAAGAGGAGAGCTCTATTTTTGCCCACTATGAGACCGGCATCAATTTTGACAAGTATGATGACATCCTTGTGGATGTAAGTGGAAGCAACCCTCCGAAGGCAATCATGGTATGTGATTATTATATATTTATGTATTTATTTATTTATTTATTTATTTATTATTATTTTCTCTTTTTGTGTGAGATAGGTAGGGGCATTTTTCCTGCTTTAACAGACCTACTAATCCTGGCAGTTAAGAAGTTGAATTGGGTGTGCTTGAGCAGGAAAGCACAAAATTGTGCAGGAATTCTGTCCTCCACTGGTGTAGGAGAAAGTGGGCTGTAATGCTTTTAAAAGTACTGTTTACAAGAAAAACATTTACCCCCCCCCCCCCCCTTTTTTTTTTTTTTTTTTAGACATTTGAGGAAGCTGGTCTTTGTGAGACGCTCAGAAGGAATGTTGCCAAGTCTGGATATGTAAAGCCGACTCCTGTTCAAAAACATGGTATTCCCATAATATCTGCAAAACGAGATCTCATGGCTTGTGCCCAGACTGGATCAGGAAAGACTGTAAGTGCACACTTGGAAATAAATAACGGCAAACATGTAGGAATTAAAGTATTTGTTAGATTTGAGGCTTGATTTTGTAAGCTATTGTTTATTTAAAAAAATGGATCCTACCTCCCCTGCTATTGCCAAAAGTAAGTGAGGTGACTTGAAATGCACAAAGAGAACCTATACCCTGTACGCCATTTGGTAATAAGTCGTATCTACACATGCTGTAGGCTAATTTGTAGGCTTTGCTGATTGTTGTAGCAAAGATACAGCCAAAACTTATGCTGCTTATGTTTCATAGGCATATATTTAATCTTGTTATTACTTCAAATTATTGTTCTTTATTATTGTTGTCTTGTAATTGTAATGAAGACACACTCTGTTCAAATGGACTATGGTCGAGCAATCTGTATTCTTGACTCTGGTTATTTTCCTTCTGCAGGCTGCCTTTTTGCTTCCCATTCTTCAACAGCTGATGACTGATGGTGTGGCAGCCAGCAAGTTTAGTGATGTGCAGGAACCTGAGGCAATCATTGTCGCCCCTACCAGAGAACTAATCAATCAGATATATTTGGAGGCCCGCAAGTTTGCATATGGGTATGAACATTTCTTAAATGTTGAAGGCAAACTGTTTTGATCTTTGGTGGGATTTAAACAGTATAAACCCTTTCTGAAGTTCATGTTTACTGGTCGTGTATTGCTGAAGCACTGTCCTAATGGAGCAATATGGATGCTGGCTGTAAAATAATTGTATGTCTGTAAAGTAGTATTGGGAATTTCTTGTAGGACCTGTGTGCGTCCTGTTGTGGTTTATGGAGGTATAAGCACTGGGTACACAATTCGAGAGGTGTTGAAGGGCTGCAACGTGTTGTGTGGGACACCTGGAAGATTATTGGACATTATTGGCCGTGGAAAGGTATTTTTATAATATTTAGCAGAATCTTCTCCATTATTTGTGCTCTGGTTCAATAAGAATGTATACTGACGCTAATTCTTTTTTTTTTTTTTTTTTGCAGATTGGACTAAGTAAACTTCGTTATTTGGTCTTGGATGAGGCTGACCGTATGCTTGATATGGGCTTTGAACCAGATATGCGAAAGCTGGTGAACTCTCCAGGCATGCCTACTAAAGAAGAAAGGCAAACCCTCATGTTCAGTGCCACCTATCCAGAGGATATTCAAAGGTTTGTCACCCTATATGCTTAGGTTGGTTCTAGAAATGTACATGTTGAGACTGGTTGGCCTATTCTTAGTGTGCTTTAAGCAGAATTGTCTGATTGCCTAAGTCTGTTTGCATAACATCTGTTATGTGCTTTTTGCTAGACTGGCAGCTGATTTCCTAAAGGTGGATTATTTGTTCCTTGCCGTGGGCGTGGTGGGGGGAGCATGTAGTGATGTGGAACAGCATATCATTCAGGTGGATCAATACTCAAAAAGGGAGCAGCTGCTGGAGTTGCTCAAGACCACAGGTGCTTGAAGTTATTCTGCATACGTGTTAATAGTGTTATTGCAGTTTCAACTAGATATTAGTTCTGCCAGGCAGATATCAGACTTCAAACTGTTTCAGTTTCTAGCACCTTTGGGAGTCTGATACTAGTTGCTCCTGTCAGTTTACTGTGAGCCCTTTATTCTAAATGTTATTTGTTTCTTAATAAAGGCAAAAGGTTTATATGCAAAGCTACTTTGCAGTTGCTCATGTAAGTTGTTTTGTTATTGCCACTGCAGGGACTGAGCGAACAATGGTTTTTGTTGAAACCAAAAGAAGTGCAGATTTCATTGCAACATTTTTGTGTCAGGAGAAAGTACCAACTACAAGCATCCATGGGTGGGTAAACATGTATTGACAAATTTGAGTACAAAACAAGGGGTCATGAATTTTAAGTAAAAATAAAAAAAAGTAAAGATTAATATGTAATATTCTTTCTTTCACAAACATACATTACTGAGAGTTGCTCACTCCTCATTCCGGTTATTCTCTTTATCAAAACTGGTTTGGGGGGGGTGTACTGTAGCTGAAATCAAACTGAAAGCCCAGCAAATATGTACATGGTTTCACTTTGTAAACTTTTTTTTTTTTTTTTTCTGATCGTGTAACATAGGTAAACGCTGCTTACTGTGTCTTAGGCTGGCAGAATAGTTGCTGGGAAGAACTGTTTTGTTAGTCCATTGTACTTTCTCTCTTGGGCTAACTGCTTTTAGTAGTTGATTTTCTAACTTAGTTTTTAGTTCATTTTTTAAAGATGGGAATTGCCTATGTTTTTAAAATTCTCAACTTCCTGGTTTGACATTTTCTCTAAAATACCAAAAGACCAAAACTCTTAAATGTAGAATTCTGTTAAGGTCTGAAGGATTAGAGTAGTTCAATTAATACATTTTCTAGTAGCCTGGACAAGATCAAGCTTATCTAGCATATTGTATCATCTGTATTATGTTGTCTGCAGAGACCGGGAACAGCGAGAGCGTGAGAAAGCTCTCTGTGACTTCCGCACAGGTCAATGTCCTGTGCTTGTGGCTACATCTGTTGCGGCTAGAGGACTGGACATTGAGCATGTCCAGCATGTAGTAAACTTTGATCTGCCAAATAACATTGAGGAGTATGTTCATCGCATTGGAAGAACGGGCCGCTGTGGAAACACCGGAAGAGCTGTTTCTTTCTTTAACCCGGAATCTGATACTCCTCTTGCTCGGTCTCTGATCAAAGTTCTCTCAGGGGTTTGTGATTTTTTTAAATTTATTTTATTTATTTTTTTATTTCACGTTTCTGTGCGACCCTAGAATCCAGTATACACAAGAATCTGGTATGTGTCTTCACTATTTTATTTTTCGTTCAAGCTCAACTATTTGTGTCACTAGGCCCATCAGGAAGTCCCACCATGGCTGGAGGAAATTGCATTTAGTGCACATGGCACAACAGGATTTAACCCACGTGGAAGAGTGTTTGCCTCTACAGACACTCGCAAGGTATGAACTGGCTAGTTCTAAAAGTTATTTCTTGACAAACGATTCTTCCTTTTGAACTGTAACCCTTCCAGAGTTGCAACAAGTAACCCAGTGGTTCCCTAATTTTTTTTTTAGACCAAGTATCTTCCATTATCAAATCAAACCTGTACCACCTGTCATCACTAAAGCACTCATTTTTGCTAAGAATTCTGACAAAAGTAAGAGACCTACTGATTGCGTTTTGGAAACTGCAGACGTGACTTGTACATGTAATGAAGTACAGTGTCTGCATAGGCCATATTTTTTAAAATGCATCATAAATACAAATAGTTTGAATGAAACTGATTATATCAGAATTGTAAACTTTAACAGATTTAGTAATTTGCAATTACTAAATTTTGTAATTAACATTTTCTTTGGCACTTGTAATTTGAGGTTAATTCATTTGATCTTATGCTGCTTTGCTTACTCCTGACCATGCTGTGTAGCAAAATGAATAACTCTTGGGTCTGTACTGTGGCTGAACACTTTGCTGGACAATTAAAGTAGAACATGACAAATTTGGAGATTAATGTCTAACTTGTGTACCGTGTGGGTTTGCTTTAATTTGGGTTTCTTTGCTCACAGGGTGGATCCTTTCAGAAAGAGCGTTTACCACAGCCAGTTGTTCAGAGCACCAGTGCAGCAGGAGACGATGAAGAATGGGAGTAGATCTACACATCTCCTGCGTTGTTTTAGGTTTTCCTTTTGTAGTAAAATTTCCTGTGTTCAGATTTTATCTTATGTTTAACGGCTCCACGTTGAAATGTGCAGAAAAGAGTAGAAGGCTCAAAAAAAAAAAATTCACTGGAAGATGGTGTGACGAGGTTTGGATTCCTTAATGTGAATGTTGGGTATTAATCAAGGATTGCTTGTTTGCTCTTTGGGCAGTATGTGGGGATGAATCACTTTTGCTGATGTTTTTTGCACTTAATTGTGTTTCCTTTGGAAATTGAGTGGATTTGTAGTACTAGCAGCAGCTGTTTCTAGTTGAGGTTTTTTTTTAGCACATTTAACATGTAAGCATTTAACTAAAGGTTGCCCCTGCACTTTCAGCTGACTAAGCAGTTCTTTTGTGCCAAATGTTTCTGGTTGCTTGTGTAAAGACCTTAGAGTTAAGTTGTGAATATTTGAGGGCAAATAAAATGGTCATTTACACAGAAAGGTGTCCAGTCATTAAAACCTTTTTTTTTTTTTTTTTTTTTTTTTTTTTTTCTTGGTCTTTGATTTGGAAATAAGGGGATTTGCTTCTTAATAATGTTTAAGATGATCTAGAACACAAGCTACAAGAGTTAAAAACTGTTTAACACTCAACACCCTTACCTAGTTGACCCACCTTGTAGATGTAGTTGTGTGTTGCTGTACAGTTTGTTGGTCATCTGCTAGTCCTTAATCAGTCATCTCCAGATTGTCTACAGGAGGCACACATTTGCACCACTACCATGTCAGTGTCACTGCACTGCTGGGAATGACCCACCATCCAAGATCTTGGGGGAGGGGTGGTTACCTTAGTAATGTATACCCAGTCATATAGAATATTATGACCATCTACCTAATAATGGCAGTAACCAGCCTTTGCTCAAATGACTTGAGCAAGACAACGTGGCCTAGACTGTTTAGATGATGACAGGTGCTCATTATAGCGGTTAACTGCTCTACTGTAGCTTGCTTTTTATCACTCGCTACAGTTATCCGCTCTTCTCTAGCATCCATATGGCACTGCTGTTGGGCCGTTGGAAGGTGGTCAAAGTGCAGCCAAATCCCGTCCTTTCTCCATGACCATTGTTTTTGCACTCTTCTACAACTGACTGGTGTGCTTGCTTATTCATACATGCAGCAAACCCGGTCAAGAATGATTAACATGGGGCCTAGAGATGTGCCAATAAATCAAAGATGTAGGTTTGATTTTGACATTGGTATGGTCCATGTCCACCTCAGGCTTTCTGCATTTACATAGACCTCTAACTGCAATTTTAAGTTATCTACAGGCTTTTTTTTATACATATGGTACACTTTTCTATCTGATGCAATAATTACACAATTGTGATTATTAACCAACAGAATAACATTATCCTGTCTGTACTTCATGACAAAACATTCAAACAAACTGAAAACCTATCTACCAGTGGGGTGTCATGGCTTGGGCTCCAAACTTATTGGGCAGTGCTTCATCCTACAGTAAGACATGGATCCCAAACATACTACTAAGGTGTTTTTCAACAAACAGGAGCTGAAGATAGCTGCATTACTGCACCAGAGAAGATACCCAGCACCCTCCAGCAGTCATTGCATGCAAAAGCTACACAACACAGCACTAAATATGACTGCTTATTCCATGCCACACTGCCAATTTTTTTGACTACTGATTGTAAATGCAGATACAGGCCAGGTGAAACGGGGTGTTCTGCTCCGGGACTGAGCATGATCATTTTCTCCTCTGTGTGAACTCGAGCTTCTCTACTGCCCTCTCTGTTTCAGCTTTACTGGAGGAGGACGTGCTCCAGCTGCTCTTGTGTTTCTGGTGTTTCCTCATATCCCGGAGCAGAGGGGTTTCGCAAGAGGAACAGCAACACTGCGCTTCCTATCATGAGAGAAAGTTCGTTTCTGCTGCTTCAGATAACGACTGAAGACCATGAGGTTTAACCTCAACAGTGATGAAGGTCATGGTCACTTTTTCCTGTGAAATCTGTCCGTTTTTTGGGGATCTACAGTCTAGCAGAGAGTGAGTGAAGCTCTGAACAGGTGAGGAACGCTTGGCTCAAGTCTGCCAGGATTTGGACCCAACCCATTTATAGTAGTCTGAAATAATGTCTTTACTGAAGTCTGGAGATCAGACTGACTAGGCTGTACTTCTCTCTGTTGGATGTTTTGGATGAATACATTATGTTTACTAGGGATCATTAATCGGACTGATAATGCAGACCTCCCTGTTTATTATGGTCGTAGCTCTCCATGCAGTGTGTAAAGGTGAGTGTTTTTATATAATAATATTATTATTATTAGTTGTATTATTATTATTATTATTATTATTATTATTAGTTGTTGTATTATTATTATTGTTGTTGTTTGTATTATTATTATTTGTATTGTTCTACAAAAAAGTGATTTATGGTCAGGGTTTTTTTTTACTGTAACTTAGGCTATTGTTTATAAACACAATGGACCACCCAAGCTTACAGGAAAATACCAGTGTAATGAAGAAGAGGAGGGGAAATAACAAAAGGAACTTAGTAATGGTCTAAAAAAGCTGTTTAGGGGAAATGAGTCAATAAGTGCAAAAGAAAAGAGAAAGTAGAAATGTGTAAAGTAGCAAATAATGCATTAAGCCTGAGATCACTTTCAGCATTAAGCCTGGACTTCATCATCTGCTCCACCGCTGCCTAATGTATGGTTTAATGCAGGCTTTCCAAAAAGCATGTTAATGATATTTGCAATGTTGGCTAATAGGCATTTATGACTGCATATGCATGACTCTTCGATGACTTAACGCACTTAACGTTGTTTAATAATTCACAACCTCTTCCACACCAGGCCAGGAAATATGTGTAGTTTTCCCAAAAAACCAACTGGTGAAATATGGGTCGGATGTGGTGGTCTTGTTCAGAGCCCCCTTCAACAGCGACTGTCACAAAAAGACCGGCTTTGACCCCAGCAGAGTGTCCTGGAAACTAAACAATCAGATGATAGCAAAAGACTACTACAATATGACAGATAGCTCCACCTTCTCCGTGTCCATTCCGAATTTCTCTTTGACCACAGGAACAGTTGAATTCCTAATGGATGATAATGTGTTAAGTGGTACTCTCATACGGACATACAGTAAGTAGCCTGTCCAAGCTATTATTAGTGTTATTATTCGTTCTTGTTGTTGTTTTGTTGGTGTTTTTGTTATTCTGCATTAAATAATATAAAAAAAATAATGCAGATGAATGCTAACTGCATTAATGTGTTAATTAGCGGTTCCCCAGAATATCTCATGCATTGGAAGTATAAACGAACACCATTTGATTTGCACATGGGATCATGACCAATACACCACGGACACAAGCTACATAGTCATTCTGAAACAGTAAGTTCATTAGGTTCTTGCCAAATCCATGAAACATGATGGTACATATGTGTAATATTGCACTTATAAGTATGGTCATGTTAATTGAGCTGTTCTTAGTTGACGAGTGGGGATTAGCTGTTATCAGTACACTGAGCAACTAGTACTGTCCAGACTCATTAGGTCTATTATAGCATTGGCGTATAGCATCAACTGTAGTTACAACACACACTGTTTTCACTGTCCGTCAGGCTGTTATGTTAACCGTTTCATGCATGAATTATTAAATAACAGAGTTGTCTTTTTTCAAAGCCTGTTTTACCCTCAAGCAAGACCTAAACATGTCCAGTTGTTTTTTTGTTTTATATCTATTATTTTAATACACAAGATTCACATTAAGATACACAACTGTCCAATGATATCAATAAATGTTCTGTTTTAGTAGAAACGGCTCAGACCAAAGCAAATTTATTCTTTTCTTTTTTTTTTTTTAGCAAACATTAAAATTAAGTACTGTAAGCTACATGTTACTCATTTTCACCAGCTATTAATTCAATTTGTTCACTTGTGTGGAACAAATACTTAGTTTACAAGCCATAATTTAACATTATTTAAGTTTTCATGGCATTTCTGTAATATTATAATATCAATTTATGATCTAGTGTATGAGATAAAATATGACCAGAACATAAGAACAATGGTCAATGATTTCTATTAGAATATATATATATAATATTTGAAATAATGTAGCTAACTTTTTATTGAAGTTGTGTATATGAATGTAAGCACAAACACACACATTGATGAAACTTTAATAAAAGTATTCCCTACAATTTAGTTAATCAGACAATATTTTTTTGTGTATCTTGTGAAATCTTGTGGATTTTCCAGAGGTTCATTACCATCAGTTATTTTGAACTGATGTAATATTTCAGGGTAACAAATATTAATAAAGACAATGATTATTCAGCAACACAGTAAAGATTTAAGAGATTCCCCTCTATTAGTTTGGAAGATGATCTGATATAAATATGAATATATGTCCACTCCAGCAAACCATGCATGAAATAGTTAATCTTTTTGTGTTATCTTTAAATAAAAAAACATTGATAGAAAATAGTTCAAAAGTAGATTTTTTAAATTTACCAAAGATGCTTCTTACCCCAGAATATAAGATGAGCCTTGACCTTACAGTGAGGCAAGGAAAATAACTTTTTAAAATATATATTTTTAAAAAATAAAAACAAAATTGACTGCTAAACTCCTGTGCATATATGGTTTACAGTATTGGATTTTTCCACACTTTTCCAAACATTTTCTGCATTGTATCCTTTTATATATATATATATTAATATATATTACTCTTCTTATGGGTTGTTTTATTTACAGAAACGATAGGAACCACACCTACACATCTAAAGAAAAATCTTTTAAAATAGAAAATACTAAATTGATTTATGACAAAAACATTAGTATAACTGTGATTGCTAAGACTCCAGCTGTCGAAGCTCCCTCTGAAGAAGTTACCTATGCTAATTTTTTTGAAACAGGTACGTAATTGAAATTTTATGCCAGTTCAGTTGTTAAAATCGTTCTTATACACTGTATTTTTACAAACTGATATTTTACTCAAATAATTGAAATGATTAAATGTTAGTAAATAGCAAATATTTTGATACTTCAGAATTGATCTGCTACTTTATGTTAGATTTAAGATAAATTCACATTTTACAGTTTAAATGATTTTATTTTTTTTGTTTAACTGTGTTTTTGCACTTTACTGTGTACTTCTGTTTTGTGTTCAAACGGGTCACGATGCTCAGCTATGCTTATAGATGTACCATTCTGCAGCTTTTGAAAGAAAAAGCATTACATTTATCCAAATTTACTATGGTGAATTTACAGACACATGCACACCGCTGAGAGGGTTTTATGGCATGACAGCTTAAAGATTTTGTACTGTGCAGTGTGTTTCACACAAAGAGAAAACAATGTGTATAATGTGAAAATACTGAAGATAATACACACAATTTGGTTCTTTTGTTTACATGAGTTGTCTTTCTAAAATTAGCAAAGAGTGTGCAATGAATCATGTTTGTTTGCTGTCTTTAGTTCGGTTAGATCCACCGAAAAATATCACTGTGGAAGCTGAGCTGAATGGCCTCAGAGTGACGTGGAAGAATGAGTTAATCTTTAGTACCTCCTGTCAAGTGCGGTCCCTTGCAGAAGGTTCTGAGGTGAGTCACGCATTTGCATGATGTAGTCCTTAGTCATTAAAATATGCTTTCAGCAAATTCCTTATAATCTAATCCAGATGTGTTGGGAAACTGCATTCATATTTTCCTAGGTTGTAAATTTGAGCTTTGAACAAGTTAAGGCAGAACATGTGTGTGTTCAAACAAGGACATCAGAAATGATGCTGATTTGAGTAAATGCACCATTGTTTTGTTTGTTTTTGCAAAATACTGTTTTAATGGATTTAAATAAGTGGTGTCAATCTATTCAAAAGTTAATGCTGTTAATCACAACAACATTCTGTGAAGTTAAAATTCTAGCTAGCACATCCTTGAATTATTGAGCAGGAGAACAAATAAGTGTGTGGTTGGTGTGCCTACAAAATGTGTGGAGGAGTCCAGTTTTCTTTTCTTATAATATCTCAATGAAGTTTTGAGAACTTCAGCCTTGAACACAACAAAGCTCAGATAGAGAAAAAGCTTCAACAACTTTATTAGAGATAAATGGATGATCAGTCGTTGGGCTGAATTAAGCTAAGAACTAAGAGATGAGCAGCTGTGTGTGAAAGAGGGAGAGAGAGGGAGATGAGCGAGGGGTAAGAGAATTAGAGTTAGTTATGCGTTATATGTTAATGCATATTTTAGCATAAATTAAGTGTAATCTATCCTCTGGGCTCAACAGCAGTGTTAACATGGCTAAATAAAACTGCCAGTATGTCACTAGGCTCTGTAAAGTGAAGGACCTGCAAGAGGATATTGGGGACAAACTTGGTAAAATTATTAATTTGCGTTTAAAAAAAAGGTTAACACATTAAAATTGACAGCTCTAATTTTTTACATACATTATTTTATATATATTGTGCTGTCAAGTTGGGCTTCCTTGTCGAAGCGTGCTAGCATAGTATATATTGGTAGGATGGGCTCGAGGTTTGATAGGCTAAAAGAATACTCCTAGCAGAACTGTAGGAAAGATATTTGGGTAGCGTAAATCACTATATTAGGATAAATAAAGTCATTGAGGTATTTTTTTAAATAACAGTTTATATCACATAAAACAAAGACATTGATATGACACCTGTATGACAAACGCTATGCAGCGGATGGTGTTCCGGCAAAACTAGGCTTGCCCAGTCTTGTTTTAATAATAAGGTGACTATAGTTCATTTTAACCACTAAATCAAATTCACACACTACTGTGCTGTGTGCTGATGTTAGGAGGTTGTATATCACATCTGCGACTTTTTTCAACATCATGAAGACTTTGTGATCCTGATCCTAAAGTCTGTTACATACAATTTTTAAAAATTGAATCCAGTTTCAGCTCCTTTCAGATTTCTGAAAATCTGCTATGTTAATATGAATTATGACTGCCTTCAGCCAAAAAGCAGACCTTTGCTGCTCACATTCCCAAAGCAGCATCAAACATCATGGCGTGTTTAAGCTAGAAGAGGTGATGGGGTCTGTGGAATCAACTGCAAGTAAAATGCGTCATTTATCTTTATTGATCTTAACCAGCTTTTCCCAGGAACTGTAAGCAACAGACTTACTTTGTAGTCCTGCGCTGATTAGCTGGAAAACCTTGGAGCATTTAACCATTTAACCGTTTCCTTTTCTACACACTTAGTTTGCTGTTATTTTTACAAAAGTGTTGAAAAAGAGTTCATGACAAAAACACTGAAGGATTTAAAGGATCACAGAGTTTCCATGTAAAGTGTTTTAAACTACACAGAAAGCCTCTTCCTTTGGGGAAGCTTGTATTTGCTCTGTTGCTGTGCTGTTTTGTGTGTTTCAGTAAGTGTCTAGTGCAGACTTTGCTAATGGTTAAGTTTTTATTTTTCCGTACGAGTGAGAGCGGGACACGACACAAGGTAAAAATGTAACCTTGGGGAGTGCAAATAACACACGAGCTAGACGACCCGCCTGCTTCTTTCATATCAAAAGGGTCTTTTCTTTGGGAGAGTTGGGCTTAAGTTTTTTTTTTATTTTTTTTATCACAGACTATGCTTAAGGCTATACCAGCTACCTCAACTATAAAACTATATATAAAAAAAAAACTATGTGGAACAAACTGTAACTTGAACAACTTCTGCTCAGCACTACGCTACACATTTGCTGCAAATAAACTGAAGTAGTAAATAAACCGTTTATTTAAAAATGTATAAGTGTATATTTTTAGCTCCTCAACCTGTTGCAGTTAGTCAAGTTGGAACACGCCCAGTCACACAGCTTATATTCTAAGTAATATTTATTACTTCAGGGAATATTTTATAGTCACGCAAAACCAACTTAATAATGCTTATTTAGTCCTACCATATTTCTCTGTCTTTTAGCCTGTGGTGAAAGATGTGCCATATACTTCAGAGAGTACTGTTAAACTAACTGAGATGAAGGAGTGTACCAATTACTCTATCTCAGTGCGCTGCAAGATCTTTATCTGGGGTGAATGGAGCCAGAATGTAATACGTCTTACCCATCTCAATGGTAATATGGAACTTTTACATTTGGGAAAAAATGCTTGTTAAATTTCAAACATTATGTCACGTTTTCATGAGATTTGTAAAAACAAAGTAAAGCCAAATACCTTTACTCTTTATTTAACAGTCAGTAATGTAAAGTTCCATCTTTGGAGGTCGAGAAGTGTGACAATTGACAAAGGAAACAGAAAAGTACACCTAATGTGGAAGGTAAGAATGTTCTCTCAAAGGTTACAATGGTCATGATCTGAATGAAATTTATGTTCACTGTTGTTTCCCCCTCCCCTTTTCTTTTAGGGAGTCCCTCCATCATGTAAAGCGTTTGATGAGTATCGTCTCATTGACCAAACTTACAACTCAACCATGTTAAGTTTTGATCCATCCAGGAATCATACCTTTATTGATTTAGATGAAAACATGCACAGAATTTCTGTGGCCGCGTTCCGTAATAACAAGTGGCTCGGTGAAGCGTCCATTGAAATCCCTTCCATAGCAGAAGGTGAGAAGTTTGACCGTTCTTAAATGGTTCTTGTCTTGGTTGTTCATGTCTGACGGATTATACCAATTCTCCATGCTGTCTAAGTTTAGTTTTCTCCAATAGAGAACAGATCAATAGAAATGCTCTGAATACTTGGAATTAACTTTTCTTTTACATGAATTGCCATTCAGAGTTAAGAACATTTTGCCCTCTCCTGTAAAGTCATTTTGGAGACCCATGATTTCCATTGGACAGTGATGGTGTTGATACACTCCTGTAATTTAATTCATCTTTTTTTTTCACTTGGTCAGATTTTAATTTACCTCCAGTTACTAATGTCCAGATGTTTGCCGGTGGCGGTCAGATCTACATTACCTGGGACAAACCCAACCTCACTGTCAGTGGTTACATAATTGTCTGGAACACTACTGAAAGAAACCACATGTGGCAACAAACTGAAAAAACACATTTCTCTCTAAAAGGTTTTTGCACTTTGGAAATACTAGCTAGCATTATTATTGTCAGCTTTTGCTTTTTATTTAAACAAAGTGCTTCTTATGACCACAGGTAAAAACTTCACCCTCTACACCATATCTCTGATGCCACTCTATGAAAACAGCCCTGGAAGTGAAATCAAACTTCACAGTTATGCTCAAGAAAAAGGTGAGTTACTGCAAGGCCTATTTTATTTTTCGTTTGACAAAGGGGAAACCAGCTCACTTCTTATTCACTCTATTACACCAGAAGTATGACTGCAAAATGCTAGAGGGTGCACAAGAATGGGAATTAATGGAACTAAACAGCTAAAGTTGCTAATATTTGACTAGCCTTTAATTGTGGGTAGTGTGTAGTTTTTTAAAAAGTTTGTCTGATGTTTTTTGTTTTTTACTTTCTGAAGCAAACAGCCTTGGTTTTGGGGAGTATGAGGCTATCATTTAAACCACTGCATGTTTATTGGTGAGAGAACTGATTTAAGTGATTGAGTAAAGCAGTTTGCACTGGATACTAGATGAAAATATAGTAGACATTTAAAGACTGGGATTTGCAAGAGTTCATTTATGTAATTATCTAATCAGCTAATGAAGTGGCAGAAGTAACATGCATGACAGTATGCAGATATAAGCCAGCAGCTTCAGGTAATTCCAGCAGAACCAGCTGAATATGGAAGACATTTGATATTTTGAGGTTTTAGCGTGGCAAAATTGTTGGCACCAGATTGGCTGGCATGACCATGTCCTGCTGTATGGTCTGCTGATCTCCTGAGAATTTCAGCACAACAGACTTTAGAGTTTAGTCCATGTTGGGCTCCACTTATTGCAGCCAAGAACAGAAAGCTGAGGCTGCAGTGGGCAAAGGCCCACCAAAAGTGCACAGTTGAAGAGACCTTTGACCTGGTCTCATGAATTGTTCTGCTGTGGCTCATAGATGGTAGTGTCAGAATTCGGCACCAGCAACATGAATCCATGAACCTGGATGGACCACAAACCTAAACTGGTTTTATGGACATGACAGGGAGATCAGTGTTCTTCAGGGGCCTTTCCAGTCACTGGGTCTGAATCCGATAGAACACCTTAGGCATGTGGTAGAACCAGATTTTCACAGGATGAGCGCTCCTGAAAGAAATCTGCAGGATTTACGTGACGTAATCATGTGAACCTGGACCAGAATATTAAAAGACAAAGCGTTTACAACATCTTGTGGAATCTTGTGGACACATTTCACTGTATATAGTACAGTGACAAATACGTGCACCTTTACCTTTAAAAAATCTGCAGTTTACAAAATAGGCTTCCAGTACTGTATGTTATTTATATTAATGTCAGTGTGTACTGCTTTACTACTGAAAGGTTTTACCTACTTTAACCAAAGAGCTGATCAGCTTACCAACTATTCGGCACTCCTCCTTGTTTTGTACAAAAACAGAAAAGTACTGATATGTTTAGTTGTTGTTTTTTTTATACATCCCTCTTTCCAAAGTTAAAGTTAAATCAATTGGGGATGGTGTCCCCTGTGATGGTGTTTTTCAGTCAACTTTGCAGTTTGCTCCTCACATTACACCTGTTTATGTGCATAGTGGGAGGCTCCCCTAAAATCAGCTCTGCTATTACTAGAGTTCAGATGCTTTCAAATGTTTTCAAGAGTTTTCATTTTGCAGCCACAAAGAAGTACAGTGAGTTGTGTTAGATGATAAAAGATGCTTTATGGATAATGAAGAGGATGCCAACAGGTGAGGTCAGGCCCTATCCCTGAACCTAGGAGAGAGAAGGTCTTCTGCTTTCTACTTTCTAGGTCTTCTAGGTCTTCTACTTTGCCCCTCTGTGCAGGTCATGCTCTGATTCTGTGTATAAGTATTTCATGTGGATACATCCTGTGTATGACCACCCAGTTGACAGTATTGACATGTTTTATGATATCCTATGTCAAAAAAGGGGAAAAATGTCACCACAGACCCCCTTTTGTTTTTAGCTTTCTCTGCAGCGCCCTCTTGTGTCTTTATTTTGCATTCTCTGCTATCAGATGCCCAGGGCTGGTAATATTTACTGACATTTTTGAAATATTCCCATTTGATTCTTTAAGAAGTCTTGAGGTTTCCTTTTTTTCGAGGAATGTACATTTTGTACATTCTGTTCGGAGACTGCAAGCTTGTTAAACCGCACCGGTTTTCTCACTGAAACATCTGAATAGCCATTTCTTCTGTTTTCTCATAGATCTAGCAAAAGTGTCAAATATCAAAGCAGAGAAAATTAGCAGCAGGAAGGCTGAGATCCGCTGGCGGCCCATATTACTCACGGAGTGCTGTGCATTAGTTGTGAGCTACACAGTGTTTTATAAAACACAGAAAGAGGCTGCATTCAGAAGTAAGTGCAGTGTTGTCTGAGTCATCGAGTTGCATTCTTACATATTGTTGGTATGTTGATTCGAGTGTACAGTCATCCCTCTTTTTCTGCACAGATGTGAGTGTGGATAGAAATCAGCACAGTGTCATTTTGAATGACCTGAAGCCAAGCACATTGTATGAGGTTTGTGTCCAGGCCAATGCAGCGGCTGCCTCTTCAAAGATGAACTGTTACAGATTCTCAACAAAGCCATTCGGTAATCAGTGTTATATTTCATTTTTTGGCTGTGGTTACTGTTGGCATGGATTAATTACACTCAGTGATGCAAATGAATTCTTGCTTAATGTGGGTCTAAACACAGTGGGACAGGGTTTTTCCCCATGATTTAAGACTAAGCAATCAGGAGTGAGACTGGCTGACAGCCCAGAGCCCATACAACACATGCACACACAGGCATACTCATACACATTCATTTGGGCATAGACATTCCTCAGCAGTGTTATTAAATTCCTTAAAGTTACATGTTTATCATTGCTGCAAAAACCTTGCATCTCTGTTTTTGACATTTTATACATTATACATTAAGTATTAGGCCTTATCTAGAGACATACAGTATTGCACAGAGGCTTTAGGTACCTAAAGCACATTATTTAAAACTGTTGATCTCGGCATAAGTGCCTTTAGCAAAAAGACCTCCAGGATGCAGGTAAACATAAATACCATAAAAAAGAAAGAAGAATTTCTGCTTTAGAAGAAAGTAGTTGAGATCTTGTGAACTAGTTTGATGAACAAAGCTTGGTTCTTGGTTCTGGATCCTGGACGCCCCAAGGCATGCCAGCAGGATGTGTTCCCCAGATTATTCTGATTTTAGTTTTGTTGAATAAACCTTTTCACAGGTGCCTAAGATGTTTGCACAGTACTGTAGAATATGAATCTTACTGCGGTAAAACACTTACTCTGACCCTGACTTTCCCATTTGCAGGAAAAGACTACTTTATTGGGCTCATTGTGTGTGGTGTTGGTCTGACACTGCTGCTTGTCCTTGCTGTGCTCTTCACTGTGTTGTGAGTTCATCTTTCCCAGTTATTGGTGTTCCATTACTTCTTTTTCATGTTTGTTAACTGGAGGACTGTCCGGATCTAATGATTTCCTCATTGTATCTACAGACGAAAGGAATACCTGAGTGAAAAGTTTCCTGACCCACGATTTAGTTCTCTGTCTTTGTGGTCCTCACAGAAATGTAAAAATGTAGGTCTTTTTACGATTTTATGTTCTAGTCATATTTTTGTAAATATGTCAGTAATGGACTGAATGAAATGACAATTATACTGAATGCTGGTCATTTGTTCACAAAAAAAGGTAAAAGGGGTGTACATTGAGCTGTATTTCATCTCGTTGGCCATTTTTATCAGAAGCATCACAGGGACATTTTGTAGGTTACTCACATCAGCTTCCCTCTTCCCTTTCAATCAGAAGAGAACAACATAGGAACCTCATAGGAACACCATTTTAAATAAACATCTAGCCAACAGTGGTCATACGGTCCTATGGTTGAGACTAGAGGATGACTGACTCACTTACAGCATACACAAAAAAGATGAGCTATAGTGTCTAACTGTACACGCACAAGAAAGGTAGTGCTGATGCATACCATGTCAACATCCACATAATATCATATGGTCCCTGTGACCCTGCAAAATGCACCTATATATTGGGTGTTATTTTTGATAAAATGGCCAATGAGTGAAGGTATAATCTGGCAGCTCAGTATATGCATTAAATAAAGAATATATATTCTCATAATGTACTGTTTTTTGTTTGTTTTTTTTTCCAGCCCTGGACCCAACTACCCATGCATTGGGGCTGTGAGTCTGAAAAGATTCTCATATGTCAAGTAGAAGCTGAGGACAGAGATGTGGGTAAGCTGAAGGCCTCCACAGGCCACAACTTCACAATACAGGAAACAATGACGACGACACCAGAGAAAGAAAGCACTGCTCTGGTCAGGCCTAATCAAATGGAACTGGTATCTCATGGCAAGGAGGAAAGGAGGCAGCCTTTGCTAGCAGTGGACCTTCAGACTTCACAAATTCATCCTGTTCATACTCATTCTCCTTACAGGAACCAAACTCCTGCGACCAGCCCTGTGGACTCACCAACGAGAGTCTTCCAAGGAATTGCAAAACCTCGTTCTTCAGAAACAGAGACGCTGCTGAAACCAAAGCCACATAATACGGCCTTACTTGCCACATATGTGACAGTAGACATGTTTGTGCAGGGTAAAGGACCAAAAAAGCAAGGTGTGCAGTGAATGGTATGGTTGTTAGGACAATGATAAAGTGCCACCCTGCCCCTTGCTGAAAAAGTATACATGAAGTATAAGTACACTGAATTACCAGCTTTTTCCGGCAGCCTCACTACAGTTATTGTCTTAAACACTGCAGTAGTTACACTGAAATTCATGCTTTAATATTTCATATGATAGACAATTCTGGCTGTTGGCTTTCTAGTCCAATACTGTATCTTAAAGAATGGCACTAGTGTTCTCATTTATAGAGCTTGCTACTGTGTGTGCTGCTCTCTGAAGCACTTTTGTAAACACTTGTAATGGATTAAAGGGAAAGGGAGGAAAGGAAGAGAAGGTTTGTTTTGATAAATGAGGTTTTATTATTTCTCATAATGTCATTACAAAGTTTAATATCAGTGATGAACTTGTATGTGACATTATGGAAAAAGATACATGTGAAAAGGCATGCATTAAAATCCTCAACAGTCACTTCTGATAATGTAGTGTTCATTTTCTGCTGCACAAACTAGAAAACGTTTAATTAAGCAAATGAAACAGCATATCATGACACAAAAAGGTGCAATAATACTCCAGGAGCAACAGTGAATGTTGCAGCTTTATCAGATATTACGAACTATTTTGCTAAAATGCACAGTAGGGCTTTTGCATACTCTTAGGAAGTTGGTGTCCAAGTGTTAGTGGAGATTGAATTAAGATGGAATTCACACTAAACTTAATTCCAGACACGCTTAGGCTGCAGTCCTTTAACGGCCCATGCAGGCAAAGGCAAGAATTGGTATTCTTTCTTTAGGACTGAAAGCACTTGTGGCCACAGAATTGCAAAGCAGTCCTTAATGCACTTTTTAAAAACAATACATTCACATTACCTATCTTTACCTCTCAATTCAGTAAACCAGTGAAAGCAGTAATTGTATAAGTATTGCATATAGAATATATATTTATTAAAAAAAAGAACATTAAAATGAAAAAGAGCTCAATTTTCCAGGCACACGTCATTGGCGTGTTTTAAGCCTGATGACTGTAACAGTTTTGCTGATACAGCCACAAACCAACAAATTGATTCTGTTTCACAAAAACCTTGTATCTCTATTTTTGCTGTTTTTCATCAATTCATGATGAATAGAGCAAATCTTTTAAAACTGACTTCTATTACAAGTACAGAAGAACAGTTGGCATTTTGGAGATACGAGGTTCTGTGAGACAATGCTGAAATACATTTTCTTGGTTTAAGCAGCAGTTCATGTAAAGCCTTAAAAAGGCTGTTAAACTGAACAAAGGCACAGGATTGTGTTAACACTGAGAAGCAGCAGCGGTCACTGTCCTCTCACTGGGGTCGGTAGCCGTTTTGCTGCGGCATGTACCCAGGGGCGGGGCCTGGAGGATCCTCTGTAAGTGTGGGCGTGTCCTCTTCCTCCATTGGACTAAAGCAGCTTGGCTCCTCTGCCTCCTGCGGCTGCAGCTGCTCCAGGCCTCTTCCGCGTCTAAAATAAGAGTTTCTCTGGTGGCTGCTGCTGTCCAGCATATTCTCAGGGTGCTCCTCACAGTCCAAGAGAGGCTGTGTGGACTCTGATCGAATGAAGACAGGGGCTTGCAGGCTGGGGGTCTGACCCTTATAGCCGCTGGCCACCACTGAAGAATACTGCACCGTGCTGGCAGTGGTCTGGCCAGAGTCGCCCTCATCACTGTCGGAAACGCTCTGCCGCGGGGAAGACATGCAGGATGACCCGCCAATGCCGCTGCTGTGTTCTTCTGAAAAGTATTTGTCCTTCTTCAGTGGCAACATGGTTTTGTCCTCCTCGCATAAAGACTTTCTGTCAAAAACGTCCACCTCCACCACGCTCACATCAGGCAGTGTAGCTTCTTTTGGAGTGTCCGTCTGAGAGAAACCAGAGAGCTGTTAGCTTCTTATGGAATTATTTAAACTGAATTTTGGGTAGCATTCAGAATGGGTAAAAGAAACTCAAGGACACTGATTAGTTACTGCTGTCTTTCTATATATCATTCCTGTAATTATATATGGACCTTTTGTTCTTTTGCTTAAAAAAAAAAAAAAAAAAAAAAAAAAAAAAAAAAAAAAAAAAAAAAAAAAAACACCACCACAATACACTCTACCCTTCCAAAGCCTATATTTCCAAACTTTTAATTTCAGTCTTTTAAACTACACACTTTTTTTTACTCAATATTTAAATTTAGAAATTTAAACACCACCACCACCAATTGAAATTATATATATATTTTTAAAAGATTTTCCCTTTTTGGCCAACCGTGCTGACTCCGGTCGCTGGTAGCAAAGATTTATTAAGGTTTAAGGGAGTTTATGCCACTTTATTTAACTTTAGCTTTATTTTCTGTAGCTTCATTTTAGAATCATCTACACATAGGGCTGGGCAATTAATCAAAACTAACATTCAGAACCTGTAATCTCTATATAATGCCCATGTCGGTTATTTAGATTTGAAAAAGTCTGTAACCAAATGGGATATATTTTTTGTGACGCCACTGAAAATGTTAACAGTAGTGTAATTACAGATACAAATGATAAGAAGAAAAGCAAAGCAAAGCAACCCAAACAGCAGTCACCTTCAAGAAACCTAGGTAAAGAATACGAATTTACAAAACAATTAAATTGTCTTTGACACTGTGTAACCTGTGAGATCATCTGGTACCAAGTTCGAAATACAAACACAAGACTGTATAAACAGTAAGAAAGGATTCTGATCTTAGCTCACTCACCCTAATGGGACAGTCAGGTGACCAGGTAGCAATAGTGCTGTGGTGGGGGTCTGGAACCTGTGGCCATAAATGCTTCTTAATCCTAAGGAAATAAATGATCAACAAGCTCTTTAAGCTACAAACAGGTGGTAATTAATCATTAAAACATGCTCAAATAGTTGAGATGATTTCTAAAACAACTTAAATCATTACAATAAACAAGCTTTACATCTCTAAAGTGCACTTCCTTTTCTTGTAAATTCAATGGTGTGCTTCTGGTTAACAGCTTTCTTTTTCAAGTTAAGTAAAAAGCATGCTGGCACATGTCGTTGACTCACACTTCTCTGTTCTTGAGGGAGAACATCATTATGAAAACTATGAAGAACAGGAAGCCCAAGCATACAAACACAATGATCACCTCGATTTCACCAACATCTGCAGAAGAGATAAAAATACACACATCAGTCCAAACTAAATTAATAGTGAGGCATCATAAATTACTCAAGTTTATTTACCCACGATGTATATTACAATGTTAAAAGGCATTTTTTTGTTGGTGTCAGAACAATGAGTAATACGTTTTTCAAGCAGGCTTAAGGAAAGTACCTTCTACCAGTTCACACCTGAAATTCACACTTTTTTTTTTTTTTACGACTGCCTGTACACACCACATATGAGCGTTAAGATGTGTGAACTAAACTAAACTTTTTCAGTAAGGTCTGGGGTGCTGCTGTGTTTTGCCATGGAGAGTTTGTTGCACATTTTAACATTTTGCTAAAAAAAAAAAAAATCCAAATATAAAAAATAATAAAATCGAAGGAACACGTACCGTACTTCTTAGTGTACAAAATGTAATTGGAGCCGTTTACTGAGCCCATCTCATTTGATGCCATGATGTGTACCTCATACTTATTTTCGCTTGCCAGTCCAGTCAGCTTGTATGAGAGGACATTGCTGTCGACCACAACAGCTGCCAATCAGATCAAATGATGAGACAAAAAAGGTCATGAATAAGTCTTTGTATTCAGTACCAGTTAGAACACTATTGGTCTTGTGCAAGATTATCTAAATTCTTCTGGTCTAACCAAACACAACGTTCACATTCAGAACTGCTGAGTGAACAACAATCTTCACCAATCAATCCAACCCCGTTTCACTTACATTGCTCATTGTCTCCCGTTTTGTAGAAGATGGTGTAATTGGTGAGAAATCCTTGCTGACTAGCAATTGCAATCTCCTCCCATTTTAATAAAGCACTGTTCTTTTGTGTGTTGGTTCCAACAACAGAAGGACCCTTCAGAGGAGCTGGAATTATTAGGCAGATTGAGATGTTAACAACAGTGAAACAAAAAATTGGCAAAATTAATTTACCTCTAAACCATTCCTCTACACACAAAATGCATTAAAGGTGCCCTAGAATGGACAACTGTAATTCCAAACCCCCAAAACTTTCTCATAACAGTCTTGACTTGTTTTATTTACAAACCCACACAATTTACATAAACCCAGCTAACCCTAGTCAAAATCCATCAGCCACTTCAAAAGTATATGGTGGTGTTGATACTTTCAAGCTGTTTTCACGTATGAACGTATGAAGTTGCCTGTTCACACATACAGCGCACAGCTGGAGGTTTTCCGAGTGGGACACGTTCTCACTACAGAAAATGTTCCTTGTGCAGGAGACACAGCATGACCCACTGTGAATTCTCCATTCACACATGGGCTCAGTGGGACATTAACCAGACTATGCACTAAGGGGCTGGCAGTATAAAGTCCTGGTATTAAATGATACAACTGATCAAACAAAACATCTGCATTCACACATACAGCTCCTCTCTGTAATGTCCAGAAAAGTTCTGGGTTACCATGCATGTGTGAAAAGATTTTTAGGCAATTTCTGTTACTGCAGCCTTTCATGTACCAGTGTTTGTAGTAGGGCAATTTGAGGAAGCTAAAGCCATTAACGTGAGCAGATAACCAAGATAGTGGAGTGATCTGTGAGTACTCATGGTGTCGTAAACCAGACAATAAAAGCAGAGCTCACTGTCCACCATAAATGAAAAAAAAAGAAGAAAAAAAAGGTTTAGTTTGTTCGTTTTTTTTTTACAACAAACAAAATCACATTTTTACAATTTATACAACAACTAAAAAAATACTTAGCAAATCAAGGCCATTCTGAACAAATCACCAGTGAACAAAATAAATAACAAGACTATACAATTCAGACTCAAAAGATCACAGATAAATGTGTAAAGAATGTGAATGATACATACGTCCTTGTTGTAGATAAGCTTCTACAGTTGGTACATTTCTCCCTTGGACGTTGTAAAGCTGGCCTCTGAGCCTCTCTCGATAAATCGGATAGACAGATATGTTGTAGCGTTTGAATGGCTCAAAGTTACCTATACACGTAAAATTGTAAAATGTAGTTAGCAATTGTAAAAAAATAAATAAAAAAAAAAATCATAAAAATAAAAATAAATAAAAAACACACACATCACAGAGAATATTCTTAATATTATCTTGACAGATTTCAAAACAATCAAGCTTCATCAGTGCCACCATACTGGACACCACTCATTCCAGTGAGAACATTGTTTAAATTAGCATGTGATATGCCATATAAGTGTGGCACTTGCTTGTAAAAAAACATTATAATGTGCATGAAGTGAGCTGTAATGTGTGTGCTGCAATTACTTTAACAAGTCCGAGTTCTCACCTTTAAGATCTGTACTATTCATACTGCCCAACACTCTCTGCCAGTCCCTCTTTTTGTCTGGAACTGACACCCATTCAATCAAGTACTCATGGACAGGTCTGTTTGCCTCTGTGGGTATAAGCCACTCCACCCTCAGCAGCCCACCATGGACTGTGGAACGAATGTGGCCTACTCCTGAAGGACGATCTAGAATGAAAAAACAACAAAACCGCTCAGCTCACTGGCACTTTTATTTTCATTTATATTTACCTATGATGAATGATAATGATGTAGATGATGGATGACATACATTGCTTAGAGATCTTAAATGTGGTCAAGGGAGAAACCCCTACGGAATTGTTTGCAGTCATTTTGATATAAGCCCATTCTCCTTTTAAGTGGAACTGGTGCTCATTAGAATGAACAACTAGCCTCTGAGGACTGAACCCATCTTCTTCAATTGAAAGGTTATATCCTAATATTTTTCCGTTAGACCTCACAGGCTCCTGCGCCATAACACAGAATCAGAAATCAAAATGGTTAGCGTCCATACAGAATAACTAATCAATGAGAAACAGTAGAACAAACAAATAATTCTAATAAAAATAAAAAATAAAAAAATAAATACATACTGTAAAAATGAGCATTTTACCTTCCAAATCAACGTCACAAGTCCGTCATCACCCCCATAAACTCTCCACAGATCTGGTCCCCGTTCAGGAACTAAAACAAACATACAACAACAACAAAAAATTTAATAGAATGAGCAATCCATGAAAAGTATGGTTATATATACTTTTTGTTTGGAATCTACAATATTTGCATGACACTTCCTCAATGGATCAACTTTAAATATTAAACAACAATTGGTGTAGCAACTCCTATTATCTTTTTTTGTTCTACATCCATATTCAACTGCAACTCACTTGCTTCTGGGGTACGAGCGGTCACGTTGTGACTCCAGTCACTCCAGTAACCAAACTCTTTATGGTGAATGCTGCGCATCTGAACCACATATTCAGTGTATGGCTGAAGGGACTGCAGCCTGAAGGATTCTGTATAAGCTTTAGTGGCATTCTGGGATACCTAAAAGAAAAAGTTCAAACTCAGAAAACACGTAAAATCACATGAAAAATGGCTAACCGAAAACTTGTTTAACTCATAGGCAGACAGCCATTTGTGGTAATAGCTTAAAGTACCAAACTAAGAAACCATGCAGCATCTTCAGCAAAAGTTGAAATCGTATTGAATGGAGTTAATATACAATCTACTCTACCTCAGAAAACTCAGTTTGAATATTAGAGAGAAAAAAACTTAATTAAATTCAAATTTGATGATTAATGATTTAATTAGTTTCATCCTTCAGTCCACAACTACAAAGTACTTAGGATTACATTTGTCCAGTTGACGAATCCTGCTTGGCAGTATCTGATGTTGTACATGAGTTGAAAGGCTGTTCTGTGAATGGGATGTGTCCAGTTCACCATTAAAGATGTTGGAAAGTTGCTTTCAGGAATAATCTTCAAATTCGATGGCGGATTTGGTTTCACTTGGAGAGGAAAAAAAACAACAAAAAAACAAAACAAAAAAAACAGGCATTTTAGACATTTTTTAACTTCACTCGTAACACGTCATCTTCAAAAAATCAACTTTTCTCACATACCAAAACATTCTGCCTCTTTCTTCAGTTCTTCTGAACTTTCATTCCCCAGTGCATTCCTCACTTCGACCCAGGCATTCAATTCCATATGATTTGGAAAAGTCCCTAAATTGACGACGAGTTTGTTAGTGAGAGGCTTGGTACTAGAAGAACTGTGACGTTTCTCTGACAATAGAGCCCTGCAACAGAGAGGAACAATAAAGTGTTAATAAACAAAGTTATGCAGAAATATTTATGTTTGAGACTTTCTCTCAAATCATTTATTAAGGGAAAGTAATGAATTTCATAGATGTGAGTTTAAGAGACATTTATACTTTTTATAAGGATTACAAAACAATTCATTACTATTCACTTTAAGCACCCAAACGAACCCTGCATAGAGGATATAGGTGGTGGGAATAAGTGGATCTCTGGTGCCGGGATCCCATGAACATGTTAAACTGGGTGACATCCTGTCGCCATCTTGAACCACTATACAAGTCAGATTGTTAGGCTTTAAGGGTTGATCTGAAAGACATCAATGTCACCATTTTGTCAGTAACAGCAAAACTGTCATGTCTTTGAATGCATCAGCACATAATGCATTCCTAAAATGAATAAAATACAGTACAATAAAATTACAGTTTTCATATCATATCAAATATATTTAGAAAGAAATACATACACACACACATAATATATATATATATATATATATATATAAAAACCAAAAAACAACTCACATCCCATAGAAAGGTAGATCCCGTATGTACATGGAGGTTCATATGACGGACTTTGTTTGGAAGCACTACACTTTAATGGGCTTTTCATGCCAGTGCTGATATTCAAAGTAACAGCAACAGCTGATTTGTTGATTTTCTTGTAAAACTCCCGAGGAACAGAAACATTTGCAAAAAACCATTCAATGTCATCTGCAGTGTAACGTGAATCCTCCTGAAGCAAACATGTAGCTGTGAATTCCTTTCCCAGCTCAACCGGAATGTGTGTTGGAGAGTCTGGTTGTATTTTTGCACAACTTTGAATAGAACCTGGGGACAGAAGGAACAATCCATTTTAGACTGAAAGTCACAAAGTACAAATTACACAAAAAGCCAGCGATCCCAGATCAACACATTCAGAAGTGTGGAATCCATAACTCATTTTCCCATTACAGTTGCTGTTGCTATGCCCGTCAAATGTTAAACTCAGGCCATTTAACAGCACCCAGATAGGGGTGGGCGATATGGTAAAAATCATATCACAATATTTAATTTATCTTTATTTCCATGATACATAATTTTTATTGTGATATTTTGACAAAAGTAAATGAACACGCACAAGTAGCTGCAGATTTAAAAGCAATCCAAATTCTAGTCCATATAAGTTTTATTCCTGTCACAATAAACAGGACTAATTACACTGTCTGTAATGAAACATGCAGTTGCTCAGTGTTCTTTAAGCCTTGACGGTATCCACAATATGCTCAAAAAACGATATCACAATAATAAAACTGATCATGATATAACAAAATACTGTAACACTGCCATGTGAAGCTTAAAGGTTCTAAAGTACCACACAAGTTTTAACATTTAAGAAAAAATTTATTATTCCAAAACAATCTGGCTTTCCAAGATTTAGACATACAGATCAGTTAAGACACATAAGGCTGAAAATGAGCAAACTACAAACAGACAAAAAGGATTCTGAAAATCAGATTTACATTAAATTAACCCAGACACAGCTTTTAGACCTGGTGTTAAACCCTCAAGATTTCATGTCTAATAAGAAGGTTGGACATTGTGTCAATCATTATTGTGCAGGCGGTCGGTGTTCTGAAAAGCAAAGATATATCTCAGCTGCCACTCAACAGCAATTTCTCACTCAAATATACTGCTTATTTTATACTGTAATTTTCCATACCATGACAAGAATTTGCTTAAAATGTAAAGTTTGAGGCCAAATGACAGTATCATTTCCTGTACAGTTTATCTGCAGCTCAATAATGCAATGTGTTATGATTAACACAGGATATCTTCATGTGATCTGACAGCATCACACTTTTCTCCACTTCTAAGTCTACGCACGTATTACAGTAGTCTGCTTACCGACTGCAAAGCCGAAGAAGATACAGGAGATGAGCAATAAAGGTTGTAGTGAAGTGCCCATTGTGATGATTGCCAGTGCCTGTAAAAATGAAAATTGTATTTATATCAAATCACTAAATAAAAATGAAAAGAAATGGAAAACTTCTAAAAGGAGCAGCGTGAATCAAGATACAGCAAGTATGAAGTGACTCACAAACGAAACAAAAGACCTGGCACAAAGAGGAGGAAGGAGAGGTTATCATTGCTTTACATGTAGTGCTAACTCAGACCACAGTCACTATTTTAAGAATCACATGGTTACAAAAGACTTCCCCTTGTTAAAAACACTCAAAAGATCAGTTTCTAACTGTAACAGTAAACACACATTCAGATTTTCTTCACACTTGTACAGGTGTTTAAATATAGTAAAGTGAGACAGACAGCTTATGTAGGCGAAATCCTTCAGATCTTATGATGGTGTGTGTGTGTGTGTGTGTGTGTGTGTGTACGCCAGTTAGCCTTCTGCAAGCAAAGCTGGTTGTTTTTATGGTGGTGAAAATCTTTTTGCAAATGTTCATTTGTGGAGGGAAAAAATAAAATCCAATTTTATATATATATATATATATATATATATATATATATATATATATATATATATATATATATATATATATATATATATATATATAAACTGAAACTGAAAACCGCCTGTATTGGTAAGTTATTTTACAGCTGAGTTGTCAGAAAGGACTGCTTTCGGTTCCTCTCTAAATTCTGCAGTGAGTAGATTTCTACTCCAAACACAGGCTCAGCTACTAACAAATGTATTCTTTAATTGCGGACAATGTGTGAAGAAAAGAGAATCTATAACAATTTCAACCATTTCATACACAACTCAAACTCAAGTTCAGCACGTGATGTGTTTTTATGATGGAAAATATCTGTCTTATGTCTTGTAAATGATATTATAAATAATGTTTATTGGATATTATAAATTATTAAATACAGATATTATTACACTTACTTACACTTTACTTAAATACCAATATATGCACATGTTTATTCAGTATTGTAATTTATCTGCTTTGTATTCAGTATTGTTATTTAGCCCCTGTTGCACATTATTAATTCTTTATTATCTATTTTTACTTAAATAAAGAGACCATTAGTCTTAAAGGATAAATCTCAGAAGTGGTACTGAAGCGGCCATCAACAAATCAAAAGGAATGAATAAGTAAATGTTACTAAATGTGACAAAAGTTAAAGACAGATCATTTGTTCTCGCTAAAATACTCAAACAGAAGTAAAAGTATAATTTTTAATACAGAGTAAAACAACTCAGCCAGTTTTGAAATTTTTACTCATCAAAAGCTTGAATATCTGGATTTACATCACAATTTATTTAAGCTAGAACGTTCAGTGAGAACTGTGCAAGGGCAGAAAAATAAGATGTCCTTCCCCCAAAAACACAGACATGTTCCCTTTGCCTGGACAAATCAAAGCAAGGTAACTTGCTTATCAAACCCAGCTTCCAGACAAAACAAAGGTTACTATACATCCAGATTTGCAGGACACAATCTGAAATAACTGAAAAACAGTGCTGTCACATATCATTATATGTATAAAGCTGGGCATATGACAAGATACCAATGCAGCTATAGAGCATTTCTAGGAGTAACATCCTGTTCATTAATGCTGATTTAACACCATTTTGAAAACATAAGCACTCAGGAGCTTTAGTGCAGAAATATACTTGTCTAAATATGCAGTGCTGAACAGTGGTCAGTCATTCTATTACCCACATTACAGTAGAAAGTTTAATGTGGGAAATTAAAATGTTCAATATTACTCAACATGTGGGTGTGTGAACTGCAGTGTTCTGCTTCCCTCTTTATGGATGAAAACAGGAACCTGCTCAAATCCCAATGCACTGCTGCGCTAATGCACGTATACCTACACTGCATGTACAAAAGCATTTGGACACCTGCTCATCCACTGTTTCTTACAAAGTCAAGAGCATTAAAAAGGTTTATCCTTTGTGTCTCTAGTGTCCAGGGAATGCTTTCTACTAGGCTGTGGAACTTTGCTGTGTGACTGATTCCTTCAGCATTCAGCGACAAGCGAATGTCTGAGGTCAGGATGTTCTCATCCAAAAAGTCCTGGATAGAGCACCATCATTCCAGAGAGGTCAGTTTCACTGCTCCACAGCTCAATGCAGGGGGGGCTTGACAGCCCTCTAAACAACACCTGGCAGTAGGCATGGTGGCAAGAAGGCCAATAGGCTCATGCTGAACTGCTCCAGGGAGTCCTATTCTACTGCCAATACTTCTCTTATGGGTAGTTGACAAGCAGTGCATGTATGTGCACTTGCACATCTGTATCAGCAATGGGTTCACTTAAAGCAGCTGCACTAATTAGAAGGGGTGTCCACAAACATTTGAACAGGTCATATGTATGAGGCACTGTACTTGATGCTTATAGTAGTTGTTGTAGTAGTGTAAATAGATAGATAGATAGATAGATAGATAGATAGATAGGTCACTTTATTTATCCCACAGGGAAAGTCAGTTTTTACAGCAGCAAAATCAAACAAGAGAGCAGCATGATAGAGGCATAAAAGCGTAAAAAGTGATTGTAGTGCAGTAATAATTACATTAATATAATGTAATATACAGAATGAATTATGTGTAATGTAACAGTGCAGTAATTACATTAATATAATGTAGTGATGTAAGGCATCCTGGGGTATCATTACAGTATAGAGTTTTAAAGTGGCAGTGCAGATGACAGAGCTGTGTGGCAGTACATACTGATGAACAGAATAGTGTCCGATTGATATATCTATATTATATATATTAAATATATGCATAGCACCTTTAGCACTCCCTGCATTTACTTTCATATAATCTCTTAATGTATTAAAATCTCTCATTTGTCCTATTTGTCTCTTTTCTTCATGTAATAATCAACTTAGCTGTCTATTAATCTAGCTGGCTATGTCTGTCTAGCAAACCCATATTCTCCCATAAGAGAACCCAAACAGCTGTCAGTGGTGGACCATGAGTAAGCGAACTGACGTAGCTATAGATTTATCATTAGCTAATAATTAATTTAATAATTTTAACGAAGTGGCAGTTAGCTATCTAACTAAAAAAGAAGTTAATAGGTTTAGGATATTAATTTGTAGCTAAGCTAATTACATCTTTTTCAGATAGCAAGCAAGCTAGCTACCGAAAAGCCGTATCAACAGCACCACGTTAGCTAGCCAGCTAGCTTAGTCTCTAGATAACTGATTATTTTATATTTAGCAGATGCCATTCATTACTTAAAGGGCTTCTGGTTGACAAGAAGTCGATGGGACCCTTCCTTTATCTAGCTAGCTATACCTCGAGATAAGCCTTAGCCAAGTTAGCTGGATGGAAAAACAAGCGACGCTAGCAAACACTGTCAGTGCTAGCGTAGCTCTGTTAGCCAACATCGCTTAACGTTACCTTGGGTCGCGGCGGTTTCCTTCAGTACATCCCCCCTGACGTGTCTTGGTTAGTAACTTACAAGCTTCAAACGCTTCTAATGGAGGTCCTAAGACGCTTTAATGTGCCTAATTAACCTCTTCTTGTTTTAATACCATCCTGAGATGTTGTGCGCGATCCATCAATTCCTTCGCTCAAGTTGCCAGCCGGATGTCACGTTGCTAAGTTACGCGATTTATAAATCACCGCGAGCGGTGTTCGTCCTCGCCCGTGAGGGTACGTATGTTTTACAGATCTGCGGAAGGCGAAGAGGCGGAAGCAAGCGCTTATGAATGAAGGAGATCGGACGTCTGTGATTGGGCTGTTGAGCCGTCAGTCTGTGAAAAGTGGTCGCGTCAGACTGTTTCTATTACATTTCCAGTTATTCTCCGCCCTGCTGCCCGAAATCGCCCTTAGAGCAGAAAAGGGAGGGCTGGCGGCTCAGGAGGAATAGCAGACATAAAGAAACAGAGGAAATGATCCTTCCGCGAAACAGTGAGTCAGTGTGAAATGACTGGAATGCCTTTCCAGCGAACCCTGCCCCAGTCTGAGGTGTCTTGGTAGAACCAGTGGAGCGATGATGATGGTGTGAACATGGTGTGGACTTTTATTAGGGAATTGGCTTTGATTTCAGTGTTTGCCATTATACAATCACTTCACATTCAGTGTGCAGATTTGTACAACTTTAAACACTTGATCTTTACAAAAAATAAAACACTTATAACATACTCATATTTCCAGATTGGCCACTTTACAGGATAAGGAAAAAACTTTTATTTATTATTATTTTTGAAGTCATTTTGGAGCATTTCTGTTGGTCCATTCTTAATGAAATTTCAGCACAATTAAAATGTAATGAACGTGAAGTAGACCAAATATATTTTGAAATGTCCAAATTAATAATCAGACCAATGTCACACACAAATATAGCCTTTCACACATATACATTAGGACTGAAACGTGTCCTCATTTTTTTTTAAGCTAGCTGACTTGAAAATAAGAACTGAATATTTGGCTATATAGGCTTTTACGGTTATTTATTGGTCTAAGTAATTGAGTATATGTTAATGTACTAATTTAGCTGCATAGTTTTAAAGGTATTTAAGTCCCTCCCACCCTCGCACATACACACTGCTATGGTCCTACAACTTAGGTAGGCCTACATGATAAGGAAGCTCCCTGGCCACAACATCCTTACCATGGTGGATTCTCAAAACCTAAAGTATGGTCACCCTACTTTTATTCAAGATCTTTGGCTGGCTAGATTGCTTAGTCAATTTGGGGGAAAGGTTGTATTATTTATGTGCAAAAATGTGGTTACTTTATAATAATAGACAAATCCCTCTGGATAAGCTACAGAGTATCAAACTACAGCTGAGAAATCATTCATATAAATGCACAAAACCGCGTGAAAATACCACCAGTCTTCGTTGATTCAGTGCTGTCTTTTAACCACTGCCTGGCCTGGTACTGGGCCTTCAGGCCTGTGGCGAAGCTTTGATAACATTTCCTTTTAGATGGCATTGATTATAGATGAGAGTAGATTTTTTCTAGCAGATGCAAAAATAGTTTGATGTAGAGCCTAGTACCATCCAGAAGTTCTGCATCTGTCTTCAACTACTTTGAATTGCACTTTTCAGAACTTAATAATAAGCCATGCTAAAGCAACTATTCAGCAACTATGTGGCGGCACTGAAAATCGGCTTATTTACTCTTTATAGTAGTGAAGAATGCAGATGTTTACAGATGTTTATAAATGGTGAGTAAAAAAAACTACAAAACAAAAGCAAAGCTGAAAAAATGATGCACCATTTATTATGAATGATAATCATGTTAATTTAAACATTCACATTAGACACTCAAACGATTTGTTTAAGTGTTAAGGTTACAAGGTAAACCAGCAAATCAGAGAATACACAGTGCATGCCATAGACAAAAAATCAATTATTCTGTAAAAATGTATGAAAAAATAGGCAGATAAGTTCTTAAACTTTATCAAACATCTCAGCAGTGAGTTTCAGTCTTCTCCTCATGTATGGACAACTTGCACTGGCACCTGCAGTCCAATAGTTTTTCATCAAAACCTGAAGATCTTTATCAATTCAAGTTTACAGACAGGAATCGGTCGCGGTGTGTCTGAGTCGAGATCACCTCCTTCACTGTTGTCACCAGTTCTATCAGGTAGTGCTGTCAGAACTGCTCTGGGTTGTTTTCTGAAGTTTTGGAGGTGAAGGGCTTCGTTTTCTTTGATGAGGAATTGCAGGAAGAACTTGAATGTTTCGCAGAGGCTCGGTGGTCAGCGGGGCAGGAAAGGATAACAGAGACTGGCTTTGGTGGACGCTTGGTCTCTGGGTTTTGGAGGTCAAGGGGGGCGGGAGTCCTGCAAGATTCCGTCCCAGAGAGCTGAGGGGCAGAGATTTGGACTTCTTTACTCCTTGAGAGACTTGATCAGGTGGCAAAGAGACTGAAGATGAGAAGAGAATTGAGTGAAAACATTTTGTAAACGTTGATTTTCTTTCAATGTGTCACAAACTGCATTAAACCCAGTTAACCAGAACTGTTTCTGCTCTCTTTGTAAAGAAACAGGCAGTTGGGGAGTTTTTAGAACTACCGACGATATCCACCATATGCTCAAAAAGCACTGTGTTGATTCACTGTGTTGTTTTGTAATTTATCACAATAAACAATATAGTCATTTTGCCCAGCCCTGCTTAGAGATGGCACAATAGCACATATTTCCAATATGAATATCCATTTTAAAGCCTAGAACTGATATACATACCCAACCAATTACAACTGACGGGTAAGTTTATGCTTCCCACATAAACCTACCTGTCTAGATAAAGTGAGGTCAGTTGGGCTCTATGGGACTTCCAGGCACAGATGGCTGTAGTGTCACAGGGGATCAAACCTGCAATCTCTCAACGATGGAGCCAACAGCTGCTTCACTTGCTAGCATTAATAAACATGGGTATTACTGTCCTGTTTTGCTGTTTATGTGAATTGTGGCACTACCATTCCTTTAACTTCAAACAATTTAGAAAGGCTGGAATTCATGTTCAAACAAACCTGATTCAATTCAACAGCGAATTACCAGCAGTTAGCAAAGAGTGCTGAACTCAGTCCCTCATGTCCCCACCCCTACACCTACAACCAATTTTATGATTAACTACATTATATGGACAAAAGTGATTTAAAAGTGATGGAACCTGCTTAGTTATTGTTTCTTCCATTGGTGAAACTGTCTGTGTTATCCAGGCAAGGCTTTCTATTAGATATTGGAGCATTGCTGGGAAGATTTGATTGCATATATTGGTAAAAACGTTACTGAGCACCACCCCTCCTTATCCCCAACTCATTCCAAAAGAATTGTATGAAGCGCCATCATTATTATAATTCCAGAGAACTTCTCCACAGCTCAGTATTGGGGGGCTTTATACCCCTCTAGCACATGCCTGGCATTAGGAATGCTGATAGCTTGATGTTTATCTGCTCCAGAGTCCAATTTTTTGGCAGTGCTCCTCTACAGGAACTAGGCAAGCTATGTGTGTGTGTATTTGCAGATCTGTGTCAGCAATGTGTGCAAGTGGAAGTAGCTGAATGCATTCATCTGCATGCATTTGGATATACAGTGTATTTCAGACTCCAGATTGGGTTCAATCTTTTTTCGTTTAAGGAAGAAATTCATAATCAGCTTTTGCTCCACTTGTGTCAAAAAGGACTGAAACAATGTAGGAACATTCCTAAGCACCTTTCTTATCTAGACAAGACCAAGTAGAGTTTCATCTTCAGAGAAATGTCTTACATCTGTGAGTGCAGTGATCACGAATAGGAGCCAAACTGTTGCGTGTCAGGCCAGATTCTCGTGTCCTCAGCGGTACTAGGTGTGTGTTTGCAGCTGTTAAAAAGAGAAAAAGGTAAAAGGCATTATATATGTACAGTCAGACACATTTCAATAATAAGAGGATGTGTCCATGACTGACCTTGGTCGTTCCTCTGAATGTAAGGTGTGTGGTTGGAGCAAAGCACGTCTATAGGACTAGCCGTTTCGTGCAACAGTTTATCCAGCAGCCTGTCAGATGGAGGCGAAATCCAAGCCTTGTGGGTTAACAACTGGCTCGATTCGGTTTTCCATGCAGGACCAGAAGCTTTCTGACCCTTCAATCTGCTGTCGAACAAGTCATGCTCGCTCTTGCTCTTCTGCGACCTGTGGGCCAAATGACTGACCATCTGCCCTGAGACAGTTCTGTGTGCTGCAGTGTGGGAGTTGGCTAACAGAGAGTTTCCCAGAGTGATGGGTGGAAGACTCTGTGTGCGTATGGGCGGCAGGCTCTTGTAGTCCTTGGCTGCGGGGTCTTCCAGCAGATGGAGCTTTTCGGGTTCATTGGGGCGCTTTCTGCTCTCCTCTTTGCCCGGGAGGTCAACGATGCAGTCGAACATGGTGATGATGTCGTCCACTTCAGAGGTCTCCTCTTGCAGGTGGCGCTCTCGGCTGAGCTCCCTCTGCCGCGCCGCATGCAGCTCTTTCTTCTTCTTACAGGAGAAGATGTGGTTCAGCACACGGAATTTGCCCTCTTTTCGAATAGTCGGATCGGTGCTTTGAGAGTGAAGCTGTCGGGCTGAGTCGGACCTGCAAACAAGAAGATCATAACTGTTGATTGACTATGTGTTTTCAGAAACCTTCCCTTGTCCTGATCCTCCTCTTTCTGGAGTTTCTTCAGTTTAATTTGGGTTGGTCAAGGGTTAGGGTTAGGGTTAGGGTTTGGGAAAACCCAATCAGGGTTTTCCCAAAAGTAGGAGTTTACTAAGGTTAGTACTAAGGTACTAAACACTGCTGCATGTTAGAACTGCACAAATACATTATTAGAATAACTCTGAATATATTAATTGAACCTTTTGAGTTAACCCAAAATCTCAGATTTACCACCCTTGGGCAGTGGGCTGTAAATTACGTGCTGAGAATGGGTTGTTGAAACACATTTTTTCAGCATGTAAGGATTAGTAGTTGAGAGAAAATTAGGTACCTACATCTTTAGCAGGTGCATTTGATAAGAAGGACTTAAGAGGTTAACAGCATGCTGACTGTTAGTGGCAGTAGGCAATTAGATTTGTGTGAGAGGAGCATTGTAAAGGAGAACGAGTGCAGGCTGTGAAAATTGGTAAAAGGGGTGATGGCTTAAGTAGGCATTGAACTACAGTTTCCACATTGCATTGCGGTAACTTCACTGAGGCCGGATAGGGTGTTATACTTGGAGAGCAAATGGATAGTTTATTATATAGAGCTAACAGTTCTATGGGAAGATGAAGCTGATAGAGCGTCTGAAAGGAAAAGAAGAAGTTAGGTGGATTTTGTGGCTGAAGTGAGAGTGTGTAGGTGGCAGGCATATATTAGAGAAGTAAAGAAAGGTGTTTGTAGCAAAGGTCAGCTTTGTCTTTGCTGGTTGAATTTGGATTCAGACGCCATAAGCCATGAAGCAATTGTCAGATGTAGCTGGAAGATCCAGTCAATGGTTGTGGATAAGAGGGGCTGAGGTGGGACAGGGAAGGAAAGTGTGTGACTGAAGGTGTAGCATGGTGGGAGATATAGGCTGTTTTGTGCATATGCTGTTGGTATAGTGTTACTGAGGTTGTAAGTAAAATCTTGTTAAATCCCATGAAGTGAGCTTGGAGGGTTGTGGGACCTCAATTGGCCAGGTGCAGGAGCACCTATATTTATCACACTTATCATGTCCTTTTGCAATGAGAATGTGTTTAACTAAATTAAATGTCACACTTTAACATTTACTACTGTTTAACCCCCTCAACGTTTTATTCTCTTACCGAAGAATAGCCTCACCAGCTTGCACAGATGTCTCTGTAGTTACTGATTAATATGCCTTAGTGTATAATAAGCCTTGGAGTGTTAAGGGCTAAAGCAAACCTGACAAATAGTTAAAACTGACCTACCTACTACCTTGTTAAGAAGTACAATAACATGTTTTTCTTTAACGTTCACTTGAAAAGCACCCTTCAAACAGAGACCCTAACCTGTTTTCAGCAGAGAGGAGTTTGATGCAGGCTGTGTGGCCGCAGTACATGGCGTAAGTCAGAGGAGTGTTCTCGTTGATGTCTCTGGGGCCAGCCTCCACACCCAGCTGAAGCAAAGCCTGCACACAGTCCTCCTTCCCTGCTGCAGCTGCCCAGTGCAGAGGGGTCCTAACATGAGTTACACAGATACACATACATCATGGTATACACTGTCTGACAAATGTGCAGGGGCACCAAACACCTAGTTATCTATATTACATGATAAGCTATTCAGATCCTACCCATGTCCTTTGTGAAAATCTACAAAACCAAGACCTTGCTGTTGTGCTAGCACTCCTCAGAACCCACACATTTCTACTGGACTTCAAAACAAAACTTCACTTTAATTAACTTTAATTAAAAAACAACAACAAAATGATTAAATTGATTACATTTGTGAGATGTTATTAAATCCTTTCAGACTCAGATCTGCATCTACGACCTTCTTTCTGGGATTTTGCCATGGTGATACATCTCACTTCAACAATCAAGAGCTAGCCAAACTAAATGTCTGCAGTTTATGAGGTTTTGATCTGACAGTGGTGATGAGTAAATAATGTGTAAAAATAATACAAAAATGAAAGAAATGATGAGTTCAGACTATGACTGAATGACTAAAGCCTGCTGATGCAGTTCAGACTCAAACTACAGTCATCCAGATGTGTTTATGGTAGAACTGCCCTGTTCTCTGTTAACTGCTCTGTTCTCCATGCAGCAAACAGCAAGTTTACTGTTACAAAGTTTCACTGAAACCTTTACGTCTGCCAAGAGTTAATTTGAGTACCTTTGTGGTTTGAGGTTTCATCAACAGCAGTTGGCAGAGTGATGGAGTGAACTCTGTGGCAGATCTGTGGTATAGGAGTGTTTACAGCAAACTGCTGATGGAAACTTTGGAGCTCTATTCAGCTTTTACAATTAGTGAGAATGAAGATAGGAATCCTCTGTGTAAACAGGCTGGTAGGAAGGCTAAAGGAGAACTAAAGGTCTCAGCTACTTTAAGGGTTGGTTTCTCAATCATTATTACTATTATCATTATACTGCTTTTTCTTGTTCTACTGGGTTTTATTTTAAGTTGTGAAGCACTTCAAGCTGTGATGTTTAAAATGTGATATTTAAATACAGTTTATTATTATTATCATTGTTCTTATTATTGAATTGCACATTAGTGTACGTGACGCAAAGTTCTGGGGGCCTGGGGTTGTGGGTTCCCACATCAGTCCATCTATACCCATCATCATCATGTCATGGTGTGATTATATAGAAATATTTATTTGTATCAATCAATTGTAATTGTTTGATTGTGATAATACATTGTATGGAAAAACAACAACAACAACAAAAACAACAATAAATAAAATGTGCTTTTTCATTCTCGGCTCTTCAGCAGATGCACTGCACAGGGTCGGAAGAGTCAGGGCTGTTATTAGGAACACTGGAGGTAGGTATCAAATGAGGAGATAAGCAGTCGGAAATCCTGTGCACTTTTTGGGGCTGATATAGATGATAAGATGCAAAGATGCTGCATAACACACACTCTCTTACCGCTCATCCACATCCAGCGCCTGCAGGTTGGTCTCTGGGACGCGTGCAAGCTCGCAGATGATGTCACTATAGCCTGCAGCTGCGGCAATGTGAACGCAGGTTTTCCCGTTTTCATCATCGTAGTTGATAACGGAGGAGCCAAGGTGATGGTCAAGAATCAGTGAGCACATAAATCTGCTACCACTCTGATAATGAAAAGAAAACACACCACTTTAGTTTAGAGAGATATACAGACTGACAGACAAAAGAATGGAGCACCCTGGTCAAATGATCTGTGTCTGTGAATAGTTGGGTTATTAGTAAATGAACTGATAAAAGGAAGGAGCACCATGCAAAGTTTTGGGCACCCCTGACATATTTGAGCTCTTAGGCCAGGAAAAGGCCAGGAGATGCACATTTCAGAGACTTTTTTTTTTACCAACAATCAGCAGCCATGGGCTCCTCTAAGCAGCTGCTTAGCACTCAAAATTAAAATACCTGATGCCCACTAAGCAGGAGAAGGCTATAAGAAAATAGCAAACCATTGGAGATGCTTAGTCATGAATTTTGTAAATATTACAGATTTTTTACAGTAACTGTTGTGAACGGATTACAGGAACTTTAAACGTTTTTCAGATTAATTTTAGAACAAAAAGCCACAATGACAAAGCAGCACGTAGTGCACACACACACACACACATAGTCACTGGGTCAGCAAGTCAGTTGCATTGGGCCAGCATTTACTTGTGGGCTTGTGTGCAATACTGATAGTTGAAGCTGATTATAGAGGGATATAGATAACAAAAATTATACACTACCTTATAGGAAGCCATATATTGTGTGTAAAATGTTGAATAATATATATATATATATATATATATATATATATATATATATATATATATATATATATATATATTACTTTTTGATATATTTTGAATCTTGCAGTTGTCTTTAACATTGTTTTATGACAAAAGGACCAATAGAAATGCTCCAAAATTACTTGGAATAAAATAATATATTATTATAAAAGTTTTTTTTCTCTTGCAAAGTTTCCTTCTCTTCTAAAAGTTTGTAGAATAAAGTTTTTTTTTGTGATGCTGAATGTACATAAATAATATCAGTGATATGGCACCAGCTTCATTAGCTCACTCTGAAGTCTCAGTGAACAGACTGAGAGCAGGAAGTCTCATGTGTTCACTTAGCAATGACAGCCTGTGGGAAAGCAAGCTGAGTGTGCATCATTAACACACAGAGCATCCTGAATCAGGCCTCAGTGGGACACTCCACACACACACACACACACACACACACATATGCATTTAAGTGGATTCAAATCAAAACAAAACACACTTCAACATCCCTATTCTTTAGCTTTTTCTACTAAAAGATCAAGTGCACTCTGCAATATTGCCATCTGCATTTACTTTCTACAGCTTGCAGTTCTGCTGTTACAGATGAATACATGTTCATATCAAAGCACACGTTGCTAATTTTAAATCAGAGCACTCATGAGTTCAGCACAGTCCAGCCATACAACAATGTAATATATAAGAAACATGATACTATGTTTTACTGTATGAGCAGATCATTTTTCATTTTGAAAGTACAGCTGTGACACTTTTGAGGTGGCACATAAACATCTCTTCTTTCCTTTTTTAGCGTATCATCCCATGGTGAAAAAGAGGGTATGAGCGGTCCTACCTGCACAGCCCAGTGAAGTGCGGTTTTAAAGTCTTTATCCACCAGCGTGGGGTCCGCTCCTTTCTGCAGCAGGGCCTGCACATGCTCTGGGCGGTTATGGAAGGATGCCCAGTGAAGGGCGGTCATTCCCTGCCAAGGCATAATCAGAAATGTATTTTGATAGCAGAATTTCAGATTGTGTCCTGAATCATGGGAGATACTGGCTTTTATTACATTGGGTCTAGAACACCTAGAACGTTCTCTACATAGAGACAATTTTAATTAAAGAAAGCTGTTTCAGTATGTCAAATATTTGAGCACAGATGAAAACAACAAATATAAGCATGATATATTGTAATATATTTATGGATTTTAGAGGATACTGTGAATAAAATACTTGAACTATGAGCTATTAAGTAGGGCAAACCACTAATATGCCATTTGTGCTGCACCCATAGGAATTTGTCCTCTATATTGAACCCATCTGTGCAGTGAACACACATACACAAACACTAGGAAACAGCGAGCCTGGCTACGGCACCAGGAAGTAGTTGGGGGTGGGGTGCCTTGTTTAAGGGCACTTCAGTTAGGTACTGTCAGTTCAGAAGGCCGCTTGAACCGACGACCTTCTGATTACAAGGCAGCTTCTCTAACCTTCAGGCCACGGCTTCCCCCTACAATCTTTAAAATGTCTATGACAGCACACATCTGATGCTGATACTGCTATGCAAGGTGTTCCTCAGGGATCTGTGCTGAGCCCGCTCTTTTTTGTCGGATACATTACATGTTGCTCATTGATTCAAACATCTACCGCCATGGTCTTCACATTCATATATTTCCTGCAGTTTCCTGCGTCCTTGCATTTGTAGGATTCAAATAATATCTGTGTAAATTCTGTTACTTGAACACACACAACACACATTTGGTGGAAAAAAAAAACTTTTTTGTGTGTTTTTGGACACGTTTTGAGCAATATATGTCAGGATATGGTCAATATATACAGATTGCTATGAATAGGAGAAGGCAGGGCTGTATAAAGTACATTTTACATGGACCTGTTTAAATACACTATCCCATGTAATTTGTGTCTTGCTCTCCCCTACAAGATTGCAGAAACACACCCCTTAGCCACAAATGGAAGTCTATATGTACTTGCCAGATCAGGTACTTCTTGCCCACTTTAGCCCACACTTTCCACTAACTTCTGTTTCATGTCTGGTTGAATGGTTGTACAGACATGATGGAACGCTGAGGCACTTTGACCGAGCTGAAAAATCACCTGACCTTAATCCTTGTTTTCGGTCTAGATGCAGAAATAGACACATGCACTCTCTAGCTGAATGGACCGGATGCACAGGATCTCAAATCATTAATGAAATTATGGAGCTTTAATAGTAAATTCTTCTTTGATGGTGCCTCTGTTGACAGTCTATGCCCGTAGTCCATTAAGAACATAAAGTACAGGCTGCTAAATATTAAAATTACAGGCCAGCATGATCCAACCCGTCTGGTTTTCAATGACTTTTAAATGTCACTGCGCATGAAATGATAGCCAAGAGTGAGTCATGACTGGGGCTTTAAGGAGACAGGTTACATCAGTCTAAAATATAGAGGAAGATATTTCTGTAATGTGACAAAGGTGATTAAAGTGACTGATAGTGAACTCAGCTTCAGTGATGTGACAAACCAGCACATTCTCTTATGCACATGGTGAGAAACGTATTATTGACTAATGACTAGATCATTGCAACACTCTCTTATCTGACTAACTCAAAATCTCTTTCTCTAATCTAAGAGTGTTCAGAACACCACTGCTAGAATTCTCACACACACTAAACTGAGAGACCACATCACACATGCCCACAAGTCCCCATACTCATAATTTTTTTCATGGTCTTCACCTCTCTTTGCCACAATACAGTTACATATGTCCCTGTTTACATCCCTCAGGTCATCAAACAACTGTTGGTCAAGCATTTACTAAAGTACAAATTCTTTAAATACAGTGCTGGCCAAGCAAAGTATTGTTATCCCCTGGTCTATTATTCTTTTTACTATTGTTGTTCTGTCAGGATCAATAACAGAAGAACTGCTTAACATAGAAACTTTGTTGTAGATCTATGCAGATCTTGTAAATGCCACGGTGGATACTTCCATAATTCATATTTGTACTTTAAGATATTATGGAAAAACTGTCATTTTCTCATGAACATAAAATGAGAAGTTTTATCACCTTATCTGTCTGTCCCTCTACAACTCTCTGTCTATCTATCTCTCTACAACTCTCTGTCTACAACTCTCTGTATGTCTGTCTATCCCTCTGCAACTCTGTCTGTCAGTCAGTCAGTCTGTCTATCCCTCTACAACTATCTGTCTGTCAGTTTGCCTATCTCACTACAACTCTGTCTGTATGTCTGTCTATCTCTACAACTTTATATCTTTATATTATATTATAACTTTATATTATGTCTGTCTGTATGTCTGCACCCTACATTCTGGCTAAAGGTTTGTGGACACAACTCTATTAGCCAAATGATTGGAAGAGCTATTGAACCAACTATCTTTTAGGTAAAAGTTTTGGCACCCTACATTTTCACCAAAAGTATGTGTTAGTTTGTATAGTTGTAGTAGTAATAGAAGTAGTAGCAGTGATAGTAGTAATAAAGTAGTAGTGTTATTAATAATCATAGTGATAGTATACATAACACTTTCTCACCTCATTGTCTTGATGATTTATTTCACACAGTGTCGATTGTTGCAATAACACAGCCATGAGTCTATGAAAGACAACAACAGGCAACATATCACTGTATAATATAATGGTGGGAGAATAGAGTATAACAAAGTATTCTAAAAAGTTCTCTGCCTGGGTGTATGTTTCTAAAAAAGAAAAACTTAATACAAAATGTTCATTTCTTATTTACATCTCATTTACAAACATTTAAGGACCAAACATGGCTCTATTATGTCATCGCTTAGTACCCTTCTTCCAAGTTTATAGAATATAATCATATTGTTATAATGTACAGGCACATCAGACTGTTCTGCATCCCATCTTGCCTTCAGTATTAACTCTGATCTGCTCATATCAAAACAGTCATTAGAGTAAGTCTAATTAACAATGCTCTTTCACAGCAGAGCCAACTTGAGAATACTAATTGAAAAACACTTATGGTTTACTGTAAGTGTCTGGAGACTAGAGTCCTCATTATCATCAGCGCCAGCCATGTGGAAACAGACTGCCAGATGGACGAGGAGAAACAGGAAGCCCCCACTGAGGCTTTTCTATTGTTGTTCTTACAGGAAGACGTGAGAGGCAGTGGTGCAGATTAAAGCTGTCCAGACCAAAGGTCTGTGGTTACTATAGGGATTGATGGACTACAGAATGGCTTTACTATCAGAGGAAGCGTTTGCCGGCATTCACTACTACACACAAGCCAATTCTGGTCCAGTGCCGCTGACTTGCTGACCCAGTGACTGTGTGTACTACACACTGCTTTCTGTTCCTCTAAGTGACTTTTGTTTCTAAATGCAAAGTTCCTGTAATCTGTTTGTAACAGTTCCGTAAATGTCTATAATATTTACAGATTTGAGGGTCAGGCAACTTCATGACTGTAACAGGTCAGTTGTGTTGAGTAAGAATATGGGCCGCTTTCCCAGACAAGGATTAAGCCCAGTCTTGGACTTCAGATGATTCTAAATGGAAATTCTCCACTGAAAGTAAAATCTAGGGCTAGACTTAACCCATGTCTGACATATGATCAGATATGATATGATCAATCCACATTAATTTCTGTCAGTTAATTGTCAGTTGTAAATGAGTAGTTCTCTTTCTAATATATTATTGGCTGAACCATGATCAAAACCATTGTTATACATGCATAGACATATGGATGGACACATCAGTTATTATAAATTGATCATAGACAGTTTAATTGCTCAGCAACCATAGCCTACAGTATTATTTATTGAGATTATTATTAATAACAGGCCAATCAATTAAGCTGCTTGTTTAGAATAGATGTATTTTATCATACAGTATAGAAAAGTGTATAAGGGGCTATTAGGCACTACTGTAACTGGAGCAAAATCATTGTAACACATGACATCTCAAGGCTTAATACTTACTTTTAAGCAGTCAAATGTATCATTTTAGACTTACATACTGCCATACGGTTCAAAACATCTGCTATGTATCTATGTAAACACTATGTGAAAACATCTGCAATTCTCTGGAATTATGGTAGTCCATCCAATTCTTTTGGGATGAGTTAGGGAGTTAGGAATGAGGATGTTGTGATTGTCCAACATCCTGATCTTACTAAGGGTCTTCCAGTCCTCAATCCAGTCCTCATAGCAATGCCAGTCTAGTAAAAAGCCTTCCCCAGACAGTAGAGACAGATACTCATTTCAGAAGAAACAAAAAATGAACAGGTGTCCCAAAACGTTTGTCTATATGTTGTTTAATATCAATTTCTAAACCAGGGGTGATTTTTTCAAAAACATTGTAATGCTAAGTTCTTTGTTAACTAGTTCCTAAGAATGTATGCTAATTAACAAGCATTTTCTAAAACCCCATGACTAACGTACGTGAACCCACTCCTTCAGAATCAGTATAATAGTCGAATCAATGTATGAGTTTGAAAAACGTTCTCTGAGCTCATTTGATAAGTTTTGTTTTTTCGAAGCTCTTCAGCAAAAACTTGCAGTCCTGTCTTTACTCACATGTTTCCTTTGTTCATTATTCGATAAGACTGATCATTTTCAAGAAATATAGCCCAAAATGTAGGGCTCCGGCATGGCATCTATTTTTTTGTTAAGAAATGTTGAGAAGTGTGAATAAACAAAGTCAGGCAAAAATACTCACTTATAAATACTGTGTGATGGGACTATAAACTATTCACCCCAGCATTACTGGAAAAGTCAGATTTGTTATTGTTGTACCTGAGGTCAACCTCTGCAGTAGCAGCATGAAGAGGCAAGCGTCCGTTCTTATCAGGGATGTTCTGCTTGGCTCCGTTTCGTAGTAAACAAACACAGCCTTCCAGCCACCCCTTTCAAAGATAGCACACAAGGTCATATCAGTAAACCCACAAAAGCCGACTGGAAATGTCATTCTGCACATAAAGAACAGCACACATTCGAATCAGGTTTGGAGAGGTTTGTGTGGCACTACAACCATAACAACATACGCTCACTCAGTTCTAAGCATGTAAATAAAATTTTGATGGATTTATGCTCTTCTGAATATTATGTTGAGACAATTGGTATACATAAAGAATTGAACATTTGTCAGTTTAGCACCTGCACTGCTTTGCTGTTGCTCACAGTTCTCACTTTTGGCCGTCAGTAATTTAATGTAGACCAAAAAGAGCATAACAAACTTCAGTTTCTATGCTGATGGATGGTATGACTTTATGCTGCTCTGTGAAACTGAAAATGTCAAAGAGCTCCTGAAATACTTTAATTTACATGGAAGAAATTTCAGCTGAAACGAACCACCTTATGCATCCATGTCCGCACACAAAAACACAGCAATTTAAAGCACATTTAATTGTAACATCCACCCATTCATCTTCTTATCCACTTCCTCCAGATAAGGGTCACACTGGGTCCCGAGCCAGAATCATTGGGCGCAAGGCAGGAACACCCCCTGTACAGTGAACCAGTCCATCGCAGGGCAACACACTCAATTTTCACTCACACCTTGGGCCAGTGAAGCATAGCCAATCCACCTACTATGTATCTTTTTTACTTTCATACACTAAGTGGTGTAAACTTTGCTAACCCATATTGTGTTCCTTTCAGCCCTTCTTATCTGTGGTTATTACCAAGTATGTAGCGAGGGAGAGTGAGGTGCGGCCGCAGGCGTCCTGAGTGTTGATGGATGCTCCCATCTTCAGCAGCAGTTTCACTGTGTCCACCTGCCTCCCAGAGACGGCGTGCATCAGGGGTGTCGAGCCTGAACCAGAGACATTAACAGCGATCTTGAGGCTTCATCTCACCATACAGGCCATATCTACAGATGCTCTCTGTTGAACTGAACTAACTGTATTTCAGTCTACTTTACATATCGTTGCTGTCTCGCAAAACCCTTGTATCTTCATTTTTGCCGTTTTTCACTATTTTAATATAATTTGAATCTGGCAGATGTTCTCTAGCCAAAAGTGTCTGCAATGATAGTCTGCACACTAGAAACCAGAGGCAGAGCCATACATGACATACATGATATCGGTGTTAATGTAGCAAAGTGTCTTAATGAGTTTCTGAATGTGTATAAAATTACATTTTGTACCTCCCACACTTATTATATTTACATCTTTTGCTAGAAATGCTTCATGGTGCTGCCATTAAAACACTCACCTTGCCTCCAGCTTGTACCAGGACCATAAAATACACTTTTTGTTTTTTGTTTTGGGACATTTGTCTACCACTTCGTTCGAAATACACCCTCCCTGCTAGTGTGACATATCACTTTAGTTCATCTGTTGCTGCACAATTTCCATTACTCACCTAGTGCTTCACTAGTGGTCAGTTCCAGACCACTAAGCCACTCCTTGCTGGATTCTGGACTCTTAACCTAGGAGTGACACTGATGTGTGTAAAAATTCCAGCAACCCTGACTCGTCTGATACACTCATACCAGCACTACACACACACTGCCATGTCAGTGACACTGCTGTACTGAAGGCCTCCTCCCACATTTTATCTTTTGTGAACTGCAGTCCTGTGGTCAGAAACTGGCCACTCATTAGCAGAAGATGAGCACTGATGAGCAGGGGTAGCTCATCAAGGTAAAGGGCAGCTGACAGACTGTGCATGACAGTAGATGAGCTCGGGTGTAATTGTACTGCATATCCATGTAGTGGGCCTCTGGAAGTGGTAAGTGGACCATTAAAAGTGGCCAATAAGTGGAAATACAAGGTAGGAGTTTCCGATAAAGTGGACACTGAGTGCAGTATCATGATGTGCTATGAATAAGATCTATTTTAACCACTCTGCCTGTTTCAAAATACAGTTAGCCCTGTCTGCTGCAAGGAACAGTTACATAATAGTTATAATATCAATGAGGTAGTGAAACTGGGTGTGTGTGTGAGTGCTGGGAGAGTGTCTGCAGTAGTGGTGCGCTGTACATGCCTTCACTGTCACAGTATTCCAGGATGGACGGGTCCTCGCGTATCGTGGCTGTCAGGGTGTTGACATCTCCCGTGGCTGCTGCTTGGAACACCACATTTAAGTCGACCTCCTCAGCACAGTCTGCAGTGAGAGAGGGAGAAAGACGGATCAGCACTAGAAGAATTGAAACAGACTGTTCTGTCACATTCATTACCTGTACCAGTTTAGTGTTTAGAGCCGGTGGATAGACCGGCCTTAACGCTGTAGGGTTTAGCATTCTACTTCATTCAACACACAGATTCAACTCATTGGATAATACTGGAGTTCATAAAGATGGAACTAATCTCTGCAGGACTGTGGCCCCTATGGGCCTGGGTCTCTAATTTGAAGGTGGTTGAGATTAAGTAGGTGTAAGTGTTACATTTTATTTAAGGTCGTTTAGATATGTTAAGTAGATTTAAGTGGTTAATTTAAGCTGGTTGGAATGTGTTAAGTAGGCTTAAGTGGTAAATGTGAGGTGGTTCATATATGCTAAGTAGGTTTCATTAGTAAATTTAAGGTGGTTTTGATATATTGAAAAGGTACAAGTGGAATATTTAAGGTGGTGTGGGTGTGTTAAGTAGGTTTAAGTGTTAGATTTAAGGTGGCTTTAATGTATTAAAAAAGGGCAAGTGGTAAATTTTGATGTAGTTTAAATATGTTGAGTACAGTGGTTTGGACATGTTATGGAGGAGTAAATGGTATATTTAAGGTAGTCTGAATATGTAACAGAGGTGTAACTGGCAAATATAAGGTGATCTGGATATGGTCTACAGTTGTATGTTGTACATTTATTTAAGGTGGTTTGCATATGTTAAATAATGGTAAATTAAAGATTTTGTTTAGATATGTTAAGTAGGTGAAAGTGGTCAATTTAACGTGGGTCAGAAATGCTAAGGAGGTGTCAATGGTAAATTTAAGGTGGTCTGGATATTTTAAGCAGGTGTAAGTGGTACATTTAGAGGGGTTCAGATATGTTAAGTCGGATTAAGTTGATGGTGCCTCGTTGCCTGGTGGAGTGAAGCTCTCGCATCCCTAAATGCATCGCTTCCCTGCTGAAAAAACTGCTCATCATTACAGCATTACAACCTGATGTTTGTGCTTCCTAATGGGAGTTGGCTTAATGGTAACCATTACACTATAAAAAATGTTTGCATTAAATTTAAATGTAATTTAGCTTTAATTTACTGCTGCTAAAAGCAACTGAACTAATTGGATTCAAGTCTAAAGAATGTGCCGAATTAAGCAATACAAAGCAAATGTTTAGTTTGGATGAATAAAATAAAACAAAAAATTAGCAAATCTAACAGGCTAAGTGATAAACTCTAAACATCCACACTTCATTTTACATTCACTACCCTAGACCTTATCAACGTGAAATCAATACAAATTATCATTGCTAACCACTGGACACCACTGTAAAACCAATACGAGAAAGTTCTTTTCAGACTCAGGATCACCACGTTAAGAGAAAGTTAAGCATCTATTAATTATTTTACAACACCTTTTTACCTTTTAAACCATTTAAAAAATGGTTTACTGAAAAAAGTAGTTTTACTTAAGTCAAATAAATGATTTTAATAAAAAAGGGGAATTCATTACAACAACGATGTTTTATCAATATCAATACAATCAATACAAATTCAGATCAGCTTTTGCCCTATTCCACTTTCCTCTATTCCACTTTTTTTCCCCATGTGTTTTTATCTAGTGATGCAGTGGTGGTTAAGTGGTTAGAGCGCCGGGCTATCGATAACAGGGTTGTGGGTTTGATTCCTGGGCTTGGCAAGCTGCCACTGTTGGGCCCTTGAGCAAGGCCCTTTACCCTCTCTGCTCCCCGGGCGCTGGAGTTGGCTGCCCACCGCTCGGGGTGTGTGTGTACTCACTGCCCCTAGTGCACTAGTGTGTGTGTGATTACTACCACAGATGGGTTAAATGCGGAGGACACATTTCCCTGTACAGTGACAAATATGTGCACCATTACCTTTACCTTTATATTCAAGTATAAACTCGTAACAGCATACATTTATTACCATTACAAACAATATCCGAATAAGAATGTTGGTTTATGATTGTGTCCAATATAGTACAATAGCATCTTCTGTATGGTATACTGTATTGATATATGTATGTATGAATCATGTGGGCTACTTTGCTACTTTGAAAAGTGAGTTCCTTAACAGAGGAGATGTACCGGCTCCTCTAGATTATTTAAGTATTTCAGCTCACTGAAAATGTACCCCATGTACCTCACTGATCTGGCACACATATAGATACACCACCCACCACCACACCTCTTAGCATCTCCCCTCCAACCCTGCACATTCTCATAGACGTCTGTCCAGACCCAACCTATTCCTGAACTCCACACCATGATTAATGACTGTTAGCAGCACCCATGAAGCTCGGGAGATGCTACCTACATACACGTTGTTCTCCACTGGAAAGCCAGCACCAGCACCAGCACCAGCACCATCACCATCACCATCACCATCACGCCGAAAGAGCATTTAGCTAGTACCCGGAGCTGGGCATCACTATGGCAACAGCAGCATCCAGCTACAGACCCCCCCACCCCACCCCCCGCCCCAAACCTCGCCATTCCCGCCTCCCTCCATTCTTACCTTTGTGCTGGTCAAACACAGATGAAGAGGTGAACTCCATGGCCGAGCAGGGCAGCAGGGAGAATATTAGCAACCCCTGCAGACTACAGGCACTGTGGACTAAGACATGGTGTGTGTGGAAGCTTCTCTTCTGGATCTGATGGAACCCATAGACACAAACTAGAGAGAGAGAGAGAGAGAGAGAGAGAGAGAGAGTAATGAAGAATAATGAAGAGTAACGAGTCTCCAGGGGTCTTCAGTGAAAATCCCACGTCTCCATTTGTGGCCACTGGATGCTAAGGAGGATGTGCCGATTTGGCTGTGAGCGATGTATGCGTGTGTGTGTGTGTGTGTGTGTGTGTGAATGGGGATGGAGACGCGCGCATTGCGCATGCGTCAGTGCAGCCTGGTGGCAGTAAGCACGAGTGCAGGGGCTCTTGTTTTTGTTGTGCGCGTGAACCAAAGATGCAGGAGTTAATACAGAACCTGCTCCTCATATGTTCTCCACACACCACGTGGAGCTATTTTTAAGACTGCTATTACACTTAATATGCTGCCAAAGCAGGAGACAGTGCGCACTCCTCAACCCCTTAATAGGAAGATAAATGGCAGAGCGTGCCTGAAGAGTTCATTGGCATGATTGCTTTGTCGTCCTTTTAGTAATCAGACCCTGCACTGTTAATAAGAAGTAACAGGTGAATGAGATGGCCCTCCCTCTCCCTCACACTCAGCATGATGCTAGCCAGGGCAGTGGCTATTAGCAAATGTAACAGAACTGGCTGTTAGGCCCTGTCCCATTACTCACACTTGAACACTCACACCCATCAACCATAGGTGTGCAAGGCTGTAGGGTGTCCTATTTCTTTAAACTTTCCCCCCCAAAGTGCTCACATGCACCTCTATGAGCATTTGTAGTGTTGCATACATTGCAGTGTTGCATACAGGTGAAAAGAGGTAAAGCGAAGTGTGTCTCAATTCTGCTCTAAACCCTCTGATGCCTTAAACACCTTTAATCCATCCTTTACAACCTGATAGAAGTGCACTTCTCCAAGTGTGTTCAACTGTCTAAGGATGTTGTGGTTGGTGTCATGTAACTCGGAGGAAAAATGCTAGCCTTGACTCTCCTAAAGCTCTTGTGGCATTGCATTGATTCTGGGAGAACATTGAAATCACATAATGGTGTTTATTAACACAATTAAATACTGAGAAGCTACTAGCTTTAAACGTATATTTTTAACCATAACCTGCAAAAAACAGTTTGCAGGAATACAGTTAGCAGCAAAAAGAACATATGTTGAGTCCACATAAGGAAGTCAGAGTGAAAGCTGTATTCTCTATAGAAAGAAATGAATCAGACCCTGACCGCCCTCCCTCCACCTCTCATCACTGAGCGTGATGCTTGCCAGTGCAGTGTCTGTTAGCTGATGAAACAGAACTGGCTGTTCAAGTGCTCCTCTAAGCATGTTTAGCAGTTGTAACGATGTTACGGATGGTGTCAAGTGACTCGGAGGAAGCACATACTAGCTTTCACCCTCCTTTAGCACTTGTAGCATAATGTGCGTCTGAAGAAATGAGAAATGTTACTCATTTCTGAATTTTGAATTTACATTTTGACACTTTTCCAGCTTGTCACAATTTAATCAGGTAAATTGAAAAGGGCCATTTTCTCATTTTTTCCCCATACCCTGCTAAAATAACCAGCACAGTTAGCAGCAAAGAAGGCCACATATGTTGCGTTCAGACCTCCAGCAAAAACCAACAGTTGTAACATTTAGAGCATTTCTATTGGTCCATTTATCATGAAATCTTCCAAATTCAAATTATGTTTAAAACTAAAAATGAGTTTTTTTGTGCGACAGCAATGTCATGTTTTTGAATGCTAATAGGCTGGTCAACCAGCAGAGACCAGTATGAATGAATGCTAGTCTAGGGTATACCACGTAGATTCAACAGCGATCATGTACAGGATTTCTATTGTTTGATGCACTTAAAATCGGTCAGTTTGAGTCCGTTGCTGGTCACTTACTTGAAGACTTACAAGACTGTCAATTTGGTCAATATGACTTCAAGTGCTCCAGAACAGCACAATTATCTAAGTATTCCCCCCATATTTCTTGCAGTGACTCTGTTTGTCGTTGTTTGGCTAAATTCCACAGTGGTCAGGTACATTATTCCACGCTGATTCAGTGGGCAGATGCACAGTGGACAGACAGCGCTCTGCTTATAGCTGCTCTTTGACTCTGCCAATTAAAAAAAATCAAAACCAACATATTTGACACAGTTTTTAGTTTGTCCGGGACATTTTGGTAGCTTCAACAGTGGTCAGTGGTCAGATTTCAACATTGATTCAGTGGCCAAGTGTGGGCTGGGTAGAGCCCCTGCGTTATTGTTCTGTTGGAAAAACATGAACATTGAATTGAATGATTTTCTTATTATAAACACTGCTTGATCACAAAGCACTGATTCAAGGTGGGGTCCACCCTCTTAATATATGTAGACATCTAATAGACCTTTTAGAGCATCAAGTCCCTGGAGTAACATTGGAGCTGTGACCTACTCTAGTGTTTAGGTTTAGAAGTAGCCTCACGCTCAGGTGTTAGTCAGTTAATTGTGAAGGAGAGTGAGCTGGTGTGTGAAACGCTAATCATTTTCAGAAGACTATAGAATCCTGTTCATCATGAGGCATACAGCTGTTAAATGTAACTGGCAGACACACACAGGCCTATCTCTGTCAAATGTAATGTCTTAATGACTCTGACTCATATTCACAGGAAATCAAGCAGAAGTTCAGGGTTGCTCAGAGTTTGTGAGAAATGTTCAGTTACGAAGGGGGTGAGTGATTCCACGGTTGAAACAGGCCGACAGAAAAAACACACAGCTGCAATGGAGAGCGTATTTTCATTCCATTCATATTTATCATGCTGCCTGTCGCCATGGGAACCCCAGAGGACATCACAGCTAATTATGAAAAATAGTCACTAAAGACTCAGTGTGTAAAATGAACTCATCGCCTACCAGGCTGAAACATGCAGACTGAGCGAAACAACAACAACAGCAACAAAAACCACTCCTCTTAGCCAATGGCCTTTAAAGGGCCCATATCTTTAAAGGCCATCTTCTGGTATTTCATCCATCTGATGTTCACACATCACACACACTGTATTGTTTTACATACCAAAAATAATCACAATGCATTTTTACAGTCTCTAGACATCTTTCATTCCTTGGAAATCAACCAGTAGTTTTTGCAAAGGCTGAATTACATTTACAGCATTTAGCTGAGACTCTCATCCAGAGTGACCTACAATAGAAGCATGTTACACAGGCAGGTGAATGTAGTGTTAGGAGTCTCACCCAAGGATTCTTATTGGTGTTACATGGTGTGCTTACCCAGCCTAGGAAATGAGCCTTATTTGGTCTAGAAGACGGGATTATACAGTACTCCTGTGTTTGCGAATCTGCCGAAATCTGTGGCATTATGTACAGATCCGCATAAGCATCTGTCTACATACTGTGTCAAAAGCACACTGTACACAATGTACCCAATGTACTCTATTCTGATTGGCTACCCTATGTGCCTTATTCAAAAAGCAGCCAGGGAATGGGCAGGGTTAAACATCTGTAGGTTGAATGGATGGATTTATGTAAATATTGCGAATCACACAAACCTGTTGTTCAGAACACGCTGTTCTTGCAGTTTAGCTTCCATTCATTCAAAAAGATTGTATTCCAAGTCATTTTGGAACTTTTCTGTTGGTCCATCCATCATAAAGTTTTGAGGCAATGATGATATACAGTTATATAAGTTATAACTTATACAAATATAGACGTTTGGGCAACCCTGGTGAAATGACACACTCTAGGGCTTGAGGGGTATAGAGCTCACCAGCACTGAGCTGTGGAGCAGTGAAACTGTGTTCTCTGGAATGATGGCTGGTGCTCCATCCAATATTTTTGGGAAGAGTTGGGGAGTTGGGGATGAGGTGGGGTGGTGATCGTCCAGCATCCAGACCTTGTGGCTGAATGCAATCAAATCCTTACAAACTTGTCCTGTACAGTAGAAATAGGAACCTGATTTCAGAAAAAAAACAGTGAATAAGCAGGTGTCCAAATACTTAGTGTAGTATAGTGAAGTGTACCATATGGTGTAGTCAGTGTGCTATTAGTTTTGCACATGCCACATTTAGCAAATACATGTGAAACACATAATTTGATCGGGAGTGGCCAAAATTTTTGCACATTACTGTATGCTGTATGAGTCTAAAAGGGGAAAAGGTTAGGAAATAGTCGTGTTCCAAATAATTGCTACATAAAACCATAAAAATGTCACAAATGTAGAAAGTGAGCAGTCTCTACCATGGTTTAATCACAACTGCAATGACAGCCTTCCTCCAGCAGGTGTCAGCACTCCCTCAGTGATGCAGATGAGCCGCAGGGGAATCCCAGTGATCAAACTACATTTACATTTAATAAAGACTGATATTTTATTTGATCAGAGTTATGATACAATACCATATGTCAAATATAATATTTTTTCTAAACTTTCTCAGAAGGGGTAACTGTATTTATGGTCATTACCTGGAAAGTACTCCAATAAAAATATATTGGGAAAGTCAACAATGAATTTTTCTTTAAATATTCATAGAAAATAAAGTGAGAAATTCAATATTTGCTGGTCTTTCTGTTAATATATGATTTATTCACAATCCCTTTACAACTGCTTCTGCTTCTGTCTACCACCCACTGTTTTCACAGCAGAGGAAATGTTGTAGTCTGTTCTTGGCCTTCCTTGAACTCCTCTGAACGCAAGCAGGCTGGTCCAGTCCAGACAGACGGGGATTTTGGGTAATTATGAGGGATAAACATGCTTCAGGCAAAGAGACAAGAGAAACAGCACCATCCATAAACAGAGGAAATCCTTGGGCAATAGGCAGCCCTGAAATATGCTGACACTCTCAAAAGTGAGTGGTGGAAAACAGGCCTCTGATAGATTTACTGTAAATACAGATGCAGACCAGTTTGCTCCTGTGTGAAATGAACAGCGGCATTATTATCACTATGACTGACCAGCACTCTTTGTGATGAGTGTCGTGCACACTGTTTTATTTGGAAAATGTTGAAAGGATTTACTGAGAACACCCTGCAGAATATTTGTTCCTTGGTTGTGTATTAACAGACCTCACCATCTAGACATGAGATGATACATTCCTCCAGGTTGATGAGTGACTCAGTAGAAGCACCTTGAGAAAAGGACAAATGAGAGACAGGAAATCAGCACTACGATGAGTTATGCATGTTTTGTTCTTTGTTATATACAAAGTCTATTAAATGGCTATGAGCCTATTAGGTCAGTGGTATGGTGAAACTTTAGCTTGCCAGGCCAGCAGCTGTTAATTAATGTACTTTTAATGGGCAGTTAATTATATAAATGCTGGCAGTGAGTGGGAGCCATAGGATTGATGACTGTGTGATGATGACAACCACCAGTAAACACAGAAAGTGGAAAGCAGGCTGGTGGATTAGCCTGCTTTAATCCATAATGCTCTTTGAATGTAACATTAGATTCTTAATAGAGATGTGGTCCTCAACCCTGTGGTCCTCAATCCTGCCTTAACAAACCTACTTCAACTCAGTAAGCTCTTATTAATGGGTTGATTAGTTTGGTCAGGTGTGCTGGGAGCAGGGACTACAGTCCAGTATGTGGGACAGTGGGCCTCAAGGACCAGGGTTGGGAACACTACATTAGAACATCAGGCCAATATCATTAAAATACTAAGGTGAAAATGGACAAATCGAACCCAATACCACAGCAAATCTATGATTACATTTGATTACATTTGTATCTGGCATATATAAATATGAAAAATAAATTACTACAGTTATAAATCCTTCAGTTGAGCTAGTGTAATGGTCCACACATTTGATATTTATGATATTTTTGGGTAAAAGAGCTAAGCAGTCCTATGAAAACTCCTTAGTAGCCTGTCAGCACTGCATCTTGGAATTGTGGTGCTTTTTAAATTTATTTAATAAATTAAAATGATAATAACTACTTAAAATAAATACTACTTACAAAAATCTAAAAATGTTAGGTTGTGCCCTTCTGTCCTTTAGGTCTCAGATTGGTTGACACTCAAGCTTTCAGTATTAGTACTGGAAAAGTATCCATAGGAAAATTTCTCTATCCAGTGTGGTCCCCAGCCCGTATGAATACACATGTGAACTCTCAGAGGTGAGCGTAGGCTATCTAGGCTAGCCGATTCCATATATGTTAAATGGGCCGCAATCACGTTGTGAGGGAGACCTTTGAATTTTTTATCAAAGGCCTTTTTATTTGTATGAAGTGAATTATGAACACATTCCACGGAGGAGGTGGTCTGGTCGCCCCTCTTCTCCCCCCGTCTTTTTGGTGCAGAAAAGCATAAAACAGAGCCATTTCTTTTTCTTCTACTTCTTTTTTTTTTTTTTTACAGCAAGTGGCTTTCTGCCAAGCAGCCTGTGTCCACTGGAGCACTGTAGGCCAACTGTTTGTCTGTACAGGCCCGTGGGCAGCCTCTTTTGTTCCTTGGAATTTGAAATAAGAAAGTCAGTAGTGTGGGAGTCGTCTGCCTCCATCTAGACGGGGCAGGGTGGGTGTTTTTGGAGGACGGAACCTGCAGAGACATTAATGGATGCAGACACGCACAGACACACTCCCATGGGCACACTTATACTTTACCGCTAAACATCACTTCTCATATTTATTATCGCTGTTATGTAAAATACCTAACCTATACAATGTTGAATTATATGCTAGACAAACTAGACCTTTTATTCCAAGCTGCCTTTGAATAGAAAACTTGTATCCTTGTTTTTTTTCTGGCCCAATTCTGGCTGGGTCCTCAACCCAGATCTGGCCCATATACTGTAAAGCGAGAAACACTAATGAATGTGGCCTAGATCTGGCCCAAACACTGTAAAATGAGTAGAAATAAAAGATGTGACCCAGACCTGTCTACTATCTGGATATTTCTGAGGGCATAGTCAAATAATGAGTGTTCGGTACATGAGAGTGAAATGTTGTGTCTTTCTTTAAAAGCAGATGTTAAACAGAGCTGTAAAATAGACAAACAGAAATTCTATAAATCACTTGTTTTATTTACTACATAAAATATACTTCAGCTTTACATAAGTTTACTTGTGAATTTTACATTTTGTAAGGGTTCCTCTGACAGAAGAGGCCACAGTTGGGAACACAGTTTGGATTAAAGCTGTATGTGCGTAACGAACCTCTTCAGCCTTAAGTGGTAAAGGTAAAGTTTACGCAAGCATTACCTAAGATTAGGATCTCCCATGCAGAAATACACAGACACTATCTCTGTCCTGCTGTCTTACTGTCTCTCTCTCTCTCTCTTTCTCTCTCTCTCTCTCTCTCTCTCTCTCTCTCTCTCACTCACACACACACACACACACACACACACACACAAAATAGAGCAGTACATGCACCACATTTTCCTCAAAGACGCTTGAATAGACAGTACAATAATATACAGTAAATGACAATAATCTTGTCTGGATGCTGTGCAGTATAATGAGTCCAAGTGTTTTGGGCCAGTCTTCCTTTTTTACTATATATTTTTGCCTTGTGACAACAAAACTCACTTTTTTGTGAACAATAACACATGCTGCAAGGCTTTGTGTGTGTGCTGTTTCCCATGAAAATTAACTCAGTGATGGGAAAACCCATAATCGCTCCAAAGCTTTGTGACTGACAAGGCTGTTTCAACAAATTATTCAAATATTCCCACTCTAAGCCTCTCTTGAAATAGTATGTAGGCATGCCAGCTCTGCTGGGGTGATTTTGGACGGCCATCACAAGAAACGGTTCCAAAACGACTGCCAACTGGACTGGGGCGAGCTCCTGAGCAGGAAGCGCTCAGACAGGAAGTCCTGCTGTTGGAGAGTCTGGCTGGACAGGGCAGCATGCATCCTCTTCACTGACCCCCTGGATGGATGTTAACCCGTCCGTCCACACCTCGCTCTTATCTGCACATGGACATATTAGTGCGGAGGGCAAGATCAAGGCCGTGTTTACACTGTGCTCGCGTTTTAAGTATAAAGTTAAACAAGGCCTTGACATGGGAGTTATAACAGCCTGCGCAAAAACATCATAATCATCATAAATCTTTACAGGGACAATGTGCTTTTTGGACTTTTGGCATTGCCACAGTGCAAAGCTGAAATTCATAAGCCTGTGCTCACAGTGAAGGTCAGTACTGGCCTCTTCAGTCTAGCTAGGAGCCTAGCTAGGTAATGTCATGCATGTAGATGTGTGCTACTTCAAGAATGATGTACTACAAGAAATGTTAGACCTGGCTATAGAAGATAATACAATTATTCATATTTGTCTTTACGAATTTGTGTCAAACAAAATGCTTTGAAAATAGCTTTGCTACCATCGAGCTACTGAGAAAAGTAGTTAAGCTTGTATCTCCACTAGTCTGCTTTAGCTAGTCACTCCCTAACACTGCCATTGAGCTTAGCTATCCTGCTAAACTATTCAAAATAGTACAAGAGTCTGAAGTACACTTACAATTACAGTATTAGAAACAGTATTAGAGGCCGAGTACCAATGTAAGGTCAAGCCTCTAATTCATGTTAGCCCCAAGCTAATGCCCTTGGTAATATGCTAGTTACAATGCAGCTGCACAGTACAACATAATTTAATAATCAAAAATTATTTGTATTGATATGTTGTATTTCAATATCCCTTCCAAAATGGGCAACATGTTTGTTGTATGGTTGTAAAAGTTAAAGTAAGCAAAAGTGTAACCACATATTTTCATAGTCCATGAAGCCGTTAGAAATCCAGTCCAAATGACTAAACGGTGGTGAACTTTTACAGCTCATAGTTTGTACGCATATGGCAGTCTAGCTTCTCGGTTCAGAATTAACCTCATTAATCAGGACTGGAGTGAGGAAACATTGCTGCTGAACTTTATCATGAGTTGGAATGGACCCATTCCCCCAGACGTCTGACAAATGTACACATTTGTAGTTCAGCGGACTTCCCTTGCCAACCTTTGATAGCTCATTACTCAATAGGAGTAGATTTCTTGACTGAAAGAGCGAAGAGGCTCTTGCTTTTCAGCGTTATCTCAGCCCTCCCCCAAGTGCCTGTGTTTCTGCCAGCCCTTCCTTTTCTTCCACTTTGTTAATTCAGTTGGAGACACGGTGGGGTTCAAGTTAATGGAATTACTGAGGATTTGGCTGAACCCAACTGCTCTACTTGGCGAACAAATCAAGGGAGAGATTCTTATTTTCCTTTGTGCGCCTCGCTCCCTCCAAAGCCCCCATGCCCTCCTCCTTGTTCGACCTGCTCACCTGGGCCCTCGTTGCCTTTTCAAGGGCTTGACTGATTGAGTCAAGCCTTTAATTGATGAGCCGTGGTTCCTTTGTGTGCAATTGTAAGAAGGTAACTCCGCCTGTTTGCAGGCTTGTTAACACGGGCTTGTTAAATAATGTGTGTGACGATGTGTGTTTTATGAAATTCTGTAAAGGTGAGCCGTGTGTCTTTTTAGCGATGCTTGCATGGCTAGTTGCTCTGTGCTACCAGTTCCAGAAACGATCACAAGCCGACGTACACTCACTAAGCACTTTATTAGAATTTATGTACAAATTTATGCAGTTATCAAATCAGCCAATCATGTGGCAGTGCATCAGAATCATGGGCCAGCAGCTTCAGATAATGTTCACGTTAATAATTGGTGTGATTTTGAGCAGAACTGTAAAGTTCTCTCTGAATGGTGTAGGTAAGAAAAACATCCAGTGAGCAGCAATTCTGTGGACAGAAACGCCTGGTTAATGAGAGAGGTCAGTAGAGAGTGGCCAGACTGGTTGGAGCTGACAGAAATGCTACAGTAACCACTGTATAATTATGGTGTAAACTTCTCAGAATACTTCTCAGAATGTCCTACTTTTAAGTGGATGGACTCCAAATCCTGAAGTCCTTGTTGGATTCCCCTTTACCAGCCAAGAACAGAAAGCTGAGGCTGCAGTAAAGGCTGCACAGGCTCACCATTGAACTGTTGAAGAATGGAAAAATATAACTTAGTCTGGTGAATCTCAAATTTTTCTGAGGTACACAGACGGTAGGGTCAGAATATAGTGCCGACAGCATGAATCCATGAACCCAACTTACCTCCACCAACAATGTAGTCTGGTGGAGGAGTTTTTCAGTGGCCTTACTAGTCACCAGATCTGAATGCAGTGCAGAAGAACACCTTGGGATGTGTTAGAACAGCATCAAAAAGCCTCTTGGAAAATCTGCAGGTATTGTGTTACGCAATCATGTGAACATTTCTGCTCTGGAAACAGATGCGACCATGACGCAATATGTGATGTCTTTCCAGCCCATGAAACTGGTGAGGTATCAAATCCAGCTGTAGTGCATGTAGCGTAGATTCAGACTGGTCTTGAGTACAGAACACTGACATCAGAGTTATTTTATCTATATTAGGATATTTCTTTTATGATTTACTTCAGTTTATTTGGTAGTGAACTTGACACGTAAAGGAAGTGTTATCAGTGTTATGCTATTATGACCAGCGGCTTTATTAGAGAAATAAAAATGCACTGTTATTATCTTTTTAAACCTCTTTAAATCCAAGATCATTGCGAATGAGCTTATATGCTGTGGAGGGTCCCCTTAACACAGAAAGGCTTATTACACACTAAGGTGTATTATTCAGTTACTACAGGTTAGTAATAAGACTTTTGGCACATCTGCAGGCCATAGGCCGTTTAAGAATTTCTCACAAAAAGTGTAGCTTACCAGTTTTGCAAGTAAACAAGACAGTGCAGAACAATCCTAAATGACAGTACAATAAAACATTGTTCCCACATGGTTGCTACTGGATCACGCCTCTGGTGCCATAAGAAAATGACTGATGTATTTTGAACCTCATTCTCCTTTTCTATTTCCCAAAATGAGAGGCATGATTCCTCACTTGATTTCTTGATTTTTTATCATGTCCAGGCAGCAGTGGTACATTGCCTGCAAATCAAAGCTGTGCTCCATTAGGCCGTATAAACAACATTTTTGTAGGTCACCATGCTGAAAGGCCAAAACTGCCCTGAAAGCTTGTATAGATCTACATTTGACTGCACCAGTCCCCAATTCTAAAACCAGTACCCTCTTGCAGTGTTTAGCCTGGCGCTTCCGTATTCTCTGCCAAGACAAAGAAGGAACTGATGTACACTCGTTTTACATGACCTGACCTGAAACTGCCATTTTTTTTGTGATTTGTGGGCCGGAGCAAGGCAGAAGAGAAAAAAGAAGGAGGTGGGGGAGTGTGGGCAGGGCGTGGAGGAGAAAGAAAGAGAAATACAAAAGGGGGCTTTGAAAAGGGGCCCTTTTCTCCCTGCAGTAAACTTGGTCGGCCGAGAGATGATTTACAGTCATCAGAGAGGCAAGACAAAGGCTGTGCAGTGGAGAACAGAGCCCTGTGATAGAGGGCATCTCAACGACCAGCGGAAGAGAAGGGGGCCTGTGCTACAGTTGATCAACACGGCTTTACTTTTGCTGAAGAGATATGGAGATGCAGCAGCCCAGTGTCACAGTCTTACAGACGGAAGATACATGAAGAATATAGGAGGATATGAGAGATAATAATTTACACTGAATATCTCTAAAGTGAATTACGAGTACAAATTATTTTTATTTAACATTTAAAGCAGCTTTATGCCAGAATTGGTGTATCCTGCTCCTTCTACAGTTAAGAAGTGGAATTTGTACTTTGAGCCAAACTAAAGGACATGCTTTTTATGTATTTTACAAGCTGAGAAATACAGAACTGGCAGCTAAAGTGAGGGGGGTAATTACAGGATTTTACACTAATATGACTGGGGAGACTGGGGTTCGATTCCTGGTCTGTGTGACTATAGTGCGCTACACCAATAAGAGTCCTTGGGCAAGACGCCTAACACTACATTGGCCCCCCTCTGTAATATGAGTAACCTTGTAAGTCGCTCTGAATAAGAGCGTCAGCTGAATGCTGTAAATGTAAATGTAATTACATAGTTCACACAAGTGTATTTCTGCCCACATTACCAAAGTTATGCAGTGCAGGTAGCAGTGTGCTGAGCCCAGAGTGACCTCTATATTACAGGTCAGTGGAGCATCAACATGATTATTTTAAGGTAACAATGCTACATAATGTTACTCCAACACTGCACTGCACTAAATCCAGTTAACCATCACATTTGATCACATTAGGTTCTATTTGTAATGAAACTTGCAGTTGTTAAGCCTTCTATCTATACTAATGTTATCCAACATATGTTCAGAAAAAACTTGGCCAAAAGGTTAGAGAAACAGGCTGCATCCAGAAGAAGGTCACAAGTTCAATCCACTGTACTGGCAAGGAGTGAAGGAACTGTACGTTCTCCTCCCTGAATAATTACAGCTGAGGTGCCTTTGAGCAAGGCACCTAATCCCCAATTTCACCATGGGTGATGAGGTGGCTGCCCAATGCTGTAGGCAGGTCTGTGTGTGTGTGCTCACTGCCCCTAGTTGCTAATGTGAGAGTGTTCACTACCACAGATGGGTTAAATGTGGGGGATGATGCTAGTTTTTGCTTGTGCGGTTCAATTTCTATGATTATCCTTATCTTAATACTGTGATATAATTGATCACAAAACAGATCGTCAAATTGCCCAGCCATACCTTCAAAATACAGTGTAATATATGATTATGTATGAGCTCTCACTCTCTCACACACACACATACACAAATGCTGCCTACTCAGACGATATTCTAAGCAACCCAGTAAGGAGCAAATAGAACTACATTATTCTCACCACTTTAAAATATATCATTTTATTGGGTAAAAAAAATGGTAACACCTAACATTAACAAAGCTAAACTCTATAACAGAGATCACTACAAGAGTTTATTTTCTAGACTTTTCTAGACTTTACGGCACAGGTTTAGAGGTCCAGGAAACTCAGACACAAGACACCAATCAGTTCAGTTAATTTACATGGCGGCTCTAAAAGCAGAAAGGTGGGGCACGAAAACTGAGCTTTTTATCAAAAAATGGACTCATACATGTTTGTACATCACACAGTCAGTTATAAACCAGTATCATATGTCTCATATGTTCCATTGACTGTGGTGTTTATTAAAAGCAGTAAAGCCACGTGTCACTAAGAGACAAGAAGTTATTGTTTTTATTTTATTTTAGATGCACATTTTTTTCGGAAGAATTTTAATTTAAGAGCATTTAGTTTAGTTAGAGTATTTGTTGTTGTTTTTTCGTCTAGTTCAGTGTGAAAACTAACAATAAATATTGTTGAAATATACTGAACTGTAATCAAACTTTATTTGACAGTTGGTTGTTAACTACATCAAATGTTGCCATAACTCAATATTATTATAATATTATACTTCAATATACAGGATATGACACTGAATCAAAAGGCAAGTTAGACATTATCATGTTTAAACTTTGGCTAACTGGACTAACTGGACAGTGGAAATAGGCACTGTCACTATTGCCAGAGGATCGCTAGTTTAAATCTCTGTCATCCTGCTAGCCATCGGCAGCTAGGGCCCTGAGAAAGCACATCTTGCCTTGCTCTCTTCAGGGTGGGTAGATGGCACTTTTTCCCACATCACCAGCATTGGCGGCTGACGGTTACACTGAACATTCCTTCGAGCGCGTTGGTTGCCAGCAGTTTGGAAAAAGGGGCGGTGGCTGGCTGACTGTGCATGTGTCGAAGAACGCGTGTGTCAGCCTTTACCCTCCCAGTGTCGGGAGCATTGCATGTGATGTGTATGGGTTGGGTAATTGACGATCCAAATTGAGGACAGAATGGGTAAAATCAGTGAAGAAAAGTAAAAGTTCCCCTGCATTATAAGGTAGTGGGTTGCTGAAATCTTCGCCACTCGTTTGCAGAGATTCTTCATCGCTACACTATCGTTTTAGGCCATGAGACAGCACAAGGCGGCGATGCATCAGGGAAGTTACCTTCAGTTTCAGATACACCCACTCTCTCGCAAACGTTGTAGTCAAACAAGCAGCATCACTTGGGGTGTGTCAAAAAATAGCTTGGTGTGTTTATTTTAGCAGGATGAGAGGCCTGCAGGTTGCGTACAGAAAGGAAATACCTTCAGTGACAAAGGAAGAGGGGAGGGAAGCGGCTTAAGTTTACACTTAGTGCCTGTTTGTGGACTTCAGCACTGTAGGGGCTTACATGATCACAACATTCATTTTGCAGGTTCTTTAGGCTTGGTCATTGTTCGGATGCTTGACTCTCAGTGGTGTTAACCTGGGAAACATTCTGACCCTGTTTTGCACTGCGTGACTCAAATATCATTCACTTGTGTCCTTCGATAGATACATGCATATGTGTGGTTTAAAATAAGGCTACCGGGTCATTGTAGAGAGTGTATAGTGATGTCATTCCCAAATCACAGCAATGTTAATATCCACAAGTTCACTAAATTTGATGCACTGACTACCCTCTTTTCAAAGAAGACTTCTTAATGGGTTTTGAAATGAGGTTTTGCGGTACTGCACACATCCACATTAACACACAAAAGCATTTTTGCCTTCCAAATTGTTCCACAGGGTTCTTGTGGTTTGGCAAATGCTGCTATATGGTTCAGGCCGGAGGTAAACGGGCTCACATTTCTCACTGCAATAGTAGATTCAATTAAGCGATGGAAAACAAGAGGGAGCGTGTCATTGTGAATAGCATCACTGCCATAACACACGACTTCAAGCGTTCTATTGCTTTTATACAACAGTTTTACAAAGTAAACAAAGAACATAAGCCAAGAAGACCTGAACATGGTTTTAAATATATGCCTGAAAATATTCTTTTGCCAAAAACAGGACCAGTGGCTTTGAGAAATGCAGCCATTGTTATTCTGCAAATGGTGGTTAGCAGAATAAAAAAGCATGCTTTTATTAGATACAACACAAGTAGAACGCATGTCCACCGATCAGACCGTCCTGTTGGACATAACTGTGGAATAAAAACATTATCAGAGGCCTGGTAACCTTTATACTGTACACAGACCACCATAATGTCAGGTAGACTAACGTAATATTCCTTACGGGGCCTTGAATGCTTAAATGGTTCTTTGCCTGGTTATATGGTTCCATTTTTCCATTACTTTAAGTTAAAGACACAAGCTTGTCTAGTGTCCGTAGATAAGTATTGAATAGAGAGTCTAATTGAGCTGTGGAGTAGTGGAACTGTGTTCTCTGGAATGATGATGGTGCTCCATCCAATTACCCTTGGGAACGAGGTGGGGTTGTGATCATACCAACATCCTGATCTCACTAATGCTCATGTCACTGAATCCAATGAAATCCTCACAGCAATGCTCCAAAATCTAGTAGAAAGCCTATCCTCTTTTTTAATATAACCTGCATTTTGGAAGATAGAATGAATGAGTAGGTGTCCCAATACTTTTGTCCAAATAGTGTCACTAAAACAGTAGTAGCAGCTATACTGAAGCCTGACTTCATTGTTTATTTGATGTCACAAAGGCCAAAACCTATATGTGCCTATTTAGCCTACAGCGCTTTAGCCACGCCCACTGGACTCTTAGACTATAGCTTAGCAGTTAGACTATTTTGGCCCCAGCTGTCTTTTGACAGTTGAATCTGAACCTGTCCAACTTTATTAATGAATGGACCAATAGAAATGTTTCAAAATGACTTAAAAATAATTTTTTACATCGTAAATTAAATACAGTAAAAGTAAACTGTAAAAATTTACAGTAATTTTTTTTTGGTACATAAATAGACATAAAACAGTCAAACAGAACACAAAATGTTGGTGTACTGAATGACAGTGTCTTAATTTGAATTAGTTTTATCTCTCCTGCTTGAGACTGCAGCTTTTTCTGCTCATACTAATGCTCAAATTTAATTATCAGGCATTCCTAGGTTTTGACCTTTCACTTACAGCTCCTCTCTCAACCTACTTTTACTATGAAACCAGAGGCCAAAAATATGAAACTTTTTCTTTTCCCTGTCCACCGCCGCCTTCTCCACAGGTTCTTGTCTTTTTTTCCTCTCCACAATATCCCTCTGTAGTGGAGACTTGTTTCACAGCTGGACAAATAAAAGCGGTTTTGTGTGTCGGTGGGAACCCCGCGTTTTCCAGCTATTCATCAACATCCCATAAAAGCGGTGCAGGTGTTGGGTTTCAGGCTGAAGGGCAACGGCAGGGCTCGCGTTCCGCCGTAAAAGCCGTGCTTGAGCAAACACGTCAATCTGGCTCAGCCAATGCTGCCGCTTATTACATGCGGGCCTGGACCCTTGACTTGATAACAGAATGAATAGGTGATAACAGCCTTTAAGACTCGTTCTCATTACAGTGGGGCCGTAACAATCTTAAGGGATTACTGTTAGTGCAGCACGGCATAACTGCATGAAAAGAGCTCAAACACAGCGATCATGAAAACACTGAAAGCAGCACAGGATCTGACATTTTTGGTGCTCTAAAGAACTTTTTAAGAAGCTTTGAGTAGACTGAGTAGTTTTTTAATGAACTGGGTTTGTAAATGAGATGTACAGTAAAGGTTCTACATCAATTAAAGGGTTTTCTCCAAAGTCTTAAAGATGAAGGTGCTAAAAAGGGTTCTTTGGAGTGGTGCTACAGAATTAAGAACTTCAAAATTAATTGGTACACCCATCCATTCTGGTTCCCAAGTTATGCTGCAAAAATAAAACATTTTTCAAGAACCTTTCAATGGATTGTTCTTTAAAGAACTGGGTTTGTAAATGAGACGTACAGTGCGAGTGTGAAGATACTATTTAAAGTTTAAGGAACTTAATGTAAAGGGTCTATACCAATCAAACAAGTCTGAAAAATTAAGGTGCTAAAAGGGTTTTTTGGAGTGGTGCTACAAAAAAACCAAACACTTTTTGCTCCCAAAAGAACTTTTTAAGACCCTTTCAGTGGTTTGCTCTTTAGAGACCCGGTTTGTAAATGAGATGCATGGTTGTGAAGAAACTTTTTTAAAGTATAAAGAACTGGAAAAGGTTCTACATCAAGTGTTTTTCCGAATGTCTTGAAGATGAAGATGCTAAAAGTGTTCTTTTCTGCTAGAACTTCTAAACGGATGGACTGAACCATTCATTCTGGTTCCCAAGTGAACCTTTTAATACATGATTCTTTACCAGAACAATTCCTGAAAAACTGGGATGTAAAAGTGTGTAGAACCTTTTTAAGCTTTTGGTTCTGTATTGCATATCAATGAATGGTTCTTTAAAGAAGTTTTATAAGTAAAATATATGAGAGTGAATAATACTTGTAAAGTGTAAAGAACCTCCATGTAGTGGACAGGTTCAACAACAATTTCACCAGTTTTTTCAGCACTTCAAAAATGGTTCCTCAGAGTGAGATCACAAAAAAGCCTCTTTGCTTCTTCACTAAACCTTTCAGTGGACAGTTCCATACTGAACTGCTTTGTGGATTTTTTAAATATGAAGAACCTTTTTAAAGCTCCTATTCTAGGTTTGTTCCAGATCCATGTATCCAAACAAACAGCCAATCAGGAGCCTATATATTTATGAGCGTGGACTAGACATGCAGCACGAAGGAGGTAAAGCTAACGTTGATCATGTGAGAGTGACCTTGACCAGGTTAATGTAGTCGGGCTTATCAGTCCTTGGCTGTCCCTGAGCCTGTGCACTTATTGTGGCTGAGCACACACAGTGCTGATGGACTGATTCAGTGTATGATAATGATGCGTAATAAAAGGCTATCATGACTGTGATGCTGTGTGCATATATATTTGTTCTCCAGAGTCAAACATACCTGTGATTACAACGGTTAGTTAATGTTGGGGTTTTCCTGGCCTGCTTTGGTAGTAGCAAGGGCAAGTCGTCCCTTTCTGAAAATGTGGCACAGTGCTAGTCTGGCACCACATCGTTTCCTGTGAAATCTCAGCATGTGGTTGACCCACACACACACACACACATTTTTCACCAAGACAAATTCCTTGAAATAAATAGAGAAATAAAGAGATTCTGATTCTGATTCTGATTTTGTATATAGCTGTGGTTAAATGGTGCTGTACTACACCTGCTACAAAGTTAAGGGATTGCATGTTGTTTATAATTTGCTATAATTATTATTTTTAAAAATTATCATTGTTTTCACTGCAGGCAGCATTTTATAGCAATTTTACACTGATCAGCCATAACATTAGCACCACTGACAGGTAAAAAAGAAAATTATTATCTTCATCTACAGTGGCATCTGCCAAGCAGTGGATATGTTAGGTAGCACATGAACAGTCATCTCTTGAAGGTGACATGATAAAAGCATGAAAAATGGCCAAGAATTTGAGTCACTTTGACAAAGGCCAAATTGTGATGGCTAGATGACTGCGTCAGAGCATCTCCAAAACATCAGGCAGGTCTTGTAGCGTGTTCTTGGTATGCAGTGGTCAGTACCTACCAAATGTGGTCCAAAAAATAAACAACCAGTGAGCTGGCAAAAGGGTCATTGACACTTAAGGCTTATAGCTGTGATCCATGGAGGTCCCACCTCTTACAGCTTACAGGACTTTAAGGATCTGCTGCTAACGTCTTGGTGCTAGATACCACAGGATGCCTTTAGAGGTCTTGAGGAGTCCATGCATGTAGGTCACATCTGTTGTGGTGGAACAAGGGGGACCTACTGAATGTATACGGCATATATACATGTATACTGATCAGCCATAAAAGTAGTACCACTGCCTAATATTTAATATATATATTTAGAGAAAAAGGAAAACCCCCTTTTTAAATTTCAGAGGAAGTCAATTTAGTCACTTTGGAGCATTTCTATTGGTCCATTCATCATGAATTTTGGCACAATATAAAGAAAAACTGTTCAAATTATAAAAATGGAGATATAATGTTTTCAATGACAGGGACAATGAATAAAACAGATGTATAGAGATTTCCAGAATTTTCTCCACCACTAGAGGAATCGCCATGCTAGAATTGTTTAAAAAAAAAAGACACAAGATGTCTAGCGATGCCCTAATGTCTAGTGATGCTCCTTTCAACAAGTCATTTTTATTTTTTATTATCACTCATGAGAAACAGCCAAATGTCCCCTAGCATCAAAATGTTTGCATTATCATTCATCCTGGGAGCATTTGATCCTCGCAAAGAATTAAACGCTCATACACAAACACAGACATGGACGCAAGCACACAGTGCTCTGTATTTTGTATTCCTGCCCAAAACAGAACAATGCCATATCTGCGGCCAGACCTCTGTTTCTCAGTCATGAATATCAAAGGTGTGCAGGAATGTGTTTTCACAGAGAGCAAACTGACGTTGCTCCTGTTTGTATTCACTAATACAGGAGAGGGTAATGATACAGGCAGTCATTTGCACGCTATGACACCCAAGACTTGAAATATCATTGACTTTCTCACATGTTTTCAATGCATGCACTGTATCACGTTCTACAGCACACACATTTCTCCATGCCGACAGGCTGGGTGTGTGTGTGTGACAAACATTCGACAATACCAAGCTCTAGATCTCACACTCTGTTAGAAAACATAATAAAAACAGGAATACGTGAGAGGAATTTGCTTGCTGGACAGCATCAAAAAAAGATCTTCTATTAGCTGCTTTAACAAGTTCACTCCACTGCTCCTGAAGACGAACCTGTTAGAGTGACTTTAACCTCGAAAAAAAGCCCCTTGCAGAAAATCACAGTGATGAACCGCAGATGATATAATGGCCAAACTTGGTTAAAGTGTAATAAGAGACGGAGGTTGTGAAGTGTGTTTTCAGTTAATATTTTCTTTCATGCCAGGCCGAGGCATTCCTTCGCTCTGATGTCATTTTCAGAGATCATTTAATTGATGAGTTCTGGACCTCTTTTCCAAACATCACAGAGTGCAGGCCAACTTCTTGAACTCCTTATGGAGTGGGGTTTTTTTTAACTCAAAATATTCACATTTTCATGTGTCTTACAGCAGCATCAGTCAGCAACATCTGCTTTCTGCTTAAGTTGCTCTTGGTAACATGGCTTAATTATTTTTTCATAGTAAAGATGTTGCAAAGAGACAAAACATGAGTCATGCTATTGGTTAATTATCAATTATCACGTTAGAAAACTAATTTATTTTGTGGGCCCTATGTTGAACCTTGCGCAAGGTGCATTACAATGCCTTCGCCTGTGCAGTTTAATAATGCCGATGGCCGTGGTGGTCTCAAAATGAGGTGTTTTCAGGTAAATTTCTGGTGTATTGATATCTTGGCAATGCAAAACACAGGTGCGCCACTGACTGTAAAACAACCTAGGAAGACGTCAACAATCAGACCTTCATTGCTATCAGTGAATTGTCAACACAGGCGGGTGCCCAGTGTGTGTACACTTCCACTTTGCGGCATTTAAATAGCAATATGCCAAAGTCAGACCGCAACTGGCTCTTAAAGGGATTGGCAAGTGACACGCTGATTGGTTTATCGCACATTACGCCCAAAACACCAATGATTAATTAAGAGACTCAGTACCTTTTGCGCATTTTGAGCCGTGCAAGGCGCACCTTTACCGTCGTTTTGATAGCAAAGACACACTGACTCGTCCTATATCAAGCTGCGCGGTGTGCAGTTGACAGCTCGCCTAAAGATTACTAATATAGGGCCCTGTCAGTCATTGAAAAGATGTTAAATCAACTTTGAACTGTCAACATTAACTTCAATGAATCAATGTTCCCATCAGATGTTGATTCATCTTCACTTTTGCACCTGGGAGTAATATTGAAACAACATTAAAATAACAAAAATCAACAGAAAACCAATATCCTTTTAGAGCTGAGAGCACAAAGCTTGGGTTACTGTCAAGCTCTGGGAAAGAACTGATCACAACTATGATTGTTCACATGCTTTCATATCCTGAGATCATGACATAAATGAGACAGTACAATGACTTTACTTGTTTTTGAGCAAACAGGTCAGACAAATCAAATCAAAGTGATTTAGGAGATTTCAGCTTTTAGTTTATCTCAGGTTTTTCACTCTCTGTGATAGGTATGCAACGTTAGGTGGGGGAGCTGATGCTCATAAGCACCAGACTGTGTGACATGGGTGCTCCATCTGCTCTCTGATTACCAAACAGAGTGTTCCTTCAGTTTCTGAGGGCTGCCAAAACTCTCAGCATACTGTTGAGCTCCATGTTGAAAGCCCATCTGGGTGTTAATCCAATAATGCAACAAGATAACATTTGTCACTCACATTTTCCCACAAGCCAACAATCTAAGGATCTATGAGATCCTAATGAGCATTGTCTAATGCAGTGGTTCCCAAGCTGATCTTCAGGGTCCACAAAGGTCCACAGATTTTCTATAACCCAAAACATTCATATATTTGAAAAAAGGAGGGCCTTCTGAGGTCCCCCTGAGGCCCAATTTCATAAACAGTGGTCTAATGTCAATGAAGCTACAGCTGGTACCACCTGATTTTGAATTTAGACTTCTGGAAGACGAGACGATGGCATTCTGTTCACATGATAAAGCCATATCTTAAACAAATCTGAGTCATTCACTGCTGTATGGATGTATGCAACTAATTGCTGTCCATTTCTCTCATATTCAGGAAGAGCAATGCGTCACTGATTTCCACCCCTGGTGAAGCGCTGGGTCTTTTCTGCTGCTGCCGGACATTTATGGCGGCCACACGCCACGCATATCTTTAGATGAGACTTTAAACATCCTCCCATATGCAGAGGGGCCTGATCAAGCAGCAGGATATCCCAAACCATCTTGATGTGAGCTGCCTCGCTGTTCCTGTTCCTGTTTTGTCTCGCTGGTGGTGAACATATGCATGTCTTCTGGGTGAAAACCTTTAAAGTGATGCTTTGGATAAACATCAAACCTGTATGGTTGGTTTCCTGGATTAAGCCTAGTGCTTTGAACAGATTCTCTATTGTAAGGAATACACAGTTGTGAAGCAAGGGTATATCCTGCTTTTGTTAGAGTAACAACATCTCTACAGTCCAGATTATGGAGTATTGCTGTGAGGATTTGATTGCCTTCAGCCACAAGAGATCAGGATGTTGGATGATCACCACCCCACCTTATTCTCAACTCCCCAACTCATCCCAAAAGTACTGGATGGAGCACCAGAGAACACAGTTCCACTGCCCCCACCACTGGCTTTAGGCATGGTGCCAACAGTTTCATGTTCATCTGCTCCAGAGAGTCCTATTCTATTGACAATACTTCCCTATAGGAACCAGACAAGCTGTGCAGAGATGCATTCATTAGAAGGGCTGTCCACAAACATTTGGACATATATAGTGGATGAGTAGATTATATGACACCATGTTTAAACAACATAAGCAAGGCTGTATGAGATTGATTGATATAATTTATATGGAAATATGTGGATATTAAGGCATGCAGATTGCACCATGCTTATTACCTTGCTGTATATAAGCTCCCATTGCTCAGTACACTGTAAAAAATGACGGTGCTACAAATGGTTTTTTGAGTGATGCCATAAAAGAACCACGATTTCTTCCATAAAGAACCATGTTTGTCATAGAGATGTGTGAGTCTGAAGAACCTTCAAAAGACCCCAAAAGCTTGCTCTTGATGTGAAGGTTCTTCATCAAGTTAAAGGTCACATCTCTATTACACAAAAGGTTCTTTATGAAACCAAAAATGGTTCTTCTATGGCATTGCTCAAAGAACCTTTTGTGGCACCTTTATGTTTTAGAGTGTAGCTATATTAGCATTGTAGCTCCAGTGCAAGACAAAGAGTCTAATCTTCAGACACCAAAAATGACTTGGCTGAACCACTGCTTTAAAGCTTAGGGTTCATTCAGTTCTTGTGCATAGGAATGAAGGTAACTCATGGTTGGCAGCTTCCCAGAGATGATGATATTTCATTTTGTGCAGACTTTGCATCGTGTTGCGTCATGTTGCAGCGCACTGGGTAACCGTACAGATAGACATGCTAAGCTTTAGCTGTAAACAATCACATCAATGTTTTCTCGGCTTTCTCAGGAAATGATGTGACTTTGCACTGCGCTCAGCAGGAAATTAGCGTCTTCCGCAGCACATTTGTGAAGACACATGTTGCACATTCGCCACATGTCGCATTTCAGAGGCTTCTGAAGATGGATCATCTTTTTTGAGAGAAGGGAACCCTCCAAGATGCCTAGTATGCATCATACAGCCATCACTGCAGTCTGGTCTCCCAGTCCTACCCTTTCTGTCTGCAATACCTTTATTGACGTAAAGAGAGCTGTTGCCACTTACTCAGCGTGAGGATTTTGGTGGAGAGGAATGGCTTAAGGCAAATGTGGGCATCCTTAGAGCTCTCTGGTGGCACCCAACAAAAACAACTACACTCTGTCACGCACATGTTTTATCTCGAAATTCACCGATATGTACACATGCCTGGACAGAGAGAGATTGCGGCATGTGTTGCGGAAAAACGCTCAACATGGAAGATGATGAGTTAAAGACGCATTCTTGTTTGTCAAGGAAGAAAAGAGGCGAGCATAAGAGGTTCCAGTACATGGATTAAAGTGTCATCACCAGTGAGCAACAACAAGACGATTGGCCGGCAGACATTGTGTGAGGTATTTTAACACTGACAGTGAAACTGAAGGCTTATTGTTCCCCAAATGTTCGAATGGCACGCTATGTGTTTTTATACAATTTGAAAATATGACAGCTGCCCTTTATTTTGTGTGAATACTTCATGGTGAATGGGGCAATAGAAATGGTCCAAAATTACTTAAAATGACTAGCCCAGAGTCCAGGCCTCAACATCATGTGTTTCAGATTACCTGGATGGTGAAAAGCAGAAGAGCTTATCTCCTGGGATTTTCAAGCACAGTAGTTTTGAGTTACTCATAATCGCACGATAAAGAAATATTATCCAGTGAGCGGCCGTTCTGCAGATGACATGTTGTCATGATGATGTTGATGAGAGAAACTAACAGAGAATGGCCAGATTGAGATTATAGAAAGGCTACAGTAACTCAGATAACCACAGTTGAGGTGGGCAGAAAGGCATATTAGTCAGCCAAGAACAGAAAGCTGAGGCTGCAGTGTGCACAAGCTCATCAAAACTAGAAATCGTAGCCTGGTCTGATTAATCTTAAAAATAAGATTTTGGCATCAACAGCATGAATCAATGGACATAACTAGTCTTGTATCAACAGGTGAGTCCAGGTTGGTGGAGGTGGTATAATGGTGTGGGAATACATTTTTATCTTTGACTTTTGACACTTTGGTTTTTGGTAATACATATCATCGGATGAATGCCACAGCCTATTTGAGTACTGTTGCTGACCATGTTCAGTGTTCTTCAGTGGCCTTCCTCATCATCATATCTGAATCTAGTTGAACAGCTTCATAATGTGGCAGAAAGAACAACTGAAGCTAATTTGAGAGCAGTGAGGTATTAGTATAGTGTTCATAATAAAGTAATTGGTGAGTGTGTTTTGTGCATTCCTTTTTCCTGACATTGGAAAATTAATAACTTGTACTTAAGGTCTGTTTTGACTGAAAATTAAACAAATGAAGGGGGATCTCTTTCTCTCTGTGCAGTGCTATAAGTAATGTAAGGTAAAATAATGATCATTCCTCAGATGGCATTTAGATTCTCAGAATTAAAGCCCCTTCTACAAAAATGTAAAGTATGAAAACCACCATCAGAATTAATCAACAATCTGAAAAATGCAGCACATCTTCTGTCACAGAAATGTTTCCAAGGTTTTTGTAGGCCACAGATATCCTCTGTTCCCATGTTATTGCTATAGCCTTTCAACTTTCCATGTAGAAAAAAAATTAGTGCTTCCACAAATGAAAGAAAACATTCCAGCATGGCTAGATCTTACACAAACACAAACTGTAAGAAACCAGTACATACACAAATCCTATTTTGCACCCTAGCCAAGCATGCAATCAATTCAGTTATAGATGATCTAGAAAACACTGTTAACAAGGTAAACATAGCATCAATAATGAAAACTCCAAACTCCTTCACACATACAGTGATATGTATTATATTGAGTTATTTCCTATGGGTAGATGGCTTAACCCATGCATGATTTATCAAATTGTATTCCCCCTTTTACCTAAATGTAACCCATTAGCCAAGACATGGTTGGTTTCTAAAGCTAGTAAGAACTAGCTAATAAAATGTATCTTATTCGCCAACTTTTCTTAAGATGAAATTGCTTCTTAAAGCTCACTTAATCAGTTTTCACAAAGATTCTAACATATGTTTTAACATATGTTGGGATTTGTTCAATTTACAAGGACAATGGGCTTCTGCATTGATCACATCATGGTAAACCGCTTGTATATGACTTAACAGTTCTCCATTTTCTCAGGATTCCCTCTATCATGCTGGGAGGATAAAGGCTTGCATGTGCTTTCTCTGCATCACCTGAAGAAAACACATCTTTCAAACTGCTGCTGCAGAACATCATTGGACAGCTAAATGTGTTTGGAGGAGAACACTAAGCGCTGATCATGTTACCTCAGCTAACAGAAGCCCACACTGACATCTGCTGATTTATTTATCACATGCTTGCACAACGCTAATCTGTGGCTAGCAGCTTATATTACTTTTCCTATACATTAGCCTTGTAAGTAATTAGCTCCAGAAAACTACAGAACTAAAGAAGCAAACTTTGGACCCCAAACATGTCTTACCTGATCAACTGAATTTGGAGTAAGGAGGGAATTGTGAAAACTGGATATTTGGCTGAACCATTGTCATTGAACCAAGTCATTTGTTGCTTTTTCCTGGACCCTGGACCTCCACAGACTGCCTCTGTAAAATCCCACTAATGTACGGTCATTGTTCATAGGAGAAAGAACAAGCTTTGTGTAGCAGTAGGATAAGATTAGTTGGTAGACTAATCAGCCAAGCTAGAAGAACAGAAGAACATAGTTTCTGTCTGGGAGCATGTGTCTGAGGCCTTAGCCTCTACCCTACTGCTGTGATTAAATCCTATTAATTGTCCTACCAAGAATTGCCGCTTGTTCTGGCTGTGCCTCTGAAAAACCTTCAGTTGTATGAATAAAACCCTGCTTTCTGTTGAGCAGTTTCAACCAGCCCTTGATGAAATTAATCATTTTCTTTCTAATCCTATTTTTATGTTAACGCTTAAAGTTTAGCTACCCCTGAATGAAAATGTTCAATTAGTTCAGCTGACCTATGTGGTGGTTAGCTTGAAAAATAGCCTAACGGTGTGACTCATGACATAATTTTAGATCTGGCAACTTCATAGCCAGTGAAAGATCACTAAAGAGTGTTACCTGCCTAATGAACGTTGAGGGCCTCAAGGTAAGGTTGGACTGGTTACCCTTTGACTTCAGTTTTCTATAACAGAATGGTCTGGAATGGAGTAATTCTACTGAAAAAGTCCTTGAAAACATTTACACGCTTAGAGACATGTATTTCTGCTCTAGCTGTTTTGGCAACAGGGCCCTCCTGGGAGGCAATGTGTCGGGCCGTCCCAGGGGGTGTAGATTAGTCATTGTTTTGAAGGATGAAGGCACTACTCTGTACCAGGCACAGTGTTTCAGCGTGATCCAGGTGGGAGGGGATGTGAACCAGTGCTCTTTTATTAACCCCTTCCCCATTTCTTCTCAAAGATCACTACTTTATTACACATCTGGGCCAAAAAGCTTGAAGAGAGATAAAGATATGTGCTGCCCTTTTACATCAACAAACTCTAGGAGTCCTTAGGAACTCTAAGGATTTTCTACTTCAAAAAAAAAAAGCCTGATGTTCCACTGAAAGTCTACAAATCACCTTCCACAAACAAATAAATACCAGTGTCCAAAAGGGTTCTATGCAGTGATGCTGTAGGAGAACCACTTCTTGGCCATTAACTAATCTTTCAAAGAATAGATCTAGTTAGTTAAAATATCCAGATAATTACTTTAAAATGACCAAATATGGTTCAATGGCATTGACCTTTGTCTAGCTTTAGTGAGAAGAATGAGATCTATGTTTAGTCATTAGTGATGGTATTCCCAAAATCTGATCCTAGATCAACTTGCCTGGTTTTTATATATTCTTTATATATCAGTCATAGAAGCAGTATATTACTTTAAGGCCTATAATAGGCTTTTGGTGGCCATTAGTAGTAAGTCCATTCAGTGGCTGGAATGAGACATAATAAAGCATGACTCCGTTAATCTCTCGAAATATTAGCCTCAATGCAACGTCTAGCAACAACAATGCATGTCATTGACCAAATGGCCCTAAATATACATGCACTAACCTGATTATTGTCTTGCTAATTGCATATTATTCTTTCCAATTATTGTCCTTGGAAAAGCATCAAAGAGGAAGATCATTTTTCATCTATTGGCCCCCTCACATGCTTAGAGGGATGAGGGATGAGGATCTGCGGAACCAACACATATACACACACACGCGCGCACACACACACTGGTCCTTTGAGACAGCCCTGCACTTCGCTCATCTTTCAGCATGGCCTTATTTCAGAACCCATAAAGCTCGTTGAAAGCTGAGATAAAATACCCTCCGTTGTGTTCATCTGTAAAACCTTTAAAATGAACAGAGTTACTCTGAATGCTTATGAGTGTGCTTTACATTGTTTTCTGCAGTTGAGAGCAAGTTGATCAAGTCTACTAAATGGGGGGTTTCATGCCACACATCAGCCAATCGGCAACTCCTTATACTTCCTCATTCTGAGGCCTATTATTCAGTATCTCAATAGAAAACAATGCAAAAAGCCTATGGCCTGCTGACAAGGCCGGTAGTGTTCTTAATAACTTCTATTACCAAAGAATAGCCACACCAGTTTGTATAGAAATCCCATTAGTTACTGAATAATATGCCTTAGTTTGTAATAAGCCTTTCTGAGTTAATGTCCATACCTGAGATTTAAAAGTCTATACATTGGTCTGTACTGGTCTGTACATTCTCTGAGCTTACCTGAGAACAAACTTGAAGGCTTTTATTTAAACCACAAAAAGTGTGGTTTTGCCCTGTTAATTTATCCTATTGAATTTAGTATTGTATTCACATGGGACTAATCATGTATACCAAAAAATGTATACATGTATAAATGTACAAAATAATGTAATGTAATAAATGTAATGCAATCAAATGATTCTTATTCGGGCTGGCAGGTGGTCAGCCAAACTGTGACTAAAGAAAATGTTATCACTTTGGAGTTTTCTGGTGTTTTATCATTCTCATCATCCTGGATAGCTGTGATGAATGTAAGTATGGATCCATTATAGAGTTAAAAGGTTAACCTTTTTAAGTGTGACAGTTTAGGTCATCTTATTTTTACTGTCTTCTATAGAAAGAGACATGATTGACCTGAAACTGCTGAAAAGCAATAAAGTATACCATGTATACTTTGTAGCCACGTTTAAACATGAGTGATTCTATTTTTTACATTCATTTACTGAAGACCTTAGCGCTGAGTGCAGCTGTGCTGTATTTTTTTCCCCTTTCAGCATCTTGATAAGCAGGGCTGGTTTTGCTTTGAGACGCATGTCTCTTAACCTTCATTTAGCATCTAGGTGTGCTGGAAAATGTCAGACAAGCCATGGCTTGAAGGCCAAGGTCAAGGAGGGGAGAGGCAGTTAAAAAAGACTGCACTCTTTTGAAAGCACACGTGGAGGTGGTAAGACTGAAACTGTCAACTGCTGAACATTTTGAAATAGGCTGTTTTTTCTGCCTTTTTTAAAAGTTGTAAAAATTATAGGATTGTGACTTTGGTTGAGGTGCAAAATGCTCATATACAAAAAATCACTGTATTTATTCATAGTGCTGCTGTCCTCTTCTTGTGTCCTCTCAGCGCAATGTACTGTTAGCAGGCTAAAGCGACTGTAGCCTTGCCCCCATTCGCTTCTCTGGGTTCTGATGTGTGTTTAGCTCCAGTTTGGTTTAGATGAGATAGTCTGATTTGTTTTGAAGGAAGCTGCCCAAGGAGAGGAAACATGGTCAAAGCTAGTGTCGGCTAGTGTTAGATTTTAGGTTAGTGTGGTTTCCATGTTTGCTTCCATGTGTGCTCACCGGCTTTTTGAGCTGGAAAGCTCTCCAGGAAAGCTCTCCAGGAAAAGCTGTGGCCATGAGGCCTGGTTTGTGTGGCAACCCGTATTTCCATAACTACTGGATGTGATGAGCTGCTCTCCGGTATCAACAACACCATATGGTGCTGAATTCACCAGTTTACCAGTTTTGACTTGAGCTTTTCCCAGTGGGCTGGGTTTATGTACATTTTGGGAGCATAAATATCAAGTCAAGACTGTTGCATAACAATTTGGGGGTTTTGGCCCACAGTTTGTCAGTTCCATGCACCGCACTTTAATTCTTCAGCTAAAACTAGACGAATCCAGTTTGGCATTCTAGGAACCTAAATGCAAATATAAGGGAATTTTTAGATCCAAAAATAAATTGAGCTTGATTGCAGTCAATCAGTGTATAAAATAAAGGAGCTATACAACAGCCAAAAGTCTTTCAGTCATTAAAACCAGGCTTGTGTTTAAACAGTTTTTCCATGTTTTGACATGGTGCTCCATGTGTGTCACATCAGCACACATTTTTTCCCCATGTTTGCTTTAGTGCTGATTTGACTTTTTTTTGGTCTATTGTTATGTTTGGCCTGGCTGAAGAGGATATTGTCTGCCCAGAGAGAGACAGATAGATAGATACTTAGAGAGAGAGAGTGAGAGAGAAAGAGAGGGAGGGAGAAAGAGAGAGAGAGACTTTTTCCATTAACAAACCCTGTGTGTCCTCTGTTGCTTATTGACTTGAGAGTTTTCTGGATGCAGAAAGAGTTTTATTGTATAAACTATTTTGGAGTGTGTTTCTGGACATATAACGAACAAAATTACACTGTTGTTAATGTTACTTCAGTTAAATACATTTACTTATAATAACACATTATAATAAGTTGTTTCAATGAAAAACAGTGACTTAACTACATTGCTTGTTCAGTAAAAAACAACATTTCTAATTGACTCCTGGCACCATCTATTTGCGCCTATCCCCCTTTGTTAGATGTGAAGAATCTGATAGACTTAATTTGTAACTGGCTGTGTCTCAAACTGAAGGTACCTGCCTTGATGTGTAGCTAAGTCAGTGCCTTAGAAGGCAGTGTAGTAATACACATTTTAAAAACTACCAGAAACCTACCCAGCACAGTGAAATGGCCCAACGAGTTCAATCCAGGATTTGGGTTGAAAAAAAAACATCCAGCAGTTTTTAGAGTGTATGAATAACACATAAAATCAGTCCAATTATTATTACGCATATTAATATCTAGAGACAGCTGCATGGAGCCATTAATATTTCTTTAATTCAGCCCTAACAAAAAGCTAAAAACAGTATTTTTTTTTAATGCAGTCTCATTTGATGAGACTTAATCAAATCTACTAGCTGTTCACGCTTCAATGGTAGGTGTCATATCAGATGATATGTGCTTGTAGGTGTGGGTAAAATGAAAACGTTTAATTAAACATTTGTTTTTTGTGACACACAGTATGCTCTTATGCTTAAAGAGCACTGACCAACTGCATGTTTCATTACAGAGAGTGTAATTAGTCATTTAAATTGGTAAAAAATATAAAATTGTAAAAAGTATATATATATAAAATGACTGTACTAAGTATAGGAGAGTATTTGGATAGTTAAAAAGTTTTTTGTCGGCATGCAATAAATATTGTGTATTGTGAATGGCTATATTTATCGTAATATAGCATTTCATGTTACCTAAGTGCTAGTATCAGCTGTTAATATGCTTGTGTCTGTTTAGTTTTCTTTTATCCCTATGGACTCTGATACTCTCTTATTCATTTTACTACATTTGAACCATTCTCCTGGCCTGTTCTGACTTCCACCGTGTGCAGTAGATGTGCTTGTGTCAACAGGAATTATTTGGGGATTATTCAAAGAAATTAATAGGGTGACCTATTATTATTTAAGGAAAATAATAAAATCCCTCCATGCGTATTCAGAGAGAGAAAGAGCCAGTTTTCCATGTTTGGACAGAGACAGGAAACAGCTTTGTGGAGAGATTTTATTGTTCCCAATCAATGAAAGGAAAAGTGTGACGTGAGGGCGTGTGATTGAATCTCTGTGTGGAAGAAATGGGTGGTGTTGTGCTCCTGAAGGCCCGCAAAGCAGCTGGAGTCGAGCCCATAACTGGACCCTCTACATGAAGCACAGTGCCGTTAAAACCAGACTCCAACCACACCTTTTTACACTGATGGAAATCAATGAGAACATGAAGCATAGTCTGACTGAACAAGAGCTACAACTGATCTGAATGTGAACACGAACTGTATAAATAGTAGGTATGTGACTTGGTGTGGGAGAAGAATGCTCAAATGTGATTTTACACACCTAAACTACATGTCCAAATGTTTGTGGACACCTCTTCTAAGGAATGCACTTGGCTACTTCATGTTGCACCCATTGCTGACACAGACACATACAACTTGTCTAATCCCTGCAGAGAAGTACAGCCAAAAGAATAGGACTTTCTGTAGCAGATAAACATGAACCTATTGGCACAATGCCTAAAGCCAGACATGAATTTGCACTATTGCATTAGGGGCATTTTTTTTTACAACACACAGCAAAGTGTAAATCCATCTAAATGTTACCTGAGAACACATAACTGCTTGAACTGAACTAGTTACTACCCACCTCTACTGTACCATAATATTCCATCATCTGAAAATGCATGAAGAACTAGACCATCCTGCACTGCCGTAACTGTGTTCCTGACTTCTCTCAGGACTCTTGCTTTATTGAAAGCTTAACGTCAGAATAAGCTGGGCTAGGTCATCTTCCTGAAGGAAATGTGATAAAACTCGCTGGGTAAATACTGCTGAGGCTGTGTGTCTGAATATGTTTCTGCGAGTTGCTTTCTCTGATTCAGCACAATATCTCTCATGACAAAAGCTTGGCAATGGCTTCTGGAGCACAGTGAGGGTTTGTTTTGATATAAATATTTGACTTTATGAATGTTATAGAAAATGAAAACCTGCAGTCTCAGATTATGACAAAGCCATTTCAGGGAAACCTACTGTTCTTTCACTTTTATCTGCTTGCCAAGGGCTGCAAGTAGACAATAGAGAGTGTGCTTTAAAGAGAAATGTCTCCACACGAGACTTGAAGATTATTTAAGACTAACTAGACTATTCCATAGCCATGCAGAGGTGGGTCGTAACTAGATATATTTACCCAGGTATTGTAGTTTTTGTATCTTATACTTCTAGGTACGTTTTTACTTTGTTAAAGGTGCCATTGAATACAAACAAATAAAAATATTTATCTTGGCATATTTTAATAATGAGAGTTCAATGCATGAAAATTAACCCTAAACACATTTTTTTCTTCATTGAAAATAAAAACTGACATTACCAAACAGAGCTGTAAAACAGACCAATTCCAAAATCCCTGAACTGTTTTAGAACAGTTTTGACTCATTTTATTTAGTGTTCTGTCGATTTGCACTACCTTGTCAAAGCACGCTACAGTAGTATATAGTATAGTAGCATATATATATATATATATATATATATATTCAGAAACACTGGCCTAAATCACCATATCAAGGGTAAATATGAGGTAAATGAGTTGAAAAATACATTGTGGGTCAGTGCAATGCAATTTTTTGCATCCTTGAAGCGTCACATTAGCCACATTTTGGGACCATTCTGGACCCACTTATACTCCTTACCCTTTTCTTTTACAGGCTTCTTACATCCTGAGGTTTAGTATTCACTAATTACAAGGAAAACACTGTGAAAAACAGTCTGAGCTATAAGTTACAGAGTGAGAAATGGAAGTCGAACCTGGGCATTTAAGGGGTTAAAGTTAAGCATCAGGGTTAAATAAGATCCTCAGGGTGTTGTAAATTTTAACTCTTCCCCATTCACCCTGTCTGTCTCACAGACGCTCCTCTACTCCTCCTCTCCACTCAAATACAAACACGCTTACAATGGTACATTCTGAATCGCTTTTGGTGGGAAAGGCTAGACCTTTCAACTCTATATACCCACGAAATGTGTGTATTTGCCATGATTTTACAGCATGTGTTTACGGGGGTTAGATCCAGTGCACAAAAATCAGAGAATGCAACATCAAGCCAAGGTACTCTATAGGAATGACATTTTTGTAGAGGCTCCAGGTTACATTCTTGCTGGTGGCTGAAGAGTCTCAGTGTTGCTCAGTTTCTGGGCCTATCCCTGACTTGGACTTACACATTCTTACACATGTATTTAACATGTTTTCTATTAAGGTTTTTTTTTGCTATTGACTGACAGCATAGACGCATTGCTTCCCTCTCATTATATCTAGCAGTTATTAATTGACCTATACATGCATTTCCCACAAGTGCCAACCTTTTGCAGTAAATGTTGCTAGGTTGGGCCAGCGTTACAGATTGTTGGCAAAAATCCCATCCATCCTAAAGGATTTAGAGCGTGTCATTCATTTCAGATTATATTCATTTTGAACAGTACTGTGTAAAAATATTAGGCATCTGAAAAAATAATATGTCTATATTTAACAGTGTGTGTTTATTAATTTAGGAAGCATTGCCATTAGCATAAATACAGATAAGTAAATAAACAATACACTGTGAATTCATGCGTTAAAGCATGTGAGCTTAAACTTGTCCAAAACTCTCCTTGAGAAAGCTCAGTATTTACTGTTCCCATCTTATTTACTTATCTAATGAAACCTTTATCAAGGTAAGTAAGTTATTAATTCTTTGCAACAGTAGCAATAATTGAACATATTTGAAGGCAGTGTCAAGGATGGACTGGCCATCAGCAGACCCACAAGCATTTCTGTTGGGCTGCGATGTGTGTGGGCCACAAGAGCCACTGAGAAAGAGAGCAGTCACAGATGAACAGAGAATGCAAGACACAGCTGAAATAGTAGGGAGGAGGGCATGGTTGGGTTGGAGAGGGCTAAATGTAGTTCTCAGTCGTGACCTGGGCGGAGCACGGATAGGTCAATCTTCTGCGGTTATGCTTCTTATTTAACTAAATTAACATCTGTCTGGATAATTAAGCTGCAATTGGTTCCTTTGATTGGTTCAGCTGTGAATGAAAGGAAGTGTTTCCTGCTTTCCACTGTACTTTCCTGGAAGTGCATCCTGTGTAGTCTGCACTCTTCTCTTCTGGACATTAGATGGAGGAGTGAAGGTGGTATAATGTGATGTGCTGCCCGAGTACCACCTTCTAAGCTGCACATATATAAATGTTATAACAAAATATTTTATTTAGGATAGATAGCACATCTTTTAGTAAAGAGTATAACATACTATAGAAATTAATATTGTTCTTTTGTTGTTCTTCTTCTTACTATAAACACCATATCCTATGTTGCTCTTGTATTTAAAGACACATATGACATTTGTGTAGGTTTACATACCAGAAACCATCAGACATAATTTCTAAATTACATTTTCTACTCCCTCTTTATCCAATATAATGTTTTGTTACTGTGCCTTTAAGGCTGATAATAGTACATGATTGGCTGCCTCCTATTGTCCCTTAGTCTTAAGACATGACAAGACAATCATATTCACCATTTGTGTTGGACACAGATAGAATTTAGCCTCTGCCTTTAACCCATTCGTGCAGTAACAACATACACACACACACACACACACTAGTGATCAAACACACACAGTGACAGTGAGCACACATGCCCGGAGTGGTGGGTAGCCATTGCTGCAGCTCCCGGGGAGCAGAGAGGGTAAAGGGCCTTGCGCAAGCGCCCAACAGTGGCAGCTTGCCGAGCCCAAAACCCTGTCATCAATAGCCCGGTGCTCTAACCGCTGAGCCACCACTGGTTCTCAAACTGAAGTGTAAACTGAAACACTCCTTATAACTTCAGTGCAAATGAATGAGACTAATCTGCTTTAGGTGAGATGTATTTAGCTGGATGTATTTATAACAGCAGTATAACAACAACTTAAAACGTGCTGGGCTTGCAGCATAGTTTCTATATATGGACTGCATGGATGTATATACAGTGGGTTGAACATGATATGGACCCTTTAAAGTTACTGAGGGATTAGAATGAACTGAACTATTAAAGGGCCTGTGGCAGGACTAAGACACCAGCGGTGTCAGTGCATTAATTGACTCCAGAGCTGTAAATATTTTGCATGGCCAACGTTCCTGGAGAGAACTCAACCCACCTCTATTACTCAAGCCCTACACCAGACCTGGATCAGAGGTGTCTTGGCCCCATTAACTGTATTAATTAGCGATGCTCTGTACTAATGCAGCAAGCTCAGTCTTGGATTTTTTCAAACGAGGATACTAAAAACAGCAGAAGAAACTTGATCCTCCGTTCTCAGTGCCATGTCTCCCCACAGGGCTTAGGTTCGGAACTATATAGGGGAGCGGGGCAGTAAAATCACACAGTAAAATCACAGCAGTGTTAAATGAACTGCCGCAGAACAGAGTACATATGAGCCCAGTAGAACCGGCCAGGCCCACCATACTTGACTAAACTGTTTTATTCCTTTCTGACTCTCAAACAGTTCCAGTGCAACTTAAGTGATTTGATCTTCCTTTAAAACCGACATACCGAATGCATTGTGGAATGATAGGTTTGGCATTACGGTTTGTGGTTTCTCCTCATAAGCCTTCAAAGTGAAAAAACTGTGCCCACAAAAGTGCCATAAAAGCGAAGCATAAAATTGCAGCGGTTTAAAGAATAATCTGACACAATGTGCAAAGCTGACAACTTAATAATAGTCATGACCAAATATTTCATTTAAAAGGGTTTTAATTAGGGTGGGCAATGAGGCAAAACTATAACATCATGAGACTTGGAAGCATTTTTAGATACCTGATATGTATATCCATTTATACATACTGAAAATAACACGTTTTGAGAACAATTCATCAGCAACACAACAGCAACACCACTTTAAAAATAGACTGTGAAAAGCCAACTCCATTGACTTGGCTTGTCCATAAGGTGGTTACTAGTCTCAGCATTTATCATGGCCTAGAACTGCCTTTGTTGTCAGGAAGATCAGACTGCAACTGAGGGTGTTTGAATAGCAAGTAAAATGACCAATTACAGCCTATCGTTTTGCTGTGGTGTGTAGGGGTAGAGATTGTAAAGAATTCCATCAATATATCTTACTTGGAAAGACTGATTTTTCAACAAAGACTCTAGCATAGGCAGCTGTTTGCTACTGACTAGAAGTTAGCTGCAAAAACAAAACCCCTTGAAAATGCTAAGGAAAACACTGCACATCGACAAACAGTTAGCCAATCACAATGCAGCAGACATAATCCTGAAATTGTGGCCAGTTTTGTGTGCAGTTTTGTCACTTATTTACCTTTAGCACTTCCTAAGAGTGGTGCTTCACATTAGTGACACTGTGTGTTCATTTAATGCAATGTTTGCAGGAGTACAGTACTTAAGCAAGAGGGGAAAACTCAATGATGGTAAAAACTGATTGATAAAATGAGGCATAACATATTGCACTGGCATCTGGTCAGCAGTTTGTTACTATAGAGTAGCGACTATACTATACACAAGTTGTTTTCAGTCTTTGCACAATTGGCCTTAATTTCTTGTTTGATGATAAATTTTGTTTTTAGAAGCATAGACAATAGCCTTTAATGACCATTATATACAAGAGACACGCTTATTGTGGTATAATTTATCATACTGTCATATTTTATTCTTTTACATGTTGAATAACTAAAGCAAATGTGGCATGTCTGGTGCACTGTGTCTGTTAACTTTGAAATAAGAGAAAATAAGAGAAATAGAGCTGTGCATGACTCTAAGGTCAATCTGCCAAATCCCAGGAGTTGGCTAGTGGGATATAAAGACCCCCAGCATTGAACTGTGGAGCAGCGGAACTGATGGAGCTCAATCCAGTACCTTTGGGATGAGCTGGAGAGGTGTTTGTGATCCAAAACTAATTATCCAAAATTTGTATGTGCTTTTGTTGCTGAATGTAATCAACTCCTGACAGCTATCTAGAACTCCCTATAGAAATCCTTGATTTTAGAACAAATGTTGATTTTATTTTGACCAAGGTTCCCATTCCTAGCATGTTCGCATGCATATCTGAGGTTGCCTGTGTGTGTGCAAGTGTGTAGTGGATGTGAAGCCTTCTCAGCTCAAACCCTTGAGCTTTGGAATGCCACTTCTGAAGGTATGCACCTAGTAGGCTCCTTGGGGGGCGGTGGTGGTGTTGGGGGGAGGGGGGGTTCCCAGGACAAAAGTTGCCCCCTCCTCTTGCATGTGACACATTCTGGGCTACAGTCCCAGCTCCAGCAGCCTTGTGGACGGATGCTGGGGCTGCATGCAAAGCCTTAATCAGCCCAGCGGGAGCTGCTCCTCAGGCTGTGCTGCAGAGTTGGAAGTCTTGAAGGAATCAGGACAGAGTGGAGCTCCATCGTGAAGAAATCATCAAGAGCCCATGATGCAAATGAAGCGTGTGACACGCAGGGGTTAAAAGCATTTGTGCGCCCGCCAGACGCTCCGGCAGTGTGAAATCAATGTCAAATCAAATGGAATGAGTGGCGTGATCTGCTGGAGCTCTATGCAAAAGTTCAACAACAGTTGCGGGACAGATTTAGAAAGCTGACATGAGCCTCATATTGCTGGCAGAAGGAAAACAAAGGAGCTGGTCCCTTTGTAAGAGACAGAGGGAAGAGAAAGAAGCTTTGTGTTTAAATTGTCCTGCAAAACTGTGTTTAAAAAGATGAAGAATTTCAAAGCAGTTTAAATAAATGTCCATTATTTTATTATTATATTTTACATTAAAGGACATTATTTTATTTATTTATAATCTCACAAACTATGAATAAAGTATGTTTGTCAAGTTATGCTTATTTTTAGTATTTAGTTTCACAAATAACTGAATAAGTAGATTATACAATATATTATAATATATAGATATTATAATTAAATACATGAGAAATATGATAAACAACAGTGTTAATAAGAGAAAACACTTTTCCTGTGTTTCCTTTATTTTGGAAGTCGGATGTTGGAGCTGGGATCTCACCAGAGGAGGCCGTTTACATCACTTTGCACAATATTTCCAAAAAACAGTTCACTAAAGACTTCGAAGTTCACCACAATTGGTTTGACTAGCCTATACCGATGTTTATGGTGGATCTGACCAAAATATGTCTCACTCTTTATGTCCCAGGTCAGCATCCTTAGCGATACCAGTTGATAACAACACACTATAAAGTACGGAAACATGTCCACAGACAGAAGTTTGACAGTACCGTGTGTATGACTGATTTAATGAGACACAAATAAAAAAAGAGGCAAATAAACTGTATAACATTACTGTCTCTACTACTGTTGATGTGTGATTTGGCCATTTTGAATTTTTAACTCAACAACATTCTAGTTCAAATGGAACGAAGCATTAAACTGCTGTCACATATTTTTTGGTTGCTCCATTTTTCACTTTCTGACATAATTGCAAACTGGCAGTTGTCATTTATGTGTCAAAATTTCAAACATTTCAAAAGTGTGAATAGACCAAAAGAAATGCTCCAAACTGATCTGGAATACAATCTTTTTACTTTGACTTTGGCCATTTAAAGTTGATTTTTTTGCCATTTTGCCACGTTTTTGCCTAACAGTGACTATTTGTAGCCAATAAAAAAATATATGTTTCTTCAGATGTTTTAGAACAAAACTGTCTCAGCTTCTGCTTGACTAATAACCTGATAATTACTCAAATTAAACAAAATAAGCATCAGTTCATTGGTTGCTAGTGCAGTATCATTTGTCATCAAAAAAAGGAAAGAACAAAAAACTCAAATTTGTGCAAATAAATGCCCATTATTACTGTATGAACTGCATGAACAAAGAAGGAGATTTGTCCAGATGTTGCAGAACAAGGCAGTTCATTTTCTGCTTCATTAATAACCTAATCATGAACAACAATTTAGAAATGGTTTGTGCTGCAATACTATTATCAATCATGAAGAAAGTCCAAATACAGGCCCACTATTTCATTTCAGGATCTAGTTTAACAAACTCTAAATTTGTCCAGATGTTGTTAATATGCTTCAGTAATACAGCAATGATTGGACTAATTAAATGTAAACTAGGCAAAAATACACCGGTCAGTGGCCCCTGTCCACGCCATCATCATTCTGAGTTATATTTGTAACAGTAAACAAACTTAGCACGGCTGAGGAATTCAAACGACTGGTTGCCGGCCATGCTCCTTGTATGTTAGCCGCGCTATAATTATAGACTTCCACTTGCAGAGACTGTGTCATCCCTTGCTTTTGTGTTTGCTCTTTCAAACACTTGACTTGACCAGAGCCAACCTGATCGATGTGAGTGCTCCTGTTCCTGCAAGGTGACACTCTTTGAACATTGCGTGCACAAAGAAAGCAGACGGAGGTGAACATAAGCTGCTTTGCTACCTGCAGCTCTAAGGGACGCTCTTTTCCATATTAAGAGTGAACAACACTAAAGGTCACCATGGCAGCCAAGCGTAGGTCTTTGTTAGAGTCCCAGTCATGTGTTACTGTGGAATAGAGGCGGGTAACAGTCTGAAACCTTCCACTAGTGAAGGTGATGTTACTTCAATGAGGTTAAATAGAAGAAAAGGTGGCTACAAAAAAAAACTAATTAATTCAAAATGTCTGAAACGTTTAATTAAAAAAGTAATTCAGAGTGTTTTGATGTGAAATGGTTCACTACAGAGCAATTTAAGTGGTGGCAAAAACCAGGGGTAAAGGTGTCAGGGTTCATGCAAGTATAGCTATTTTATTTACTGTCCAAAACCAATAGTAAATCTACAGGAGTTTTGTAAGTGCAGTTGAAAATGGAAGAGTGATAAATCTGCTAAGAACTCACTTTCTGCTGGGGCTGATTTGCTATATACCCTGAGTGGACTAAAAATATGTTTTAAGCCAAATTTTTTTTTAAAACTATCATAAAGCAATGTCTTAGGCATCAGTCAACCCTTTCATGAAGTAACATGAAAGTAATGTTGCTTTTAGAGGCATTGAATGTTTAAGATGCCTGGTTCCTCTCAGCACCACTGTGAATAATTCTGACCAGAATGCAGCATTTCACATCCAAACATGCTGAAAGACTGTTTTTCATATGAATCATTTAAGTATGCAGACATTTTTCTTAAAATTAGGTCAAAAATTAAACTCATAAAACTGCAGTGGGACTGCTTAGTACATCCAGGATCTATTAGCACAGCCACTGAAGTTTGTTGGGAGCTGATCTTTGCTTTTTAGGATGCTCTTGGTCCAAAATTTCTAAATCCAAAAGCATGGACAGAAGCAGTAACTGCCCACTTTTCAGATCTTTTTTTTTCCACAAAAGATCTGAACTCAGCTGAAGTTAAAAGCGGACTGCACAGAACTGAAGAGCTGAGCAGAGCTGAGATGACAGAAGAGAGAGCACAAATAGTTTGAGGAGCGTTCCACGTGAGCAGGAAATGCAGGAGCTGCAGAGGAAGCCCTACTGGCTAAGAATAGTGCCCAGTGATAGATTGGATCCACGTTGACAGGAAATTGTTTTTGCTGGCCGCCCTGTACCTAAAGCTCCAATGCAGCCCTTTTTTTACTTTGCCAGCTCTGGAAAACAAACCAGAGATGACTTTCTGTACGTATCTGGGAATATTGGTATGGTGAAGAGAAACGTTCTCCTCTGATTTCTTTGCAGTGGAACAGAAACTGGAGACGGAGGAGTCTACGTCTGCCATCTTTTTATATTGTCGCTGTCATGCAGAAACTGTGTATCTTTTTGACATAATGTGAATCTGGCAGTTGTTCTTTATATTGTGTGATTTACAATGAACTGGCCAATAGAAATGCTTCTAAAATAAAATAAACATATTTTAAAATCCATTGAAAGTGAAACACGTTCTTTCCTCCTCCTGGAACATTTGTCATTTCTGGAGATAAAAGGTTTCTGTATGGCAATAATGATATTTAAAATGACTAGTAAACAAGTTGTAACAATGTAACTGTATTAAAGACAAAGTAGTCATATTTTATACTATGGTGATAACATGTACTCTATTGTAATGCCATTAGATTTATGGTAAAACAATGTCTTGGGTAGCAGCCTTGACATCTACACCTATTTAAGATATTAACCTTTGATGATGTAGCTTTTCGAGGCATTAAACTCTACAGACACCTGATTCCACTCACCTCTGTAAATGACAGTGACGCCAAACCTCTCTGAATATATTTGTTTCCAGTTATAATCTAATTTCACAGAGATTCCACCTTTAAACTGAAACAATATAGCTTTAAAATAATACCTTGGTTCATGTTTACAATGTGCTGGTCCCTTAAGACCAAACATATAATTTATGTGATATGTAAATCCCTCTTTTATCCAATAATAATATGAGTTCGTTCGTTTCAGATGCTCAAATCCCACTTGTTTATGGAGCAATAGAGGCCATTACATAACCTTGAAGACAGATACCAGACAAAAGACAGACTTATTCGGGAGAACATGTAATTTGCAGGTTCACAGAGCTGTCACTCTTCCCAGGCAAACGGCTGGCCCAGAAAAACGGGCACACAATGACCCGCACAGGGACACACATCCACTAATGGCTCAGATGTTATTAGGGTAAATGAAATGTGGTGTTAGTTTGATATGTAAGCATTAGCTGCACTTTTAAACACCATTTTTCTGATTCAAAATGACATAATTTAATGCACAATATTACGCAGCCACATTCACGCCCCTTTTTTTTTTTTAGATACTGATAAATCCATAATGAAAGTGCCATAAAACCACCTCACTCCCAGCAAATATTCACCATAAATGCACAAATTAAATATCATATTCTGATCATACGTTTAATCACCCAACTGAATCATAAAGAAAAATCACTGATGTAAAAAAAATATTTTTTATTAGACATTTTGGTCTTAAACTTCTTTTAGAGTTTTAGAACTTGTGGAAATGCCTTGAAAGGTTTTACTACCCATCAACAACCTAAATATGTGGGGTATATTTACTAAAATCACAGGAAACAAAGTCAAAGAAGTTAGTGAATTTAGCCAGCCCTGCTAACTGCTCAGTAACGGTGAGTAAACGCTCTGCGTGCGAACGTGATAGTTCTCACGGTGATCCGACTCTGAACGAATCCTTTAACCGATTCTTTTCACTAAATCAGTCCAACCGATTCCCAAGTGAACTTGGATCCAACCACAGCATGCACACGAGGTATACGTTCATGTACCTAGTAAAAAAGCTTGGAATAATAATACATTATAAATAATCCAAACGCATTTAATCACAAATAAACACCAAATATGTTAAAAATAATAATAATAAATATATATATATATATATATATATATATATATATATATATATATATATATATATATATACATAAGCCAATGTTGCTTTGCCTCATATAAAAAATATTGCATCATTTAACCTACAACAAACACAACATAAAATGATCACAGTCACATATTGTCTCTTGAAATTCTCTGTCGACTTTTGTCAATCTTTAGTGTATTGTTGTGTTGTGTATGTGCATGTCAAAGTTATTTATCTCATAAAGATATTATTGGAGTACATATGAATTTGATTTGATTTTGTCTGTAGACAGCAGCTGGTTACTTTTCCACTTTACTTTTAATTTGATTAAACTTTATTTGAGTTATATGTCTATATGCTCTTATATGTTGCACTACTGTGACCCATGCAGTTTTAATCACTGTGTAATAATAGTGAAGTCTGCCCAGGCAATCCCAAGCAAATCAGAGCTGGACATTATCCAACAAAAGTCAGCATCATATATCAATATAAACACGCTCAACATCAGTTTGTTGCTGTTGCTGTTTTGTCTTTAATAATACTGCGTGAATCTAAAGGGGCAGATGTAAATAACTAGCTTGTTAAACTTGATGAACATCACTAGAACCGGGTTGATTCGACGACGATTTCGAATGAATCGGTTCATGACACGGAATCGAATTCACATCACTTGTGAGAAGTTTGATTGAATTTTGATGCGTCGCAATTGAGAGGAATCGGTTCGTCAAATTTATTCGAATCCTTCTGTCGCTTCCACGAAATTCGATTCACTGACACGGGCCATGCAAAGGAGTCGGTTCGTTAGCCTGAATCGAACTTCGCATCACTATGTAAACAGAGCGGAGTGCCTTCGCTCCGCCCCACTTCCCTCCTGCCCCCCTCCCTCCGCTCCCTCTACCGCACAAACCTATTAAGTGGCAAAATTCAGCACAGAAAATGGCGACGGCGGGGAGCCGGACCTCGTCGTCAGGACCGTTGGACTCAAGCGGCGGCAGCAGTGTAGACTTGGGGAACCCTCCGCGGGGAAGCTCCAGCGTTCCCGGTCTTCCGAGCGGTGCCGGCAAGGCGAAGCGAAACGCGGTGGAGAGTTCGCAATGGAGACGTAAAGAACTGCGGAAAGTGCGGAGCGTGGATCTGGACGGTTCCGAGGCGCTGCTGCTGGCTCCGGAGACCGGGGCAGCTCCTGCGGCGGCGCAGCTCCACTTCTTATCCGTGTCCTCGCCCGGCGCGGTCCAGGCTACTTTACTGCAGCAAAGCCACCGCGTCCAGCACAGCAACTCACTGACTGAACACCCTCTCCTCGACAAGGCGAGCAGCAGTTTGGTCTCGGCGGCTCAGGAATTGCTTAAAAGTTCTTTTAAAGGCAGCAGCGAGCAGCTCAGTGCTGACCATGGTGCAACCGGAACTTCAATGGACGTGAATGCGAGCCTGCACAGGTAAGACTCAGTGGTAGTGGTGGGCTCTGTACCTCTCTGCTGCTGGGGTGCATCGTGCAGCACTTCTAAAGCAGTAAATCCGTGCGTTCAGAAACTTTGTGGTTGTATTGAAGACAGATGCTGAGTTAGACTTAGACTTAGACTTAGACTTCCACAGTGTTTATTGAATGGAGCTGAGGAGCTGTTGGAAGGTGTCCATCATGTGTGCTGGCCATTAGCAGCAGCAGCAGCAGCAGCAGCAGGAAGCAGGACTCTGAGTGCTCCACAACCACATGGACACAGATGGGCAGTTCAGTGTGGGTTTCTTTTTTTTATGTTTTATAACCCTAAAATCAATTCTAGCAAGTCTGTGTTCCCACTTACTGTAAAAGTTCCCATCATCTCATTGCATCTCATTATCTCAGTTTGGTGCAGCAAACTGCACCTCTGTCTGTTTCCAGCCCACAGGTTTACTGTCACAGCCCTATATTTGCCTTGAATTATCATTAAGTAGCAGAATTAATCACATAATTAACTGCAGATTTAATACGGCCGCAGCACAAAATCTAATGTGGCCTGTTTATTAAAGTATTACTGCGTTAGCAGGAGTGCACTGTGTTGCATATTGGGTATTTTCCTCGGTGAGGGGACTTTCCAGTTGAATTTCACTTTCTCTGTCTCAGTTCTTGTAAAAGTGAATGGTAGTCTTTTCTACTCTGCAGCAATCAGTATCACTAAATCTGCTTTGCCCACCTGCTGAGGTGGCTGACAGATGCTATCAGCTTTGCAGAGCTGCACCATTTCTGATGTGAGCGGCGAACTGCTCAAATCTTCCTGATCTGGCTCGTAAATGTAAATCCTAAAGTCATCCAAACATGGATTTATGTGCTGAAGCTTTAGAAGGCTTTAATTGAACGGACTGAACAGCTCTGGTAGGAGGTCCATGGTTGCGTTTAATTCATGGATTGTTTTACTGATGTAAGTAGAAGCATCACTCTGTAGTGGCTGGAGGTCTTTCGCTTGCTTCCATTACCTTGAATATGATCTATGGATGTTGCCCTTTTGACACCGGTGTAGGTTTAGTGCCCAAACAGGAGGTCTTGAGACAGAGTTACCTGTAGGGTGGCACTTTCCAGCACTGCTCCAAACAGTGTTTACGTACCCTCTGTCATTTCTCCTAGAACAGCTTGTCTTTGTGTGATCTAATGGCCTTCTTGAAGCCAGAAGCCATGAAGACAAGGTTTGGAGTTTAATGGATGTTTTACTGTGCTTCTACTTGTTATCCACTCCAGCACAACAAGAAGAGAGGCAGTGAACTTCTTTTCACTCTTGGAAACCTGTTTACTTCAGGTTGCCTAAATGTTTGCCCCCCCCCGTCGGCTTTTTCCCTTAAATGGAAAAGGAAAAGCTCATGGTAAACATTGTTGAAGTGGAGCTCAGAGATCTTTAAGTATGCACATGTCAGAAAGCGGCGTGCTGGTTCAGTGAATGAAGTGTGTTTTTTTTTTTTAAATTATTATTTTTATTATTATTGTAGATGGTTGTAGATAGGTTTGTGAGATGTAAATTTGGAGAACTGTAAGTTGGTGCTATCTGCAACTCTACCAAGGATGATGAATGAGCAGGAGGCTGAAAAGTGAAGGAATGGCTCAGGAAAGCTTGTTATCTGGGTTGCTTGGCCAAGGAAAGTGGGTTAAGCCACCCCTGAGTGTAGGTAGAATTCCAGTAAAGCTTAAAGAGGGATGCACAATGATTCTGGATTCATATTAGTAGTGGCAGCTAATTAAAAAGGGCCATCTTGGCCTAATCTGGTACATTAGTAAATAATAATGGTGATGATTGTTCTGTTATTGTCCTGATTAAGTAAATATTATTAATTATAATAGATAATTATGATGAGATATATATATATATATATATATATCTGTACAGATCTATCATAGAGATAATTAGATTTGACTGATATTGCTAATAAATAATTGATATTTACACATTTGTCTGTAATGTAATGTAAAGTAGATCCTTTTTCTTGCATTTTGTAGCTGTATGTATGTCAGGATTGGTATTGGCAGGATGTGTACATGGAGTATCATGTATTGGCGTTGGGCACCAATTTCCATTGGTGCACCCATAACAGTCTCTAACACAGGAGCTCAACTTTGTAGTGTTTATTTTTGTGAAATGCTAATATGGCTGTGGTTCTGTTTACTGGTAGACCCTGAGGAAGTTCAGGGAGGATGTGCAAAAACAGGTTGTGGTTTGAAATGTGCGTTTTCAGACTGAACATGCGAAAACGCTGTCATTCAGTTTCTGTAACACTTAGTCGAACCGTGGCAGTTCCTCCAGATTTAGCCTGGTTGTTTTCTTAGCTCTGCTCTGTTTACTTACACTTGCATGTTAGAGAAATAAAGGCAGTCTGAGTCAGAGCAGCCCGTTTTGCGTCAGCGCCCTGATTCACTTACCGTCGTGTCCCCTCAGGTGAGAAGAGGAGCATCAGGCTCTTTTGTGTCTATACATGGCTGTCTCTCTCCTTGAACAAATGTCACAGGTAGAAGCTTTCTTCTAGACAGGTGTTGAAAAGCTTCCAGAAACAGATGTTCTGCTGCCTTTCGTACTGTAGCGTTAGGGGCGAGCCCATCTGTCCGTACGCCGTTGCCCGACGTCTGCTTGAGGGCAGATCAAAAGAAGTCGGCTTTTCAAGCGTCTCATCAGGTTGCCACAGTTTTAAAGAAGCTAAATTATTCAGAGCTCTGGATCGCCTTTGTTTCCTTTGAAGGCTTTCCCCTTGATCACTGTAGGGACTGTTTCATGTGAAGGGCCAGGGGTCACTTGGTCATGCAGGTTAAATTTCACTGAACGAAGTTGACAAGAAGTGCCTGTGACAGGTTTGCTGAAACAAATCTAGACTGGTGAATTTTAAGTACAACAGTTTCTAAATGGGCACAAAGGGTGGGCCACCTTAGTCTAGTTAATTCTAAACATGCGCTGAGCCGACGTGAGTTCAGTACTGATACTGACTTTTTAAGTACGTTGGCTATAAACCAAATGTGACTGAGCCCCAGTAGGGATGTAATGTGTGTTTATATAATTTGAATCTTTTTCCCTTATAAAATGTATGTTTATGTTTATCCAAATTATGTATTCCATAAATATGTAGCAATATTGTGATATTATATTTAAGCCATATCGCCCACCCCCTGGTGCACAGTTAAAAATAAAGTTGCATTTGAGGATGTTCTTCAAGAACCACTTGTGGTTCCACACTGAATCGTTTTTGGTTTTGGCTGTGCAACTGTGAAGTTTGGAAAAACCTCAACCCCAAATAAAGGCTCCTCAAACCTTTAGAAGGTTCTTTACCCTCTTTTTTCATTTCTAGGTCTTCTTTAATGAACCAAAAATGATTCATTTGTGGCATCACTCAACCTTGTGTAGCACCTTTATTTTTAATATTATAAGAATATATCTACTGTAGTGCTTTAGCTTTTCCTCTATACTTAACTGTATGCTTGCTTCTGTAAACATGAGGTGGTGCTTGATATTGACCAATACCCTGGGTTCAGATGTCAGAATCAGCATAGAGGGGAAAAAGCTGTATCGGTCAATCCTTAGTTTGCTCCTTTTCCATTTTCAGTGTTTATATACAGATCTGAGCTCCTACCACGAAGCCAGTCATTGTTGTTTTTAGAAGTGGGCTGAATTGCCTAACCAGTATCAGCTGATTATTTAGCAATGGATGGACTACAAGTTGTGAAACAGCTGCGGTGCGAGCAGCAGGGCCTAGAGTTTCCTTTAAAGTGGATTGAGTTGGTGTGGCTCCGCTGGGTGTTCCCAGCCCACAGGATCGTAATTAATTTGTTTGCATTTCCAGCGGATGTGGCAGGAGTTCTGACGTTCTGGTTTACAGTAGACAGCCGGTCAGATGCAGGATAAGATACCTCCCCTGGAAAAGAAAATATCACTGCTCTTTAATCTAGTCAAGTTAAATACTCTTATTATTGCCCAGTAGTGTGAAACAAAATGTGTGTGGGTTGTTTGAACAGAGGAATACATTGAAGTCAAGTCTTTAACTTGAAGAAACATTTAGCAGCTAAATGAGTTTGAAATGTAGACATCTTTAGGGTTTCTTGATATTTTCATCTGCTTGATCCAGGGTAGGTTTACTGTTCTTTTACCATGAGGTCAGGGCATACTTTTTAAATGTAAATATATTTTCAGATGTTTGTTAGATTGTGGGGACTGCAGTCTGTCCTCAAGTTCTCCACCCTCTTTTTCTGGAAGAAGTGTGTTGATGATGTAAATATACAGTAAATATTTAAGGAAAGTCTATGGGGTGGTGGGTTTTGACAGTGTATCTAAAATTAACATGTTAATGTTGCTCAGAACAAAGGGAAACCACAAAATGCATCATGTAACTGGTGCTTACTGACCTTTCTTTGTTTTTAGTCAGCATGTTTGCTCAAGCTCTTTCATTGACCTTTATGCTGGTAGGTCATATGTTAAAACATGCTGTGTATGCTATGGACATAGTAGGTTAGTTCCCTAGATCCTGGTTTCTGTAATGTATCTGGAACTCGGTCTCTTGAATCTTTACACACATGACAAGAGCGCAGCATGTGACTCACCACCACCACCATGCTTGTAAAAGAGGTTTTGACAGACTTGACTTCATAAAACTGACCTTCTCTGAGCTGCCCTCAAATTAGCTGTGGCCCCACATCTGTAGCCAGAATGACTTCAGAGCTGAGGTACGAAAAAGGAGGATGCAGCCTGCCTGCCTTAAACTTGGCACTGGAGCATGCTGTAGGTTGCTGCGGTTCCCATGGGAAACCTCCCCTTGAGAAACCGATACGGTAAGAAGAATTTCCAAGAGCTTTATGTAGTCCCAGGTCTTTTATTGGAAGCCATCATGACAGATATACCCTGGCAGAAGATAAAATAAAGGGGAGGAACGTATACAGACGAGCGGTCTCTTAAACATGCTTGGAGGCTGGTGTCTAGTGCTGAGTGAGTCAGTGACGTTTGTGTGTGACATGTGACACTTGGGCTTATAGGAATAAAACAGGGATTTGGTGGAGACCAAGTTCCTGCTGTTGGCTGAAGGTTTCAATCACCTCATTGGTGAGGTGTTCAGTGTCTCAGTGGATATTTGTGTTGAAGTGTCGTGTTGTGACGCTGCTGTATTTAATGTAGTTTGATATATTTGAAGCAGCATGTTCAAATGAAGTCTCTCAAATAAAAATGTGTACAGTAGAAGGTAGGGATGCACCAATCCGACATCAGGATTGGATATCGGTCCGATATTAACAAAATTACCTGGATCGGATATTGGATAATTAGGTCGATCCATCTGTTGGTGTGAGACTGCACTAAATGTGCAAATAAACAAATGACAAATTTAGTAATTTAGTACATTTATATCTATGGGTTCATTTGATATATTATATAAATGAATGATTGATTAAGTCAATTCTGATACTTTAAGTTTCTTTCACATGGTGATGTATACAGTTTATTAATACAGCAGTGGTCTCGGATCGGTATTGACTATCAGCCTGTATGCAAAGTTTATGTATCGGTATCAGAACTGAAGAAGCCGTATCAGTGCATCCCTAGTAGAAGGTTCCTTAAGTGATTTAGCTTTCTCCAAAGACATTCATAAAGTCATTCACAGTGGATTAAAGAACATTTTGTTCTGGAGAAACCTGCAGAGTCAGGATTGTTTACAGTAGTGGTTATGGGAACCAGACATCTGAAGGGGTACACCACAGAAAATGTACTACACAATAAAAAATGTTGGTTTTAAGAACATTTCTGCCTAAAACTTTAAGACCCTTCATGGTGGTAAGGTACATGACATTACATGCTAACATGGTTGTGTTTGTGTTGTAGATATCTCTCGACCCCTGATTACCTTCACCACCAAATGAAAGAAAATCAATATGTCTACAATGCACCCTTTTAAACCTACTGCACATCATTTTGGACCATTTTGATTGGTTCATTCTTTACAACAAGTTCACACAATGTCAAGGGCAGCTGGTGTTAAAAAAAATGTTAAGGTTTTGATATGACTGCCGTGATATGGGGAAACTGTTGCTGGTATGCTCCAGGATTTGCCTGTTCACCTTCATGAAGTGAAGTCTGAGGAACTCCTAGTTTCGTGTAGAGGCTAATGTTTATCATGAGCTGTTGTTTGGGATTACTGGTGTCTGAAGTATTCTGTTGCTAGGCAGGCAAAGACAAGAATGTACTGAAATTTGAATCCTTTGCATTGGGGGTCAGAAGCCACTCATTCTCTCTCTCTCTCCACCTTGTTATGTAAGGCCTAGTACTGTTTGTGGTAATTGCTATGTGATTCTTAAAGTTGGAATTTTGTTGCCAATGCCTTTTAAGGCCTGATAAAAGCTCTTCCATAGAATTTTGCAGCACAAGGCTTTCAGTAATGTCGCCACTTTGACATTACAGACTAAGACTCATGACTATGACTGACTAAGCATTGCTGACTCCATTGTATTTTTTTTCATTAGAATTCTTCTAGGGCACAATATTGGGGGGATAACATTGCAATAGCTTTTTTTCTGCAATTATAGCTTTTTGGGGGGGGGTGATTTAACATGTGGTGATATCAATTAACTCATACAAGCATACAAGGGAAAAGTAAAATAAACAATATTGGGCAAATATAATCTACCTCTTGTAGATATGTCCTGGGAAATGAGCGCTTTCCTTTTCTATCAAGCAGCAAAAAAAGTTGTAATTTAAATAAATTTGTCTTATGTGAGATTACACATCCTGTGATTTGGTTATTGTACATGCCCTCATGATGATGATTATGACGATGACGATGATGAAGATGCTGAAACGATATTGTGCAGCCCTAAATTCTACTAAATTCTAATGATTTCTTGTTATTATTTTTAGTACAAAGTATATTTTTTCACTTTATCCAGAGATTATTTTGGTACACTGTGTTGCTGGTTAATCATCTACCAGGAATGTCGCTAATTGCAATAATTTTACTTATCTTAGTCACGCAACCTCCAAAATGCAAATTATTCCTTACCTTTCAACTGAAGTAATTTTGGAGCAATTCTATTGGTTCATTCATCATAACATTTTGGCACAACTTAAATAACTGCCATATCCATATTATATTAAAAAGTGAACATCAGAAAAGGAGATGCAAGGTTTTTGTGTGGCTGTGATTTTGTTCTTTGGGTTTTTTGTTTTTACTCAGATATTTACTCGGAAAGTATATGATTCCAATACTTAGTTGATTTCTGTTCTCAGACCTTATCATCTTAACAGGGTTCTCAGATTAGAACTCAACTCAGTCTAAAATCTACCCTGTAAATGTAGCTGGTGTCAGTGTGCAAAAATATTTGCCCTCGCTCTGTAGAGTGTTTGGGGGCTCCTGAGAGCCGGCCTGTTTTGTCTAACCAGTTGAGGCCTCTTCACGGTCACCAGAAACTGCCTGTTTAAAGCCTGGGGTTAGCTGAACGCTCATGCCTGGACGGTAGCAACAAAGGCCCGGATATTTCCATACCCATTAGGCCCTGTCGGCAGGCACAGGGGTCCCCCCTCCTCCCAGTTTCTGTTTAGTTAGCAGCAGGACGAGGCAAGCTAGAGATTACATGTGAAAAGTAAACACACGGGTCCCTGGCTAATCAGACCCAGATTACTAGTTAAAACAACACGTCTTGTGGAGGGGCCTTCGCTAGATGCCCTCAGCACATACACATGACCTGGCCATGCACATTTTAAGACTGGCCCTGTTCTCAAAATAAGCCACATCAAAAACTGCATGCTTCACTGATGTCTGAAGATAAGACACTGGTTGAAGTTAATGCATGAAAAGTTCCTTTGCAAAACTGGGCGAGGGAGAAAGCAGCTTTTGCTCTGCGGCGCGTAAAGGAGGCTTTAATGTATGTTCGATTTCACAATTGATTTTTAGGGAGAGTTTAGATCAGTAATGTTCGGCTTTGGACGTTAAAACCAATTATGGGTCATTGAGTTGTAGTTTTTCAATAGTTTGAATTAAACTATTGGTTAGGGATTCACCAATATGGGAATTTTGTGCCAACATTCAATATTTTAGAAATGAACTGTATATGTTAGGTGGGTAACAGTACGCCAAAGTAAAAAACAGGGCCTTTTTTTCTTTTTTTGAACAGACTGTCTTGCAAGTTGTTGGACAGACACAGTCCTCATCAAATCCACCACTCACTCTATGTAGAGCATAGTTCACCCAGTTTACCCACAAAGCTGACTTGAAAAAAGCGAGCTGGTCTTCTAGCTCCTGTATGTCATTTTCACTCACCATTGACCAGTCAGCTTAAGCTAGGCTTTCCCTGGCTTGTGGGTAACTTGTTTTTGAGTGCAATTCCTGTTTTTTGCCAGTTTACTCACTGCCAATTCCTATGCACTAGCTAGCTACGCTTCCTCAGAGCACGAAATCCACCAGCTACTCAACATGCAAACTATTACGTCAGCATGGCTTCATATAGTGCAAGGCTAAACATGCTTTCTGAGGCTCCCAGCCACGGATGGCTGTGGCAACACTTGGGATTGCTGTATGGAAACAGCTTGGAGGGTGTAGGCGATTATACCACTCAGGAAGTTGCTGCAGATTCTGTTAAATATTTTTTTGTATGTAGCGAATATCTGCCAGTAGTATATGATTCCAAGATCATCGTCCAACCCTACTGCTAATGTGTCAGACTGGCTACGTGGTGTCCTATTTGACTTCTTCTGGGTTAAGGGAGGGTTGAGAAGCTGTGGTTCTGGGATTAAAAAGCTCTGCTTTTTAAACTTTTTTTAATTGGGTGTTGTTACTCCAGGGCATTGGATTAAATGTGTTGAACTGTAGAATAATCAGACTGAAGATTATGAAGCTTTTACTGTACTTTTAAAGTGTGCTAGTTTGCCATGTGTGGGAATTGTGGTTTGACTGCAGTAGCTATACTGTAGACAACAGATCTAACTGAGATGGCCCGAACAGAAGACCATTGTTATTCGACAGTGGGATGCTGCTGGCATGAAAAGTAAACTCCTACACACACATACATGCACACTTAACTACTAGTGTAGAACAGTATTGTGTGAAATGGGAAGATCATGCCTATGAAAATCATTTCTTTCTAAGAAAGTTGTTGTTATTATTTGTCTTTTTAACTATGAACTCCCACAATTTCAGTGTGTGTCAGGGTAAAAGTGTATCGGAACAAAACTACAGACTTTTTGGGAAGTGAATCTAACTTGGTATGTTGAAAGAAACGGAGCAAGTCACTAAATAACAAGACCAGCCTCACGTGACAGGAAAAACACCATCATCGGCTCCTCTGTGCCAAACATGTTTTTGCGGTTAGTGTTCACCCCCTGAGGGGTGAATTGAATGAATCTACCCTGTTAACACTGAAATCAATAGTTCCCCCGATTTTCACCCCCCAGCATTCTGGGAGAGCTGTGGACAAACTGTAAGTTGTAACAGCATGAGAAAGCAGCATTGATCTCCTGACATGTTCCTGCTCCAGGGACGGTGCATGAGTAATGTGAACCCCCTATGGAAAAGCTAGCCTTTAAATTGGAAATCACAGATGATTGATCGGTGCTGCGGACACATGATTCCTGTAATTTAGAAGTGGACAGTAGAGCATAAATCTAATGTCATGATGGTTTGGTAAGTTGAATGCATTAGAGGTAGCAACAGTAATGCTATTAAAATAAGAGGGAGGGGGGTATTGCTAAACTATGTCACCATACTTGACATTATACTGTACATAACATTTCAGATTTCACTTTAGTCTGAGGTTTGATGGGTTGAAACAGACAAAAAAATGTAAAATTTAAAAATGTATCCAATTACATCCCAATAACAATAAAACAGTGTTGTCTTGCCCATCCCCTGTCCTATAAAACTCTCTTGGACCCTCTGCACCTTTGGGATTTAAACTCAACCCCCTGACCCACACTATAAAACCTTCAAAACAGTCAAGTCACTTAGGAGCCTCAAACATTTTTCTGCTTTTTTCGACATATATACTCAGGAAATACTCAAAAGTATTTTCTCACAAAGACAATGTCCTGTTCATACTGCTCACCCCTAATGAAGCTTATAGGCTGCCACATGAAGAGCTGGCAGATGAAAGCAGCACAGAGAAGCACATTGTGAAGTTGGAGCACTACTGTCCTAATGAGGAGGAGCCAACACTTTAGGCCTAGCTCAGAGAGAGCCAGCAGAGGAAATGGCCAAGAAGCCCTCGGCCACCCAGCAGTCCCTCCAGCCTCTTCCAGCCGCCCATTAGCTACAGTCCAATCTGTTTTTGGAAAAGCTTTGGAAATGTTTACTCAGCCACGCCTTTTCTCCCTCAGTGTGTTCATCCGGGCAGCTGCTTTGGCCTGGCCCTGCGCTTCCCCCGGGACACTCTTCCGCAGTTGTTTTCCTTTTGTCTTGCTCTGTTCTTTCGAGGTCAAGTTTTGTCTCAATTGACTTTCTTCTGCTTCTTGGAGTCATTGGCCATGTTTGCTTGAAAGCAGACTTTTTAAGACTGAATGAACCTCTTTTTGTATGAGCTCTCACTTTCTTCCCGTCCCTTTCTGCCTGAACGTTGTGATGCAACAGTTGCTCAGGATGGACAGTAAGAGTGTCTCTCTGAATGAGATGAACTGGCCGGGATTTCTTGGCATTTCTTTCAAGGCTTTTGGCTTCATTCCTTGCAGTAATTTGGCTAGATCCTCTGTGCCAAGTTTAAAAAGAATACGATCAAACTGAGATGTTAGCCTCAAGCTCTTCGGCTTTTTCTACTCACTCTTCTTCTTTGTATGATCTTCCCAGCCTTCCTTGCCATCACGTTTGCTGGCTCTCCCTTACGTTCTGGTGTCTCTGCTAGCCTTAGAATATAAGGGCCTTTTCACACCTATAGTTTCTTTGCTCTGGTCCGAATCAGTTCGAGTTAGTAAACTTGGATAATGTTCCCCTTGGTTTGGTTTATCACACCAAAATGCTAATAAGGGGTCACAACTAACCTTGCTCCTGTGGGGCAGGAGCAAGACCCTAACTACAGAAAGAAGGTCCATGGAGCAATGGAGCAAAGGCAGACAGGGCATTTGTTCATAGTTGTAGTAATAATGTGGGCAGTATTCCAGGTTAGGTGGCTAAACGGGAGCCATTTAGCTCAAACCTTACCACCTGATAGATGGGTCGGATCAAGGTCAGATCACATTCTTACCACAGACTAACCACTCCAGAGTTTATTTGGGGCCGGGCCCAGACCACCTACTCTGAAGGCTCTTAGTGTGGTTGTTTTGCTCTGTACCTGAGTGCGATTACTGTATGCACTCTTGCCTAAATGAATCACTCCAAGGGTGAAAGTCTGATTTAGAGTCTGATTTAACTAGACTAAAAAGTATAAACATGTGAGAGATCTGCTTTGTCCCCTTTCATTTGTTCTCCTTTCATCATGGAAAGCAAGTGTCATTCGACAGTAAACTGCAACTTTTCCATAGCTTTTAAACTGGATTGCTAATAGAAATGCTAGCACTGACTGCGTGTTGTTTCAGTGCACGCAAGATACGCTGTTGTCACACTGTTTGCTGTGCAAGCTAGTATATTTTTATTTCAGGATGACTTCTTGAGTAAACTTGAGAAGTGAAATGTTGTTTCTTGTAATGTTTTTCTCTTCAGTATCTTTCAGCAGTGGCTTTCTCAGCACTGCTTAGAGTACCAAAGTGGTACCAGTGAAATTATTTTGTCTGTAGCTATATTTGTCTGGTGTGGGTTTGAACATCTAAGTTTATCTTCTAAATGTAGGGGGGGCAGTTTGACTGTTGGCTACATTTTTAACTGTCACTGTTTCTTTTCCACAGTGTCTTTCTCTCTCTCTGTCGCTCCCTTTGCCTTGGCTGTGGGAGGCCATGCATGTGATTCTCTGCCGAGTTGGCCCAGATTCTCCTGTGAATTGAGTCTGGCTCTTTCTCTCTCTTTATTAACTGCACTGTATGTCATTTTCTCTGTGTTTCAGATTTTTGGATTTTTGGAGTAGCAGTTAAAATGCATGAAAACTAATAAGTTAGTTTGTGTCTGGTTATGGTACAATGTACATTACAAGTTACTCTTTGGACAAATCATATGGAAAGAAACCAGAACAAGTTAGTCCTGCAGCCTTTTGGTTACAAAGGTAAGTGAGCAACTGGAAGTTGGGTTCAAATCTCTGAACTGATTGAGCTCCTGGTTGTGCCCTTGGTCAAGGCACCTAACCCCCACTGACCCAGGCGGTGCCGTTCTGCTGCCGACATTATGCTGCTTCCAAATTAGGTGTACGGACTTAAAAATAAAAGTGCCAAAAGAGCACAAGCGCCAGTGCCACAGGAGAACCCAATTTAATTATATAAACTGTGCATAATGCAGAGATTTCAACAGCCCTGAAATTTAGCCTTTTTCTGTATGTGTATTATTTTGGATAATGTGAATCTTCACACTCGTACATTTCTATCTCATACATGATTCTTTAAGTGGTTCTTGTTGCAGCTTAAAACAAGTCACGTCAGGTTGAAAAGACAAATCAGCACTCTACATTTTTCTAATGCAAACTTTGCAAGATTTTTTTTTTATCTAGTGATTTAGAGTTTTATCAGTGCAAAGCTACTCTACCTTGTTCCTGTAGTTGATGTTGAGTGATGGAGAGCGAGGTTAAAAAATGTATGGTTGTGTGTGTTCATGTATTTGTCCTATTTCTGCCTAAATGACATGGCTTATCCACTTCATCTGTACAGCTTGGGTACCTGCTCTCTCTCACACTCGTAATTGTGCACTCTTTGTATTTGGAGTATAGTATATTTTTTGCATTTACTGCATGCTGGCTCCCATTGGCCTATGAGCTCCATTGTTGTGTTTGTCAACTCCAATCACAATGAGGATACTGACATTGAAACCAGGGGAAGACCACTCTTCTCAGTTCTCCTACTACACACTACATCCATGTCCTACACACAGCAGGTAAAAGAGCTCAAATCCAATCTTATTTTGTCATAGGTGACACAGCTGTGATGTGTGGCAGCATGAACATCAAAAATCACAGAACCTGACATTTTCAGTTCTGATCTGGGACCCTTTTATATGAAATCTGATACATATCTGATACACGGCAATGTGACTCCGTCTGAACAGCCAGATTAGAATTCATGCAACTTGTATGTCAATCCAACTCTACACTCGCTGAGGAAAAGGGAAAATGGACTAAAGGGAGGTTTTCAGTGGCAGGATATATATTTGCGATGGTCTCTGTTCAAACTAAATTAGAAGACACATCTCGCAGTCGCTCCGTTTTTGAAGAGATTTTAAGAAGTGGACGCAGGAGGTCGTTGCTGCAGCGTCAATGGAAAATAAAAAGCTAGGTAACAAAGTTAAAGGAAACCAAGGACTCCCGTGAAGTTCCCGTGGTCGATTGCGTAACGTCTTTACAGCGGGATCGATTGCATTCTCTGTGATGAGCCCAGCTGTCAGCTACTGGAACTCCCTGATTGCAGGAGGCATTGCTCTTTTGCATGTCCATTTCAGTTTAGGAGTGTGAACTGATTTGAACAGATTTGGTGAGAAAATGGGATTGGGGCTTCTTTACCTGCTGCGTGACCATAGCCTTAAGGACAGACCTCTAATTTGAAATTTTGAAAATGGATACTCTCTCTCTGCTATGTCTGGCAGCTGGCAGCTGCTGATTGACAACAGTGTACAGCGGTCCACATTTTATTTTATTTTTCTTTGCTATTAACAGTACACTACACTGCTGTTTAAAGGCTTTAATGACATGCCATATTGGTAAGGATGCCTGATAATATCTATAGCATGTTGCCATGAAAGCTGTTATGAATAAAATATCAATATTTTAATATATTTTACTGCATTTATGATCAAAACTAATAGCCATTTGTATTATGCTAATTCATATACATTTTTGTTCCAATGGAAGCAGATAAGCTCACTATTATGCTCAGCCCACAATTACCATATCAGTGCATCCCATCCCTATCCCAGTCTACAGTAGACACATGCAAGGGGTTTTAAGTTTTGGAAATAATATTTGGATTTATTTAAAGCCTTTCCTCAAACTCGTGTTTACTTTGAACACGTCTTGTTTCCCTATATGAACAAAGTACTTGCACTAGAAGTGGCTGGCACACCACATAAGTACTCAATCAGAAGGCATGCTCACTCATCTCAGCCTATAAATCCCCCCTCATATGTTTTGAAACCACTTCCACCACAGCCCCTTATTAACATCATTCAGAGCAGCGCATTTTACTGAAGGCTGCTCTTTGATCTGCCTCCTGAGACGTTACCTGAAGCTTTATTAATACCTACTGTTTCTGATCTGAATACCCTGGTTCTAAAGTTGTTTTAGTGTGAACAAATGTCAACATGAATTACAGCAAAAACACACAGACTGCTCCATATGGTTCTCGGCAGCTGGGCCTTTGGGAGTTGTGGCTAAGTTGTTAAACATGAGTGCCTTGCCATTGTGGCTTCTCAGCCACGTCCTTTACTGCTGACGTTTTGACCAACTTGTCCTTCTTAACCAATGTTAATGAGAGCAGAGTATTTATTGACTAATGGAGCTGGTGCTTCATGATTGCTGTTGAATTTCCTTATAAGGCCTCGACTTGATTCTTTGTAAGGTGAATGGTTAACAGATCAGGTGTTTGTCGTCTGCTTGAATGTGAGCAGCAGCTTAGGTATGGCCAATGTGACGTGCAGAAGGAAGTTGTCTTTTTATGACCTTGAGGTCTGTTGAGGCATGTTTTCTTAAAGGAAGACAATGGGCGTGCTTATAAAGGGACTGTTTGTTCACGAGTGGTTTTCACTAATTTTGCAATCCCTATTTGAGTCGTTGCATAGGACACTCAGAAGCTCAGAGAGAGCTTGTTTAAGTAACAGGAGAATTAAGAAACAGGGGTGATTGTGCTTGTTTTAACTATAATTTGATGGAAAATCTTGCAACAAATGTAGTTGATCAACCAAGATATGTTTTGTACCTGAGCTAATGTCAGCTGCAAAAAACAAGGCTAAGCGTTCCAGCTTCAGGGTGCTGTATAACCTTCCATTATCTGTTGTCCATTATCGGTTATCTATAAACGTCCAAACTTCAGACATGTTTATGTTGTTGCTCTCCATTCCTTGATTTTAAAATCACTGGTCTCACTGGTGCTCTAACTTGCCTTTTTCTTCTCAGGCCATTGAGAAGACCACTGTGCTGGGGTAGAAACCATGTTGCCACATCTGTGGAGCAGCTTAGGGTTAATGTCTTTGCTCAAGGACAGAATGCTAGTGGTCAAAGCAAGGGCAGAAGTGTTGTTCAGAAGGTCTCCAGCTGATCTCAGTGGCTCCCTGTGTTGGATTCAAAGCGCGCTTCCTGAGGCCTGTACCTCTAGGCCCGTTGAGCTTGGGTTGTTCTTATGAGGTTCTTTGTGTTTGTTTGGGGTAAGTCAAGGCTTCAGGTGAGGAGGTTCTATCACAAATCACAGGCATAGGACTTTGGTTTGCTGTCATGTGCTGCGGTGCACATTTACTCAGTACTGTAAGCAGTCCTGCACAACCAGGCGACCAAAACCTAGTTAATCTTTAGATTATCTGTGCAGTTTATGATTAAACGTCTATCTGTGGATGTTTGAGGATTTGTGTGTGTGTGTGTCCTCCCCCCTTCTTCCAAAAGCCCAGTATGCCTGCCCTGCTCCCCCCACCAAAAACCCCCTTCGGAGGCCATGCTCCACTTCCAGTGCTGTGGCTAGCGGGCCATTAATGGACTGCCTGCTCATCAGCTCTCTCGGCTCAATTGCCCTGACACTGGAGCTGTGTATGCGTGTTGCAGGGGGAGGTAGAGTAGCACTTTGGGTAAAGTGTACAAGAACAGTTAGGGGTACTTTTACTCTAGGCATATATTTCAATCTTTAGGCATGGGTGAACTTTTTATTATTTCTTCTCAACTTTAAATTTGATGACAGCAGCAGATGAGTGGAGGAAGCAACAACGGTTTAAAGCTCAATAAATATAGACAGTTAACTATATAGCGCACTGCAATAGCTAGGTGCAAATGAGTAGTACAAAACATGACCTGACTATCTAGTAAATTACTATTTAGTAGCCAGGTAAACAAGGATAGCACAAAAACAGTACAAAAGTCTGCAATAAAAGGCTTTATAGTACACTCATTTAACAACATGGCATAAAACTCACGCACATAATAGCTGAGTACAAGTGAATATAACATACAAAATACAGTAAAAACAGAGGGTAAACTTCACTATACTGTGCTGCACTATATAGTGAATACCACAGGTGACAAGTACAGGGAAAAATAAGGTGTAAATGTGCAGCATTGTAAATGTATTATTGTGTACACTAAGCATCAACACCCGAAAAGAGAGGAAGGAGCATAAAAAAAAAATGTGACCTGTGATGTTAACAACAGGCAGCAAGGTTTCTTTTCCAGGGTACCGTGGGCTAGCTGGTCTGCTTTAGAGTGAGAGCATATAGAAACAGCATATAGGGCAGTGGGGGATTCTGGAGGGAGAGGTTAGTGGAGTTGCCCCTGCTGAGCGAGGGGCCAGTGTGGAGATGGTGGGGGTCGTGCTGTCCTGGTGGGGGCTGTGCACTGTGAACAGCGGACGGGCAGGCAGGAGGAATTTCTCCACATTCCAACCACATACCAGAGCTGGAGCAGTGGGCAGCGTAGGCAGCACAGACAGCACAGCGCGTATGTTCCCTAACTCCCATTCCCACTCCATACACCTGTGCCAGCCGCCTACGCACGCATGCACGTGTGCGCAAACGCACAGACCGGTCAGCTCATGGAACACACAGGAAATCTGCGTTTGGAAAGTTTGAACTTTCAGGGTGTTCAGGCATGCATTAATGGTGTTTTCTGTAGCCTTGAAAGATCTGTCAGAGAGGGATGCACGGTGTATTTTATTTTTCTTTGATCACAATTATCACATCATCTTTCAATTGAATTTGAATCCTACACACAAAGACATGATCAGTTTTTAAAAAAATACTTCTGACCAGCTTCTAACACTCCTGCCCTTGCTCTGATTCCTGGTATTCTGTTTCTGAGCAAGGCAGTTAACCCCAAGTTGCTTCACAGATGCTGACACATGACCCTTACCCAGTACAGGGGTCCTCCTGAAGGCCTGCAAAGATAAAGACGAGTAGGAACACCAGTGGGGAATTTTAAACCCAGAAATAGACAGTAAACTTAAAATGAGGCACAGAAAAGTACGACATCTGTTCATCCAGCCGTCATTTTATCTGCTTCTTCCTGGTAATGGTCTGGAGCCTACCTGGAATCATTGGGCACGAGGCAGGAATACCTCCTTATCCAGAGTATCAGGCCTGGGCATTATCCGGAGTTACCCTTTCACACGTAGCGTACAGCCATAGATTCTCTGTTTCAGGTGCGTTTTTACTACAGGAAATGTTCCACATGGTTTAGGCTAGGGATGGTGCCTGTGAAGCACATATGACGGCACACAGAAAGTATGCTATGAAAATAGCAGTGTTTTGTTTACAGGACTTTTAAATTGGCAAACAAGGTTACCGACTCGTGCATAATTGAGTCATCAACACGCCCACCGTGAATTCTCCAGAAAATTACCTGCTCTTTTCACACATAGACTCACTTGGACATTACCCAGACTTTTTGTAATGTCCAGTACGACTGATCCAGACATTTGCGCACACTCCTACAGCTCATTCAGGTAACGTCTGGGGTTACTGAAATAGCAGAAGGCTGCAATATGTAAACGAGTACTTTAATAAGACAGAATATGCAATGCACTTGCTCACTGTTTTAATGTTTTTTGTTTAGGCCTAAACCCTTTGCTCTGCTTCCCTCATGTCCGAGCAGCAGTTGCAAGTGTGCAATGAGCAATTCATTGGTCTTTGCCATGTCTAAACAGAGAAATTGTTTATAAGAAGACAGGAGATTCAGGTTACCTCCGAAAATAAAAGCCCAAAAATAAAAGCTATTTGAAGAGTACTATCATCATGTGCCGGCCTTTTACAGCTTCGATTCAGGACCCATCCAAAAGTATACCTTCGCTGTCAAAGGGAATCTAACCCTGCTGACACAGGGTCGAGTAATTAAAGGAGAGTTAGAATAACATCAGCGCTTGTGCTGTTGGGTTCTGGCATAGGCTGATCTTCTTTTGGTTGGAGAGGAGAGGTTTGGATGAGCTGGAACATGCAGCACAATGATAGACTTTTATGCAGTGTCTTGTTGTTTATCAATGGGTTGGCCTTATTCTGACCCAAAATATAATTGCTAAAGTTTCTGAATTGATCACAATAAAATCTTTTGTTTCTTCGGATCTGGACCACCCGTACTAGCATCTAGAGTGAGATTCTACTGTTTGCAGTGCTAATGCTACCTTGGCCTACACTGTTTTGATTGCTTAAATAGTTATTTTCCTTGTTAAATGGTTCTTCTCTGTTATGAAAAGATGTCTTTTATATGATTATTTAAAGCAGTGTTTCTCAACTCCTGGTCCTGAAAGCACCCTGCACTGCACATTGTAGTGGATTCCCTGCTTTACAACACCCCCTGTAACTCTGAAAGAGCTTGTTGAGCTGATTAGTTGAATCGGGTGTGTTGGGTGCAGGGAAAGCAGAAAAATGTGCAGGGCAGGGTGCCTACAGGACAAAGGTTGAGAAACACTGCCTTAAAGAGCTTTGTAAAATGGTTCTATTTAGCACCAAAATTGTTCTCTGTAATGCCAGTCCAGGTGGATATAGGCTCAAGGCCCTATGCTTGTATTTTAGAAATGCATCTGCATTTGTATTGCCCTTGGCAGATAATGTAAATGGAAAAGTAATAGATACCACTGTAGGCTCCCACATCCCAATTCCCACATTGGTGGCACCACATTTACAATACATAGGTCAAGCAGTACATTTGCAGCGTGTCATTTTGTCCTTGTTGTGCTGTACAGCACTGTTAAACGTGTAGGGTCCTTGAGGAACCTTTGGAGGTCCTTTAAATTGAAACTGTGGAAGAACCTCTTAAGGTGCTTTGAGGAACCTTTTCTTAACTTCCTCCGAAGTTTCAAACTAATGGACCTCCAAAAGTTCCTTAAGGAGTTAACAGTGTAGTGAGAGTTAAGCTTGGATGCACTGTTGAAGCACCGATAATGATAAGGTACTTTTCCTCACCTCGGTCACCCAAGTTACATACTCTAGGTTTCATGCTATTATTTTGTAAGGCAAATACAACTCGACAAGGCTTTGATGCTGGTGAGATAAGCTGTCGCCATCGCTCTAAGCACACATCACATGACGTCTCTCGCAAATTGCCAAAGAGGCCTGTACAAATCCCAGTTTTATGGCAAATTCTGTGCACTGAACATGACATTCTCTATGTCGTGTTTTGTTGTTTAATGAGATGGGCCCAGACTGGTTGTTTAACTCTTCTCTATCTGTTTCCATCCAGGAGAGCACTCAGGTGTCCAAGTTGTGCAATGCGTAATGTAAACTGCTCCTGCACCTACACTGTTGGCCTAGTTTATTATCTTGTAAGGCTTTTAGTGTTTAGGGTTCTTATGGAAGTGTCACTACCGCTTAGGAGGCTATTCCACAGCAAGCTCACGTTACACGTAGTTTCCTCTCAGATTGTAATCTGTTGGAATGGCGTGAAGCGTTTCCAGTCCCTTCAATGCCTCCATAGTGCTCAAAGGCAAAGAAACCTGATTTACTTAACTGTTGCAGTGGACATTTATACTGAAGCCCTCAACCATGCTTGTCCTACTTATTTTACCATGCCTTTTTATACCCATTGGCAGGGCGAGCGGTGTACGATTTCAAAAACGGCCAACTGACAAACATGCGTCTTTCAAAACTAACTGGAAGAGCCCCAGCTCACGCTGCAGTTTAGCAATGGCCAGCGGAAGATGAAAACCGCTGCTTTTGTTGTTTTGGACAGTGCGGGTAGCGTGATGTGTGCATGCATGCTGCAGGATGTCAGCGCCTCTCTCAGTTCCCCACAACGTTCTTGGTAGGGGGTGGGGGTGAGGAAGTGCACATTGTGCACACCCTGACCTCTGAACAGCCAAACCCCCACTGATGTTTTGAATTTGTATCTCAGCAGGAATTAGGATTTCATTTCTCTTAATCCACTTTTTGGACCCTAAAGGAGCTCGGCCTCCTTCTTTTTTTTCCTGCAATTTTGCGAAGGTGGGTGCTCTGCAGATAAAGCCTGGCTTGTGTTTTAGAGGAGTAAATTCCCTGTCTCACGAGATCCACCCTTGCACGGAGGCAAATATGTGTGGAGGGAGGGTGTTTGATACGACAGATAACATGGAGTTGAGCAGAATTCCCCTTCTGCTGGGCTGACTCCCTCCATTAGAAACCTGTTGCATATGCAAAGTGTTTCCCTTTCCTCCAAATGCAGCATGTGTTTAGTGTCATACTGGAGCTGTGCGGCTAATGTTGATAACATATAATAGAAGCTTATTGCTTTCATTAGCATTGAGCATAAGTTGTCACGTCACGTTGAGTTAATTCTAATCGTTTCTGACACGTTATAACATGCAGTGTGTGTCCAAAGCAGATGTGCAAATGCACATGCGTGCACACAGCTTGTTTAGTCCCTGTAGAGAAGTATTGTCAATAGAATAGCACTGCTCAAATCTCTAGAAAGATGTCCAGTTTTTCGTTTTTAATGCCCTTGTTTTCTGAAGAAACAATAATTGAGTGGGTGTCCTAATACATTTGTCCATATAGCGTATGTTACATAGCTAGTATCCATTTTTGCCAGCTACACTTGGGGTCAGAAACATTTTGTACTGTTGATCTTTGGACGAACTATTGCTGTAAGCATCTTAAATGGGCCTCACCAGTGCTAACCCTGCAGTTCCCAGGGGTCTAGTAAGCTGCATCTAAATGATTTGCTAACCCTGTCTGCACAGCCCAATAACCTTAATGGCCCTGAATCAATTTTTTTCTGCCTTGCACACCACAACTGGAAATGCCAAGAGCGTATATTTCCAAGATTTGAGCCTCTTCTTTTTAGATTAATAGTGCTCTCATGCCACAACTTGTGACACTCCAGTGGTTTATGCAGGGCATTTGTTCTGAATGTTTGAAGGCCCTTGGTCTTCATTGCATAAGCCCAGTAGGCTCGATTTTGCTGCTTCAACCTAATCACTTGGAGGTGGCTGGGGAAGCTGAAAGGAGGCCTTTATGTCTTTGAGGGTCTCATTAGGCGCAGGGTGAGACTGACTTCCGCAGCAGAGTCGCTCAGAGTCTCTCATGTTTGCTCTGCAGCTCCGCTCTCTCACCTGTTTGCACCTTTATGACGCAGGCTGACTCGGAACTGCTGCTGCGTTCAGGTTGTGCATTACTAAAGAGCCTGTCTATGCACAAACACACAAATCTTAAAACCTACTTAAGATTTTTCATTTTTTCCTAGTTATTAGATATATTTGAAACCACAATAGCAAGCATGGGTAATAATGATTAATTATGAAATGTAAATATTAATGTAAAGCTGGTTTTAAGAACAACTATTTAAGTACTCTTTTGGAATTACCAGTGAGTATATGCAGCCTAGAAAAAAATCCTCCAATATTAGATGCACCACCCATCTATCAGATATAATGCTACAGATACTGGGCGGGTGAGGACTGACACATGTGCCGATGCAGTGTCACCAGGCAGCCATCTCGGTCAGAGGAAAGAGCAAGGGACCCAGCTCTGACAGATCGCCCATGCTGGCCAGCGTCACGCAGAGGTGATGTGGCGGGAGAGCGCGAGCCACCTAACCAAATCTCTCCAATTGTGCTTTTTGGGCGCTCCGGCTGTTGATGGCAGGCGACATGACCTATGATTTGAACCAGCGGTCCATGGGACATAGTCGTAGTTCTCTTTACCACTCTGAACCCATGCAATATATATTGTGATCATAAAAAATAACCAATATTAAGCAGATATAATCTGCCTCTGGTAGATCGTTAATGGAAAATTAGAATGGTGTGGATTTTCCTTTTATAGCAAGTAGCAAAAGGTTTGTCGCATGATTTAATTTGACATCACGCGTCCTGCGAGGTGGCTGTTGCGATAGTTATGCTGAATCGGTATTGTGCACCCTAATTTGTGGGGTACCAACATATCAGCCCAGATACTGTTAAATTGGGACATCAGTCTTGACCAGACACATCTGTTGGGCTCCATTGAGAAGCCTTTAAAATGTGTTTAGACTATGCTTGTGTTTGCTAATGTTTCTCTTTAGCTTAGCATAAACAGCTCTGTGCACTGTTCCCTAAATCAGAGCAGGTCAAGTACACGTTTACTGATCAGAGTTCATTGTCCCAGTACATATACTCATGGAAGGAAAGACCCTTCCATAAAGGCTAAGATTTCACAACACACCTGTTGTCTTTGTCTCGCCCAATTTCAGGCCTTGGTGAAAGTCCTTACGCGGCTGTGGCTTTTTGATCGGAGGTTATACCTTTTTGTTTCTTTGTAGACCTCCGTTATATATGTGAACTGTGTTTAGTTATCATTTTAGCTTTTGCATGTTATTATCCATGTTTGGGTTTACCTTATAGTTAAAGGCTGTGATTCGAGAGTGTGGGACTATTAAGTCCTTCTAAGAATGGTGCAGCTCCTGCCATTATACACAGTGCTCTGACTCCACTGTCCCCTCCAGCAGAGAGCTGCTGATTGTGTGAACCGTAACTTGAGAGCTGGGAGCGGCGTGGCCCATGAGAAAGGGTGTGTGTGTGTGTGTGTTTCATACATTTTTAGGAGAACAAGTGTAACCCACAAAATGTGAATGGTTAGTTTAATATTGGAAAGTACTTTTAACAGAACTGTCGTTTCTTGTTTGTGGTTCCTTTTTATTTTTTCTGTTTATTAATTCATTTATTTATTTAGATTTTAACATTTAAACATTTTATGTTTCTATTAAAAGTGAATGCTAGTAATGGTGCAAGCAAACTAAAATCAGCCCTGAGATCAGCCTTATTTTGTGTGATGCCTACAGGCCTAGCATAATGTGTAAGATATGTAGTCTAAGGCTTCCTCAGATCATTTACTGTACTCGCAAAAAACAGGGCCAATTTATTTATTCTCTAGGTCTGCACGTTATATTCATTATGCTGTGGTAGACGGCTTTGCCAATGTCTAATTATTCATGCCCCTGACTGTGTATAAACAGTATTAGGAGGTATGGTTCTGTATTTTGTGTAAAGGTATGTCAATGTATGTACATGCACTGCATGTGTATATGTGCATACATGCGTGTGTGTGAGTGTGTGTGCGTGTTGCGGTGCAGTCTCGGCTTACGTGGAGGTTTGAAATGGATTCTCAGCCGCTGGCCCTTCCACGTCCCACCTGCGTTCCCACAATGCCCCATTGTTCCTGGCCCATGGCACTGTGGGATAGCTGTTATTCGAGAGGCGAGGGCTGGTCACCACCAACTTTCTCATTCAGAGTAAAGATGGTAAACTCCTGCTATCTGGTTTCATTGTACCCGAGTCGGGCTCTGGGGAGCATGTGGGAGCGAGAGCGTTCTGTGCTTCTCCACTTTGTTTGCTTGCACTCTGTGTACTGCAGTTAACTCTGCATATACTGCAAGTGAAAGGTGCTGTTTGGTGCAGCACACAGACTTCTTAAAATCCTTATAGTCTGTGGAAACAATCCCACATTGTGATTCCATCAGACGAGTATGAGTGCTTTCAGCAGTCCAGTCAGACTGCGTCTCTCGTTCAGAGGGAAAAAAAAGAACAAGTGCTTTGTGAAGTGTTGTTTGTTTTCCCAGTAAAAATGAAATTGCAGAGAAAAAGAAAAGTTTAAGGCCGCCTGAGCTGACTAACACGCTTTGCTCTCAGTTTGAGCTTCATCGTTTTTCCGTGGTTGGATTAAGCCGTTTTTGTTCAAAGGCTCATATAATAAGCATATTAGAAGGTCGAGCTGTGAGCTTCCAGTTAGCAGAAAGCCGCTGTGTGATGGAGGCTGTTTTAAGTGATGCATTAAAGCGTTTAAGTAAATAAATAGAAAAAAAATAAACGATACAGCCTTGTGGTTCCTGCCCAACTGTAGCTGTTTTTGCAGTTGTCAAAACTTCAGCTCACTTCCCCCTCGATGCTTCTCTACTTCACTTCAAAAGGGGGTGGGCTGAGCAGAGGAAGCGTGGCTTTTCCTGTTCTTTGGTTTGTTATTGTTGCGCAGCTCTTTATTGAGTAACCGAAAAGGACCAAAGGGGTGCACACCATCGATTCTGTGTTTAATTAAGGACGGACACTGGCCACGACTGGCCTTCCCCTGTCCCTGACCACCCTTACGTGGGCAATCAGAACCAAATGGTTGGTGAGGTTTTTTTTTTGTTTTGTTTAGTTGTTTTGTGTTTTTCTTCTTTATATGTGTCTTTTATGTTCTCAGTCTCTCTCAGACAGTCTTTGTCTGTCTGTCTGTCTGTCTGTCTGTCTGTCTGTCACTCACTCTCTCATTAAGCCTCTAGGCTCTTTCCGAAACTGCAGGCTGGCCAGGGGTTTTTCCCACCACCAGCCACTCAGACATAATTGATTTAATGAGACTTAAAACCTGCAATTTTGATTTATCATCTGTAATCTCTAACATGCCATGGACTTTCCACGTAAGTGCTGTTTTAAATGCTAATGGGATGAATATCACTTTCCCCAGTCATTTTTCAACATTTACTGTCCTTCAGAAGTGATCTGCAGGATCATCCTGCAGGAACCCCTGTAAATGCTTTTTTTTTTTTTTTCCTTTTTCCTTCAAAACAATTGATTTAGAGCCCCCCCCCCCCCCCCCCCCCCCCCCCAACCCCGTTGTGTTTGTAAGTGATACAGCACTTTCCGTTTTAGGACAAGCGTCGGGGGATGTGTAAAGCCTGACTAGCCAAAGTTACAGAAACACTGACTGCACTGTCCCACAGATCTGTCCTTACCCAGTTTGAGCCAGTGGAAAAAGCCGGCCTGGCTTCGGCACTCTTGCTGCTGGACTGGCCAAAGTCCTTGGGCTTTCTGGGGCAGATTTTTTTTTTGTCTTTTTAAAAGCACTGTGAGTGTTGGTTCCTAAAAGGGCTCATTCACAAAGCAGCGGCACAGCAAGTGTGGGGGGGAACTCTGCTGTCAGGGCGCGTTTGGATGATGTACTGTAAATGTTCGGGGCTCAGACTGCTGGGGCTCCTTATCATAACATCCTCTGCTACGAGGCGGACTATTTGTTCTGAAGCTCTCTGACTGCCTTATACCCGAACGGGGGGCGAGGGTGAGCGAGAGAGAGAGAGCTTCATTTGCTTACTCAGCTCCTCACCGTTCTCTTATGGCGATGTAGCCTTTGGTATGGATCATCTTCTTTTTGAATGAATTCCTCTCAAAATCAGGATGGAGTGACTGGTTAGAATGGATATCCAGAAGATGCTGGTTTTCAGTCCTGCGTTTGGCTGGGTGAGCCTGAGGACTGTACCCAGGGATTGCTGTAGTCTTTGGAGCAAAACAGTTCAGTAAACAGTGTCTTCTGGTCTAATTGATCATGTTGTCAAGGAGTACCTGTGCTTTGTTTTTCTGGATGTAGTCGTGACATGGAGAACAAGGAGACACTGCGTGGGCTGCAGAAGATGGAGGACCGGCCAGAGGAGCGAATGATCCGTGAGAAGCTCAAGGCCACCTGCATGCCCACCTGGAAACATGAGTGGCTGGAGAGAAGGAACAGGAGAGGCCCTGTGGTGAGCCACACACACATACACATGCGCACACACACATACAGTGAAAGTAAGCGTGGGAGTAGATTGTGAATTAATTGTCTGCTTTGAGATTATCACCTAGATAATGACTAATTTACAAGTTAGCATGCAGGTCTATTTACATGTAATCTGATCAAATAAATGTTAAGGTTTTGGGGGTGAGTTGAAGGTAAGAAGACCACGTTGGCTTTTAAAGTTCAGTTAGGCTAACTTGCTGTTAAGCTCAAATGAATCCATAGAGAGTATTTAGTGTGATGCTCACTCGACTGTTTATGATTTATTATTGTGTTACAATGGTTTGTTTAAATTTCACACCACTTCTATACACCTTTATCACCTTAGGTAATGAACAAACTGCTCACTGTCTGAAGCTAAAATATGATAGGCTCTTTATTTTTCCTTGGTAAAATAACATGACATGGTAGTGACAGCAAATAGTTTATTACCATTGTACTGGATCTGGATCCTTCCTATCTAATTTACCCCCTAATCCTAATCCCTATTCTATGTTTACTAGGACTAAATACGCTTTTAGCTTTCTGTCTTTGCTACTTTACATCAGTTGTTTACATCATATGCATGTTTTGAATAGAGCGTGATACCAGACAGGTCAGGTCTGCCTTAAGTATCCAGAGTTTTTACATGTTCTTAGCCTAAATCTATTACATTGCAGAAAGGCCTCTACCATGGTGCCTTTATAACAGTGGTAATTATATGTCCTTTCTTAAGTGTTTTTACATGGCTCCATTGTATTTAATTCTCTAAATAATGGATGCCACATTGTAATATTAATCAGGTTATGACCGTACACCTGTGCTTTTCCAGCCTTAATTGGCAGAAGACTAGTGTAGGGGGAAATTTCTGTTCTTATTTGTTGGGAATATGAGTGAAAGGTCCTGGTGTTGTGTATGATTATTTGTAATATAATCATGTACATCCTGCTCTTCTGCAGGTGGTAAAGCCCATTCCCCTGCGACCAGATGGCAGTGAGGCCGGTCGGCAGGGTCCCGAATCCAGCAGCGACAGCGTGAACTCCTCTTCCTCTCAGAGCCGGGGCCGCCGAAGTCCATCCCCTGGACCCTCGTCCTCTGCAGCTTCTTCCACCTCGTCCTCATCCGCCAAAACCAGCAAACCGGAGTCTCCCGGTGTCCGCAGGAAGAGGGCATCCCCAGTTCCTGTGAGACTCCCCTACATACATACTCAAAAATAAAATAAAGATTTTTCAGAGGATTACAAAAAATGTTTTATATATTCTCAATCTCAAAAGTGGTTATTTTTAAATGACAAAAAAAAATTGCAATTTAGCAGAACAATTCTGTTCCCTTTGTCATGCATTGAATAATATAATGACTGTAATGGCTTGTTGCTGATTTAAAGCATGTTTTGTTGATATCTGTAGTTCCAGAGTGGCAGGGTGACGCCCCCTCGCCGTGCCCCATCACCAGATGGCTTTTCTCCATACAGTCCAGAAGAGACCAATCGTAGGGTTAACAAAGTCATGCGGGCCCGTCTCTACCTGCTCCAGCAAATAGGACCTAATTCCTTCTTAATTGGAGGCGATAGCCCAGACAACAAATATCGTGTGTTCATTGGTCCTCAGGTAAGAGTCAGCATATGATCGGTAAAGAATGCTTAAGTTTACAGCAGCCTTTGATTGAGCCAAAAAGCAAACTGTCTTGTTTCCCCCCATGTGTAGTTGATCCACCAGGGTTTGTTTAAAGTCCTGAGTTGTCTGAAGCTGCTTATAGCGTCATGTGAACGGCATACCTAAATTGTCTCACACTTTCCTTATATTATACCGAATTATATAACATCTAGTAGACTCCCTCATGTGGTTTCTGACACTGTATAACACTTCTTTAAATGTACAAAGGTAAAGACATAATTAGGCTTTAGAAGCAATTGTTTGCAGCTATGTTATGTATGTTTATTGATGACTAGTGATCTTCTGTCCCAGTTACCAACACATCTAAGCCAGACACCTTACATGCCTCAGGTGTTAGGATCTGTGTGAAAATTTTATAATTTTATATAAGTGGTAATATATGAATGGTTGTTATACCCGTGTTTAGATGTTTTCAAAGAAAGGTCTGCATGGAAACAAAACTAGAAAGTGTAACTGTAACCGTTTGTTTTTTCGTAGACTTGCAGTTGTGGTCGAGGGGCCTTCTGCATCCATGTCCTTTTTGTCATGCTGAGAGTCTTCCAGCTGGAGTCATCAGACCCTCTGCTCTGGAGAAAGACCCTGAAAAACTTTGAGGTTAGATAGAGAATTGTGAATTGCATTTCAGCCAACCAAACTTAAACAGTTTTGCTAATGGTGCAAAAACAAAAGGCTTTTTTGCAGTGGTACTTGAGTTTCCATCTTGCTTTCCATGTCCAGGTGGAAAGCTTGTTTCAGAAGTACCACAATCGGCGGAGCTCTCGGATCAAAGCCCCCTCTCGCAACACCATCCAGAAGTTTGTTTCCCGCATGTCCAACTCCCACACAAACTGCACCTCCAGCTCCTCGCCATCCAGCAACGAGAGCAGGTCAGTACACAGGCTTGCTGACACAGCTTAGAAGTGCCAACTCTGAACAGCAAAGATGGGTGGAGATGCATTTCCTGAGCTTAATTCTCTTTGGCAGGCACTGCTGAATGTTCTAGTTGAGACATGTGTTTAATTTTCCATGACATAAACTTAAAGTTAAAAAAATCTGCCTTTCTCTACATGTTCCTTAACTTTGACAAATGTGAAGCTTCAAGCAGAAGCAGAAACACCAAACTTTTAAGCCATGTTAGTTAGTTATCTAGCTGTGATCTGTTGTGAATTTAATGGAATCTCATATGAAATCTGTTCTGTCCAGGCATGGATTTTGTTATTTGGGTCTCTGTTGAGCTGACAGCAGTAGTGGATTCCCTCTGTCGGGCATAAAGTTGGAGAATAATATGTGCATTGTCTGGGGAAAATTGGAGGCTTTTTAGTTTTGTGGATGTAGACATTCCCTGTAGCCTGGCACAACACACTTTGTGTTGTAGTGAGATCCTCTCAGTCATCACGATAAGCATCTAGGCCAGATCACAGCCAGCGTGGTCTAGAAAACCCATCTTGTGCAAGAAGTATCTGCTGGCAGGAAAAGACTGGCATCTTAAAGCATTGCTCTGTGTGTGTAGTATGAAAGACGAAGAAGAGCAGATGTGTCCAATCTGTCTGCTGGACATGCTGGATGAGGAGAGTCTGACAGTGTGTGAGGAAGGATGCAGGAACAAGCTGCACCACCACTGCATGTCCATATGTGAGTACCAGTACATACACATGCTATGACAGTTGTGCTCAATCAACCACAGTCCAGTTGTGAAACTGGAGTAGACACTTGTAGACAACAGATGGCCACACAACAGTAATGCTGGTCACTCGGGGATTGGTGTAGTTGTTTTTAAACATTCAAATGACACTCCAAGTGCACAACAGTTTAATCCTTTTATAATAAAGGGGGGGGGAGACACTTTTACATTTCATGTTTTTATAAAAATGGCTATAATTTTTTTTAATAGTCTCAGGCATCTACATGTACTACTCAAGCACTTCTGTAGTGAGGCTTAAGAAATAAGCTCATGTTCAAGGACCTCTCATGGCGGTCTCACCGTTTCTTTCTGGGAAGTCTCCCTGTAGTAGGCACGACATATCAAAACCTAGATCGCTTCATGCCAAGACATGGCCTTCTTTTTAAAAGGGCTGTCTAATTGGCGCAGTCCTCTTCCGAGACTGTATCTCCACTGACAGGCTCTCAGAAGCCATCTCCTCCTGGATGAATGATGTGGAATTAAGCCCGTCTCTCTTTTCATTCTTTGTTTTCCAGGGGCTGAAGAATGTCGGAGAAACCATGAACCCTTAATCTGCCCTCTGTGTAGAGCTAAATGGAAGTCCCATGACTTTTACAGGTAAAAAAAAACACTTTGAATTGTTTCGTTGGAAGTCCAATCCCTTGAGAAAACTGACCTACATACAAACTTGTTTTTAACCCCTTGAATATAGGATGTTAGTTTTAAGAGCTGTAAGTTAGGAACTACTAATTGTTCAGTGACTGCCAAAAAAGTATCCAGAACTCCTATAAAACTAATATGTAACTTATGTTGTTTGAGGGTGAAGAATTGAATTATAGGCCCCACCTACAGGCATTTAGTTATTAAAGGGTTAAGGGAAAAGTTTGAAAAAGAGCCTTTACTGGATGCCTGAGTTTACTTTGAACAATAACCGTAGTGAATTATCGGCAATTCCTCTAATATAACCTCTTCGAAAGGGTGTACCAGGAATACAAGCTATTGTTTGGTTCGTGGTACTGTCATGGACTGCAGTGTTTCCAGTATGGAGGAAGCACCTGCACATCGCTGGGGTGAAAGGGCATACATGGCGCGCGGTGAGGCTATGAGATAAGACAATCAGATGAGATTCAGGAAACGGCGCAGAAGCGTCCACTGTGTTCAGAGGTGCGGAGGCCGGCATAAGTGTAGACATAGGAAGAAAACGGGGGCCTGTGGAAAAAGAAGCAGACGGAAGGCTTTGATAGCCCCCTCTGCCACCGTGGGCTGGAGCATTGTGCCAAGCCACTCACATCAGGCTTAATATGACCCAACAGCCCAGACCACAGTGGGAGCTCAAGAATGCTACTGTCAACAGGCCCAAATTAGACCTCTAGACCACTAGCACTAGCCCGATTCAGTCAACAGGCATACAGTGGCTGTAAAACCTCTAAAGCAGCTATGCGAATGTGCCTTATGTGCAGTACACAATACAGCACTCCAAGGATCAGAGGGTGAAAAATATGATGTTCTTTTTTTTTTCCTGTTTTTGTGAATATCACGTATTCACTAACATCTGAAAGTTACGCTCCTCAAAATAAAAGTACTACAAATTGGTTCTTTGTGCAATACAAGGATCACTTTTGGTTCCCTAAAAACTTTTCTGTGGACTTTTTTTTTTTTTTTTTCTGTGGATTGTTAGAGCTGTTCTTGAGAATGTGTCTGCATGGGGAACCTTTTTAAAGTTGAACAAATCTGCACCTCATCTAAAGCTTTTAGAAGGAGACTTTAAAATGGAATATAAGCATTTCTTAAACTTTTAATAGGTGTTAAAGAACACTTTGTAGCACCTTCATTATAGGATTATATGATTACTATGCTGAAACTAATTTTTAGGTTACGCGCACTCTTAGGTTATGCAAGCTTTTATTGGTATAGAGCATTTTACATTATGTGGAGGTTCTTTTAAGCTTTAAAAAGAATCACATAACTAGTTATGAGTTATGAGGGTAAGGGTGCACCCTCATATGGATCTTTACAGTTTGATAAGTAAAAAAAAAAATGTAACTGCTTTAACATGAGAGGATAATGAGGTTGGACAGAGTGGGAGATGTTTAGATGCTGTGTGTGTTGGGGCATCAGCAGAGTTGGGATTGAGTGTGCTGAATCTTCTCTCAGTGGTTAGGTGAGCTAGACAGGACGGCACCACCTGTGTTTTGTGTGTCTGCCCAGGGCTGAAATGCTAGCAGCTAGTCGCCTTCACAGTGACTCCCACCCCTCAAGACATGAATACAGCTCCGATGTGGGATTCTCCCCACACAAAAAGGCCTGAAACCGTACCCTGTTGTTTTTCCCCTGGAAAGAGTAATTAGTCTAATTTTCCTGAATACATTTTTATTCAGCATTTATCCGCTGAATTTAAGATGGTATTTTTTTTTTTCCTTTCATAGTATCGTACTTAGGCTTGTTAGTGGTACCTGGGTAAAGTCTATTGTTTTAAGTTTGTGATATTGCAACAGCAGCAGTTTCTTAGTGTAGCGATTAACTAGATATTAATGCTGTCTATAATGCATGATGTTATAGCTGTAGCTATAGAGGTTTTATATAGAGGTTTTTTGGTATCCGTATATTTCTTCTAGCAAAGTTAAACCTGATGTAGGAGGACTCGAGCAGGTGCTGTGATGCTGTGTGCACCAGCCTGATACATTGTTAATACTATGTTAATACTTATTCTGCATCATGTAGAGCGGATTTCACCAGTTTGTTTGACCCATAACAAACTTTGTTGAAGTGAAAATGATTTATTTTGCATTACCAGGTTTCATCTCTTGTCTAAATCACAGACTGACAATTTAATTTACCAATCAAAACTCAAATTACTGTGGATCTTTACACTCCTTCTGGAGTCTAAAGACCCACAGCTCTCCACAATTTACTGCTGTTTGTCCTACTTAAACACACCTGATTTAACAGACCAGTTTATTACCACGCTGTGCATTCCATCAGCTGTGTTAGTGGGAATACGGTAAACTATGTTGAGCAGGGGGTTTTGCAACTAAACACTCCTGTTGTAAACCATTCAGACCGCATGCTGCAGTATTTTATGTCTTTGTGTCCAGTCATGAGCCGGCATCTACAGTGGAAAGCTCCACAAGTCGCTCCCAGAGCCAGGTATCTTCATCCACCACTTCATCGTCATCATTGCCCCATTCTGAAGCCCAGAGGGTGTCCCAGGAGGGAGATTTCTCCCTGCCCCACTATGGAGTGCAGCAGATCCCTCAGACATACAAAGAGCTGGCTGAGCCTTGGATCAAGGTGAGCTGTGGCTCTGAGTGATGTACATTCTTGTTAGGAGGTCCAGGAATTTCAGACAAATTTGTTAGGGATTTTGAACAGTTTTGGTGTTGCACTTCATGTGTCTCTTCAGTCATTTCTTTTAATTATTTTATTTTTTTTAGTCTGTCAGCATGTCCCAGTCAAGGACAGACTGCTTGAATGGGATTTTTTTTCCGTTTATGGTACAGCAAATTAATAGAAGCCATATTGCCCTGCCTCTAGAGCAGGATTGTCCATGTCCAGTCCAGGAGATTTGCTTCCCTGGAGAGTTCCAGCACACCTGTCTCTAATATGCAGGTCCTCCCAAAGGCCTTAAAGAAATGATTCGGTAAAAAAATATAATAATAATAATAATAATAATAATAATAATTTTCTGCTTACATCAGATGTACTCAAGTCATTGCATATTGCATCTTTATCAAGTATTTGGACCTGAGAGTCTATAACGACCCAATTTGTTTCTGTAAATTTATTAAGGTCTTAGATAAGATCTCCATCCCAGTATCAAGTTAAAGGTGAAGTTTTGCTCATGTGCTCATGTGTCTCAAACATAAATTGCATCCCAGTCCTCTAGGCCAAACAGACAACAATTTATAATATATATATTTTGGTCTAATCCAGCTTCTAGTACACTAGTATGTAGTACTTTAAATAGCTTGGTTTAGGTGTATTGGGAGCTAGGATGGGACAGTGTGGATTGTCATGTGGTCCCGGAGGACTGGGTTGGGAAACACTACCCTAAACCACATCAATAAGTCTTCTGCACAACTTTCAAAATAACATGCATACAGCAGGCTGAAAGAAGTGTGGAGACATGCATTTAGTGAAAATATTTTGGGTCACTATTGATTTACAGTGTTCATATGTTAGCTCTAGTGCTAAGCTTGAGATGCAAAAGTTGGACACAAAACATGTCTTGGCTGAAAACCGTATTTCTTTAATTAGATATATCAGGTGTTTGTTTGAGGCTGGTACTGAACTCTCCAGGGTAGTACATCTCTAGGATTACTTGTTTACTATTTCCATAATTGATGTCAACTAATTAATTTAATTGAAGTTGCATAATCAATTTAGTCAAAACCTTGGATCAGAATTTGTGTCTAATTTCTGTCCTGGTCCTTTGTCAGGTGTTTGGTATGGAGCTGGTGGGCTGTCTTTTCTCCCGAAACTGGAACATCCGAGAGATGGCACTTAGGCGGCTGTCACATGATGTGAGCGGTGCTCTGCTGCTGGCCAATGGCGAGCGCTCTTTGGCAAGCTCAGGTGCTGGAGCAGGGGCAGGGCTTGGAGCAGCAGGAAGTGAAGTCTCAGGGGATGTGGTGGTCGAATCCTGCTGCAGCGTGCTCTCCATGGTCTGTGCAGACCCCGTCTACAAAGTCTACGTGGCTGCACTGGTGAGGCATCTCCTAATATTCCACATTATGGTGCCTCCTGGTTCCATACCAGTCAGTAAGCAGAGAATACTTCATGGGTCAGTTTTTACAGGCACACATTTATAAACCTAGAGAAAATAAGGACAATAATAGACTACTTCAAACAAGACACAACCCATGGGGAAGTATTTAAGACTTGTTAGCCAAACATTTTGGATGCCGAAAAGGATCCTGGAAATGGTCACATTCCATTCCAAAGCAAATTCCGTCTGCAGCCAGATGTTGGTGCAGAATTCTGAATTACTGAAGCCAGCACTAAGGTGCAGAGGAGCATATTTAGGGCTGCACTTGGTCTAGACTCAAAGTAACTGTTGTCTTGTTGCTTAATGCTATGAACCGTGTGATTGGACCTCATCAGGGATTCAGATTGGATACAGTCTAACCATCAAGGTTTCCTGGTGTGCTTCAAGCACTCAATCAGGTGCATGTCAAGCTTTCACAGCACCACTGCACTGCATCACATGCATCTCACTGCCATATCACATGAACCGGTCACAAGTATTGCAGCTTGTTTGTTCTCATGACCACACAAATGTTAACGCATTGGCAGGAAGTTGCACAACACCATCCCAGCTCATACGCTCAACTATTATGGGATATCTATAAAAAAAATTATGCCATTAGGTCAGGGTGAATTGGAGTGAGTTTGTTTGTTTGTTTATTTAAAAATTGGTCCCCTGGTAAAATTAAGTTTTTGAAGCACTTACTGACTATTGCCCTCCCAAAATATCCTCCTGTATGTCTTTTTTTGATGTGGTTTCACTGCAGTTTTAAGTTTATTTATTTTTGCTCATTGCGAAACTATTCGGCGGCTTCTTGAGTACAATATATATATAGGGATCCTTTAGTTTCCCTTTGATTGAGTTTCATTTGAGGTTATCAGAGCAGTACCAAAGTTCGATGGGACGACAAACCACGTTGGCCAGTTTTAAAGTTCACTTCAAACCAGGAAGTCAGCAAAGCTGCAGGGATCTTCAGGCTGGGGCTGAAAGAAAGGTTCCTTTTTTCCACTCTTAACCTATTTCTGCTTCTTGTAGAGAACAATAGCTCTTGGTGGCTTTTTCGTGGCAGACTTCTGGGAGTTTGACATTTCCCTGAGGCTCTTTTGCTCCAGCAAGCTGCGAATTTATGAAAACAAGAAAAGTTCTGTCCTCTTGGGGGCTTTCCAGCATATTTAGCGTAGTAGGATTTTTGCTGTATTCTTCTAACAGAGAAAGAGAGGAATGGCGGACTAAAAATACCATGACCACTTGTTTTTAAGGGAGGGCCAGCAACATTTGTGTCAAACTCTTGAGTTGGGAAAGCTTTAGAGTTCCGTTTAAAAACTCTTTTTCTAGTGGTGGTGTTTGTATTAAGTGAAATCCCTGTCTGCGGACTTTCTGATCCAGAAAGGGCTGTTAGGCTGTTAACTGTTTTGATATTTATTGACTGAGTTAAAGAGTGCTTTATGCTGACCAGGGGAAAGTCTGTGCTTTTATCCATTTCTTATTTTTCTTTATCTTTCCTAGCCTGGGGAAGGTGTAGGCGGCAAAGTGTATGTGTGTGCGCGTGAAAGTAGAGCGAGAAGGAGAGTCTGAGCCTATCAGTGCTGGGCAACGCTCCAGTGCAATGCACTATCAGTCACCACTCCCCAGTTTTCTCTGGGAGTCAGGGTCAGGGTGAACTGTTTCTCACACACACACACACACACACACACACACACACACACACACACACACACACACACACACACACATTTGAGCAAAGTATATTGTTCTGTTAACCTGTTAACAGTTCTTACTGCAAATCCCAGCGTTCTTGTTGTCACAAGAATAGTCAGGCCATAATGTGCAAGGTCAAAAGTTCATGGCTCTCTTTTTGGCCCTGTGACCCTGCATTACACACATGCATCATTCAACTGGACACCAAAGACCATGTTTATAAGTTCTTTGCTGGGATATCCATTACAATATAAGGGAATAACTTGACCACATATGCAGCTAATTGCTGCTGATTAGCATGCCCCTATTTGAATAATGCTAATCAGTGGCTGAACGCATTCATTCATTGTATGTGTGTGTATGTTTGTTTTTTGTTTTTTTTTTATGTTTGGGAGTCTGACTGTGCTTGTCTGTCCTTTTTTTTTGTACAGAAAACATTGCGGGCCATGCTGGTCTACACGCCGTGCCACTCTCTGTCGGAGCGCAGTCGCCTACAGCAGCTGCTCCGGCCCGTAGTGGAGACCATCTTGGTGAAATGTGCCGACGCCAACAGGTGCTGCTACGCTCTAAATCAGCCTAGTGTTCAAGTGTTTGACTAAAAGCATATTCAGTGAATTCCTGCCACCTACTGGCAAGTGATTGCAATAGCACCCAGCATCTCAACCTAAAACCAGTTTAATTGGCATATAATTGAAAAGGGGAAAAAAGTGAAATATAAATAATCTTCCCAGATTTTAGCATTGTCACTAAGTAAGGTTTGGTGTGTGTTCACAGTCGCACCAGCCAACTGTCTGTGTCCACTCTACTGGAGCTTTGTAAGGGGCAGCTAGGAGAGCTAGCTGTGGGCAGAGAGATTCTCAAAGCAGGTATGAACATAAAATGTGCTCAATATTCTTTAAAAAGACAAAAAAGCCTGATGGATTTTTGAATATATGCTTAAGCAAGATGAATTATACTGTTGTGAAATACACAGTGAATCATTGTTGAACCTTCTGTGTTTGTGTGTCAGGATCTATTGGCATAGGTGGAGTGGACTATGTCCTGAATTGTATCCTGGGCTTGCAGACCGAAGCCAATAACTGGCAGGCTCTGCTGGGCCGCCTGTGCCTGATCGACAGACTGCTGCTGGAGTTCCCAGCTGAATTCTATCCGCATATTGTCTCAGACTGTGGACAGCCCCAGAACCAGGTGGAGAGGTACAGGACCACCTCATTAAGAACATCAATGTCTGTCTGTCTGTCTGTCTTATTTAAAGTGAGATTTCTTGCTCAGCTGCAGAACTCTTAAGAAATCTGCATCAATGAGGCCTGTCCATGTTATTAAACAGACAGTAACTGATGTCCAGTGATTTAAAAAGATTATTGAAACATATACACACCCTGTTTAAATGTTTTATAGATTTTGTAGCTGACAAAAAGGGAACAGAATCCTCTGTGAGAACCCATGATCAGTGCTGTTCTATACTTTTATTTTAGCTTATTTTGACTTAATAAATGTAAATGGAAAAAAACATGTAATTTTACCATTTGCACCAGTTTTACCTGTTCTTTGTGCCATATTATTTAGAGCATAAGTTATATACAGTAGGTCACTGGTTCCAGCCTTGGCCCTGGAGTGTCCCTGCCCTGCACATTTAAGTGTTTTCCCTGCTGTAACACACCCACTTCCACTCAGGAAGGGTTTGTTAATAAGCTAGGAATACACTGACATGCAGGCAGGGTTTACCCCAGGATCCACTGCGATACATGATAAAGAATTTAAGTTTACTTGAAGTTTACTTGTGTAGTGCACATTGACTTGTGTGCTGTTCTGACTCCTGTTTATGGCTTTATATTTACTCCAGGTACCAGAAGCTGCTGCCTTTGCTGAGCTTTGCACTGCAGTCCATCGATAACTCCCACTCCATGGTGGGGAAACTCTCACGCAGAGTGTTTTTGAGTGCTGCTCGCATGGTTGCCCGCGTGCCTCACATCTTCGTCAAACTGCTGGACATGCTGAGCGTCACCAGCTCCACCCATTACGCCCGCATGCGCCGCCGCTTGCTGGCCATCGCTGAGGAGATGGACATTTTGGAAGCCATCCACCTTGGCCTAGAAGATGCACAGATGGCTCCTAGTCAGCACTGTGAAGCTTTTCTGGAGCCTTCAGTGCCCCACAACTCACCCATTTCCACAGAGAGGAACTCACCCACGCTCTGCCTGCAGCAGCCTGGCAAGGTAGGACGAGGAGGGGTGGCCAGTGCCAAACCTACAGACGAGATTGCAGAGAGGTTAGCAGCCATCACAACCACCAGCAGCTATGCTGACCAACCAAAGCCACCAGTCCAGCTCCGCTCTAGACCCATGAGCCAGTGTCTTAATTCTCCCTCCTCAAGCCAAGCACCCTCCCTGCCCTCTCCCTCCACTTCCCACGCCCCAGCTTTCCCTCCAGACAATCCCAAAACCCGAGCACAAGGTTTTCTTGGCAAGTTTACCCAGTCTTCCCCTGGTGCCCAGCGCAAGTTCCCTATACAGAAGGGTACTTGTGGTGGGACTAGTAAGGACCTAGAAAAGTTACCTTCACCTGTGTTTCCCCAATCCAGGCCATTGCCTTCCACTCAGATCCACAGACCCAGACCCTCCAGGCCCTCACCTTCTGCCTCATCCGAATGTGCTAAAGCGTCTTGCCTGGGAGTCAAGAGCAACATGAAGCTTGATCTTCAGGACCACCACCCAATGGACAGCACCAGCTCTGTGTTCATACCCAGCGATGATGCTGTTTTCACACCTGTGGAAGAAAAGTTTCGCGGCCTAGATGCTTCTGCCGAGCTCAACTCCAGCATGGAGGATCTTCTGGAAACTTCTATTGCAGCAGCGGACAGTACTGTGACTTTCCAGTCGGAGGTGGCTGTGCTGTCTCCAGAACAGGCTGGCATGAACGATGATGCCTACAGTGAAGACATGACGCAGAACCAGAAGTGCAAGGAGAAAATGGAGGCTGAGGAAGAGGAGGCGTTGGCCGTTGTAATGGCCATGTCAGAGTCCCAGGATGCCTTGCCAATCATCCCACAGCTGCAGGTGGACAAGGGAGAGGATGTAATCATCATTCAGGCGGATGTGAGTGCAGAACAGTGCAGAGTGTTTTACAATTTAGTTTATTCTTAATATGCTTCCCTATGTTTTGGTTTAAAGAATCATTGGCTTAATCTAACCATTGTCTTTGCACTTAGACTCCAGAGACCTTGCCTGGTCATACCAAAGCAAAACAACCCTGCCGTGAGGGTGTGGAGTGGCTAAAGGGTCAGCAAATCGGCCTGGGAGCATTCTCCTCCTGCTACCAGGCACAGGATGTCGGCACTGGAACATTAATGGCTGTAAAACAGGTAACTTTGAGAGAGATGTACAATATGAGAACCTTAAAAGATCTGTATGTTTAGTCAAGTGCAATGAATACACTTGTTTTAACTATACTGTAGTCCTGTGTGTACATGTTCAGTACTACATGCATAGTGAATTTTGTAGATATGTATATGGATGATTGCACTGGAGTGTGTTGCCCTTTCTTGAAAAGCTTGCCATATGTTCAGAAATGTTAGTCCTCCAGAACGTATGTCTCTCAGATGACCACAATGACCCTGTGTCATTCATTTCCATTTAGCTTGTGCAGATTATGTTACAAGGACATGAGCTGGTTGTGTCAAAACAGTCTGGCATTCTTGCCAGTACCATGATTGTCTAGTAGACCTTAGATCATTATTCTCATCATGCTTAGATCTTATGCCAGGCAGAGGCTCAGGTAAGGCAGGGATAGAGGAGTAAATTGTGGAGCACTGGGAATGGAGGGGTGACAGACACACACACAGACACACACACACACACCAACACACACTTGTTTAAAAAGATATTTAAGACTTAAACCCACCTCTGGTTCAAGCCCAGCTTATATCTTTGGCCAAGCAGAACAAGATATGAGGCAGTGGTGGATCAGAGGTTAGAGCTCTGGGCTATTGACAGGGTTGTGGGTGACAGGGATGACAGGGTTGTGGGTTCGATACCTGGCCTTGGCAGGCTGCCACTGTTGGGCCCTTGAGCAAGGCCCTTCACCCTCTCTTTTTCCCGGGTGGTGTGTCTGTGTGTGTGTCTGTGTGTGTCTGTGTGTTCTCACTGCCACAGATGGGTAAAATGCAGAGGACACATATTGCTGTACATAATACAGTGACAAACGCGTGCATTGCCTTACCTTACCTTAGAAGATGCAGACAGTCTTCCTTACTTGACTCTCTCTTGTGTGGCCACATAGGTGACGTACGTGCGGAACACCTCCTCAGAGCAAGAGGAGGTGGTGGAGGCTTTGCGGGAGGAGATCCGGATGATGAGTCATCTCAACCATCCCAACATCATACGCATGCTGGGTGCAACCTGCGAGAAGAACAATTACAACCTGTTTGTGGAGTGGATGGCAGGTAGGCTCTAGTTTGGGAGACCATTATAGATTAAACAGCTAGACAGTTCCAGCTCTAATATTAATTTATTATGAAGCTTATGATTAGATTAACCACATGTGTGAAACCAGAGAAAACAAACTGCCCTGTTGTCTAGTCCGCTTGTGGTGTGGTTTCTACAATAGTTAAGCACATTTTGATCAGGAAGAAGCCGTTTATTTTTTTTTCCAGTTTCCTCTTTGGCAGAGCCTGGAGTTCTTTTGACGTTCTTGGATGCTTTTATGGTGAAATCGCTTTGTGTCTGCACTGGAACCTTCCATCCCAGACTAAAACAATCACTTCTTTCCATTTCCTCCCAGGTGGCTCCGTATCCCATCTCCTGAACAAGTACGGGGCCTTTAAGGAAGGCGTGATAATCAACTACACTGAGCAGCTGCTTAGAGGTCTGGCCTACCTCCATGAGAACCAGATCATTCACCGTGACATCAAAGGTAAGCTTCACACTGCTGTACCAGCTCACAGGACGGCACCATTAATGTCCACTAACTGCCAAGAACCATCTAAACCTTGCTTACATAGCCTGCTACTCTGCTGTAATTTGAGATATAAAAAGGAGGAATAGACACAGACATTCTTACAGTCTTCCTCTGCTTATATATAGATCTCTGTATAATGCTCATGGGGTAGTGCTAGGGGGCAGGATTTCTCAGTTAGCCACATCATTTAGGGGACTTTCCTTTGGGGCCTCGTTCTTCCTGAGAGTAGATCAGAATAAATAGATCTTGTACCTTCTACTCAAGTGATGATTGATTGATAGTGATCATGATTTTCTCCCTCTCTCTTTCTCGCCCTCTCTTCTTGCCTAGGTGCCAACCTACTGATTGACAGCACAGGCCAGAGGTTGCGGATAGCTGACTTTGGTGCAGCGGCCAGGCTAGCATCCAAGGGCACGGGCGCTGGCGAGTTCCAGGGCCAGCTCTTGGGAACCATTGCCTTCATGGCCCCCGAAGTAAGACCGAGTGACAAGTGGGCCTGTCAAAGTACCAGCACGCTTCATTAATGCAGGGCCACTGCCAACTCAGTGTAGCAGAGATTTCTGGGCTTTCTTAGACCTGCCGTCTGCAAATTAACCTGCTTATCTCAATTCAAACCAAAAACCAGTGTTTTTTCCTCCTGGTTCATTTGCCTGTGTGAAGTAAGTGTCCAAAGAGGTGCAGTCCTGGCCTTGCCTTGCCTTTTTGCTCCAGGCATTTAAATGTCAATGGCCTCCAACAAAGCTGTGGCCAAGTCCAGTGACCACTCTATGTGGCATTCAGGGTCACGTGGGCTGCTGGAGAAACTGGCCAAAGTGGATTTAGATCACTCACTAACTCCAAATGAAAGGACATTGTAATCCTTTTGAGGTGGGCACAATGGGCTGGCCCCTTAATGCCTTGTTATCATTGTGAGCCCAAACCTTGTTTAATTAGGAGGCAGTTTGGTGGGCCTTGCCTCCTCCCAAGCACCAGGCTTCATTACCGAAGCCTCTTCATGCTGAACAGCCCCCCCTTTTTTTTCCTATTCTTCCCTAGGCAAACGCTAAATAATAAACACATTCTTAGAAGTTTGATCTCTGGAAGTTCTTGAAGGGGATGAGTGAAAAGACTTTAATTGCAATGGCCATAAGCACTGGGACTGTGAGGATTGCTTTGAGAAAACGATGGTGTTTCTTGGACCTGTCTGCTCCTTTTTGGTTGTGGTGTAACCGTTTTCTATGCAGACTCCATAGTAATTGTGTGATGTGCTGCTGCAGGTGCTGAGAGGACAGCAGTATGGCCGTAGCTGTGATGTGTGGAGTGTGGGCTGTGCCATCATTGAAATGTCCTGTGCCAAGCCCCCTTGGAACGCTGAGAAACACTCTAACCACTTGGCCCTTATATTCAAGGTCAGTAACATGGCACACACGTTTATGCACACGTTGTTTCCTTTCAGTGTCTCAGGTTCTCTGTAATACTGTACCTGCAGGTTAATTGTGAAATTACAGTTATCATTTTAAAATGTAATTAATTACCATTTGCATTTAGTTTTATTTGGTCACACTGTTAGACTGGGAAGGTGTGAAACAGAGTGTACACCGGCAATTTTTAGATCTAGAGATGCACCAATACGGATTTTCTGGGCCCACTGAAACAATGTTGTTGTTGATACTGATATCATTAACGAGTGTAAATTTCAGTTATTTAGTTTTCCATTATTTAATGCAGACATCTGACTTTTTACATCAGTCATTGTTGTCTAAAGCTCACAACTGTAGCCATAGTCCAGTCCATATCCCTGTTTAAAATTGAGGAAACGTTTGTTTGCAACACCATTATATAGTATAACCAGCAATGAACTAGGCAATGACACTAGGCTATAATATTGTCATGTTACCAGTATAGCTAAACACCCCTGCCCTAATCCTTTACACACAACTTCGTATTTTGAAATATTTAAGGTAGAAATAAAGAAGAAACCATATCCAAACAAAAATAAAATGTTTACACTGAGTGGTATAGTTTAACACTGCAATAGCTCAGTGAACCATCAGTCCAGAGTCAGATGTGTGGCTAAAATAACTATGGCACAAAAATAACTGATATATATAAGTCCTCTCCTCATTATGTACCCTATTTCAAGTGATAAACTAAATGTCTAAGTATCTAACATATAGTCCCAGTTCACATCATTATATTACAGCCATTCTGAGACATAACAGGGGAACAGGCCAGCAGAGGTCGCTGTAGGGGGTAGATAAAGGGAAACTCCTGTCACTGGTGACATGAGCTAAAAATAACAACAATTATTGGGTTTTATTATAATAATTACATCAGGTTTAAATGTAATTATTATACAGTAATAATGAAGTTCTTCGGTTTATCCATAAATATCACTGATGTATAGTGAATTTCTAGCTCATGGATCATAACATTTCTTGTATTTTTAAGCAAATGTGCCATTGGTCAAAAGTTTAGCATTCACACTTTCAACACAATTAATATGTGTTTTAATGAACTAAGATTAAAAAAAATCCAACCCAGGATTTTTACTTTCTGGACCTGAATTTTCCATCTTTAAAAAGAATGATCAAATTATAATATCCTGTAAGTTCAGTATTAATAATCGATCTCATGCATCCGCCCACCCTCAGATTGCCAGTGCCACCACAGCACCCACCATCCCCCCGCACCTGTCTCCAGGCCTAAGGGACGTCACCCTGCGCTGCCTGGAACTGCAGCCTGCTGACCGGCCCCCATCCAGGGAGCTGCTCAAACACCCCATCTTTCGCCTCAACTGGTAACCTGCAGCAACCACGCCAGCGTAATACTACTACTACTGCTACTATTACTACTGAAGGGCCTATGTGGCCTGTACCCTCTCACTGCTGTCATCTCCTCAGCACTAGCACTAGCTCAGCCACATACACACAAACACACACTCAACACACACAGTGGGGTCTTCACTGGTGAAGCCGCAGCACACGATGCAAGCCCGCTGTCAGACTTCCCTGCGAGTGCCTTTGCGACAGTGCCATGTCCTGTCCCGTCATTTTATTGGGTTTCTGTGTGGAGGGGTGAACGCTTCTCCATGCGCTTTTTTGTTGTTGTTGATATTTCCATCACAGAAAGGTGCTGAGGTCAAGTCTTCGTTATCGCAGTAGTTTTCAGTACCCACAGATTTCAGTGTCTAAGCGGACCTCTGAGAACAAAATCTATCATGTTAAGAGTAAAGGTTCAGAGTAGCGATGTCTCTTTTAACTGCTCGGATGTTTTGAAATTCTCTCATTTGTTACTTTATATTGTGCGTTTTACTGTTGGGCCATCATGTTTTCTTTCATACAATGTTAAACGCCATGAATGGGTTTCAGGGAAAGGCAATTTTGAAACTTGGCTAGTTCAGCTAGCAAAATGCTGAATGTGAATACTTATAATGCCGGTATTTGTCAAAATGTTTCTTAGTTTTCCTCCAAATCTCAATGGAAATCCCATGTACAAATGTATGATTATCACGTATTAAGGAGTTACGGATACATTTATTAGCTTTCTGGGTGTAACTGAGGGTCAGTTTTGGGCTTTCCATTAGAACTAGCGAAAGGCTTTTGAGCCTGAAAGTTTCAAGACGTCGTCCCGGTTGGACATCCTCACTGATCTTAACTTGTGATGTTACGTTAAAGAAAGGTTGTGGTTCTTTTTTTTTTTCTTTGTTTTTTATGTTGGATGTACATGAGCCTTCCTCTAAAGCTGTCCTTTTATTCAGAAGCATTTTTTGACTGATTTCTCCCCCCCCCCCACCACCCTCCTGGTTTTGGTGCTGTTCAGTTTTTATGCTAATTATCTGTGTTTTTTTTGTTTGGTTTTAATTTAAATCAACATTCATTTCAGTGATTCCTAAACGAGAATCTCCAGTACATGTTTTAAAAGGATCAGTGTCCACCTGAGCATTTCGGCTTCACCTCATGGTGTTTTTGTTTGTATTTTCTTTCTTTGTAATGAATATGAATGCTGTTGACCATTCTTGGTGGAGGGATATAACTGAGCTTATACCTTTCTTTCTCATAAATGTTGTTGTATTTGGAGATAAATCTGCTCTTTTCTCTTTGATTAGAAATGTTGAGCATGTTAATCGTATGAACTGTAACTCTTCAAGTGTTGGTGTTGTAGTTGTAATCAGCGAAAGGAAGATAAGGATCATTTTTGGGAATCCAAAACATTTGCAAAATCCGCATCACAGCGCTAACGTCTGTACTCCCCTAGCTCAGATGAAGGGAAGCGACATCGACAATTTGTGACCATTTCAAGATTATTTTTAAAATAGAAATGAAACATTATTTAAATCTTGCTTTATGTGGAGTACAAGCTGATCAAGCTTGAAGAGTTAAGATGTAAATATATATGAATTTTTGGTAGCTAAATTTATTTTACTTGACTCCTGTATTTTTATACCACACCTTTTTTCCATAAATACATATTTTTTGTTTCTGCTTTGGATTTATCTTTCTTTTCAGTGTCTTTGTAAAAGCTTTAAAGTTATGCACTCTTGTCCTTTTTTATTTTTAAATATATATATATACTGGAAAAAATCAGTTTCAGTCAAATTCATAAAAGCTAATCAGTATTACTTAAATATGTCATGCCTGTAATTCAAGTTCTTCAATTCTCTTCTGGTCTGTATTTTATTTTATGCCCTTTTGTTGGATCAGAGCTGGACTGAAATTGTGTGGAAATAATGCTGTTTCTTGTATCTTGGTACTTTTCTTCCTCTTCTCCTCTTCAATTATTTTATTTTTTTTTTTTTCCTTTTCTTTTTTTTTTTTTTTTTTTTTTTGTTAAAATAAGTCTATTGCTGTTTTATTCCAGTCTCTACTACCTCAGGTGTCCTATAGAGTTTTCCTCTACCAAAGTTCACTTTCTCAATATATATAATTATATATAAATATATATATATATATATTCTTTTTGACTGTTATATGTTTTTCCTTTCTTTTTCAAAGATTTCCAGGGCTTAAGGGCTAACTTATATTAGCACCTTTTTATTGTGCAAATAAACTCATGAATCTCTGGGTTAAGAAAAAATGAAAAATTGGCTTAAGATGTATCCTTTAATCTTAAGTATATTGAGATGTTTTAATTATTAAAGTTTTTACCCCATTTGAAGCATTTTATAACAAATTTGACTTATTTTGGTGTTTGTCTTTAGTAAATAAAAAAATGGGAAAATTGTCTTGTTCCTCTGGTAGTTTTTTTTCTTGTTCATGGTCTCTTTAGCAGATTGTACAATTTGTTGCTGGCCAAGCCATCAGCAGTCATTATTAAACTGCTGCAGAGCTACAGCACCATCTTGTGGACACTTTTTAGAAAGTCTGTGCTCTGCTTTATGGTGCGTTCTAATTGTCTTGCTAGTTCCCTGCCAAGTGAACTACACCGATTATTGCACAGTGGGTGCTTGTTTGTCCCCAACCAACACCAACTTGTACGTCCAAAAGCAGTCAACACACCAACCAACACATCATAAAACTCTTACGTTTTTGTTCGTTTTGGATGCTGACTCCTTTCAAAGATACACAGGCAGTCATAAGCAGTTATAATGTCATTCTGAACTCTAATGTATGCTTTAGCAGACCTCGACTCTCTACATTCAGTAGAGTTCAGATGCAGAATCCTGAAGAATTAGTTTTGCAGGTTTGCAGGTCTGAATTTCGCCTCGCTCCTCATTTAGAACATGTGTTTGATGTTTATTAAGATTACACCAGCCAAGGTGATCCCTGTTTATGGATGGTCCAGCAAGCTGCATAATTGACTGGTTCAGTTTAGGATGATATTAGATTTGATTAACATCAATAGTGAGAATATGTGAAATATGTGAAGTGAGAAACAGAAAAATAGATTTATAAAATAAATAAACTATTAGATTTAAAGCCATTGAACCCAAAATGAGCTGTAAATATAACACCAGTCAAGTTAGTTTATTAATGTAATATACACATCATCGCTGTCATGTAAAACCTCCAGCCTTACAGGAGAAGGAAACCCCCTCTTCACTAGAAGTCACAGTAAAACAATATTCATTTTAGAGCATGTTAAGGCTTATAACCCTCATCTTCGTTACCGTCTCAATGCGTCAGTAAAGTAGGGGTGAAGACTAACAGCAGTGTTACTGTACTGTGCCAAAAAGGAGTAGCCTAACCTGTCCAGTGCGGCAGGGTCCAGATCCATTTACCAGATTCATATATCATAATTCATCTACACCTGGTATGTAGTCATTGGTTGTTTTTCTCGACAGCTGTTGTGATTTTAGGCCCACGTTTCTTACGCCTTCTGTGCGTCTTTACGTGTCTGGTGTGTTTTAGGCATGGTGCGTCTTTACGTGTCTGGTGTGTTTTAGGCATGGTGCGTCTTTACGTGTCTGGTGTGTTTTAGGCATGGTGCGTCTTTACGTGTCTGGTGTGTTTTAGGCATGGTGCGTCTTTACGTGTCTGGTGTGTTTTAGGCATGGTGCGTCTTTACGCGTCTGGTGTGTTTTAGGCATGGTGCGTTTTTACGCGTCTGGTGTGTTTTAGGCATGGTGCGTCTTTACGTGTCTGGTGTGTTTTAGGCATGGTGCGTCTTTACGTGTCTGGTGTGTTTTAGGCATGGTGCGTCTTTACGTGTCTGGTGTGTTTTAGGCATGGTGCGTCTTTACGCGTCTGGTGTGTTTTAGGCATGGTGCGTTTTTACGCGTCTGGTGTGTTTTAGGCATGGTGCGTCTTTACGCGTCTGGTGTGTTTTAGGCATGGTGCGTCTTTACGCGTCTGGTGTGTTTTAGGCATGGTGCGTCTTTACGCGTCTGGTGTGTTTTAGGCATGGTGCGCAGAAGACGCTAAACGACACTCAACGACACGTACGTACGACTTTGCCCTTACTGTGCTGTAACGTGCTGATAAACGTGTTAATATAAGCTCCACCCCCAACATAATAATGTAAATAATGTGATCAGTTTTCTCTTTTTCCAACAAATGCAGTGACTGAAACAAAGAGTAGACACGCACTGTTTAAACAGGCAGTCTAACAGAGCACAGCTGGGCATGAAGAAACCTTTCAGTTCTGATGTTTTCTTCACTTTACAATGGGTGCCATGTTTCAAAGTTGTTCTAGATCTAGATGTAAATGTGTGGCGATAAAAGCTTTTAATCTCAACCCCTTCAATGTAATAAACTGTATAAGTCAATGCAGCAATAGATACACCTTAAAAGTGGAGTGCAGTTAGTCTTTAACATAATGGCATCTATTTGCTGTTGGTCAGAAGGTGCAGCATTGGCCTCAAATTGTGACAAAAGAAGTGGAACTGGAGCTCTGTGGAAATGACAGGTACAATCACACACTTGTAGCTGAAAACAATCGGCATAAATAGGAGAATGCTTTAATGAGACTGGATGTGCTGGTGGATGTGCCGGCTGCCTTAAAATCCACCGGTTGGTGTGCCGGCTGCTTTAGGATGTGCTGGTGGATGTGCCGGCTGTCTTAAAATCCACCGGTTGGAGTGCCGGCTGCTATAAAATCCACCGGTTGGAGTGCCGACTGCTTTAGGATGTGCCGGCTGCCTTAAAATTCACCGGTTGGTGTGTCGGCTGCTTTAAAATCCACCGGTTGGAGTGCCGACTGCTTTAGGATGTGCCGGTTGATGTGCCAGCTGCCTTAAAATTCACCGGTTGGTGTGCCGGCTGCTTTAAAATCCACCGGTTGGAGTGCCGACTACTTTAGGATGTGCCGGTTGATGTGCCGGCTGCCTTAAAATCCACCAGTTGGTGTGCTGGCTGCTTTAAAATCCAACGGTTGATGTGCCGGCTGCTTTAGGATGTGCCGGCTGCCTTAAAATCCACCGGTTGGTGTGCTGGCTGCTTTAAAATCCACCGGTTGGAGTGCCGGCTGCTTTAGGATGTGCCGGTTGATGTGCCGGCTGCCTTAAAATCCACCGGTTGGTGTGCCGGCTGCTTTAGGATGTGCTCGTTGATGTGTTGGTTGCCTTAAAATTCACCGGTTCGTTTGCTGGCTGCTTTAAAATCCACCGGTTGGAGTGCCGGCTGCTTTAGGATGTGCCATCTGCCTTAAAATCCACCGGTTGGTGTGCCGGCTGCTTTAGGATGTGCTGGTTGATGTGCCGGCTGCTTTAAAATTCACCGGTTGGTGTGCTGGCTGCCTTAAAATTTACCGGTTGGTGTGCTGGCTGCTTTAAAATTCACCGGTTGGAGTGCCGACTGCTTTAGGATGTGCCGGTTGATGTGCCGGCTGCCTTAAAATCCACCGGTTGGTGTACCGGCTGCTTTAGGATGTGCCGGTTGATGTGCCGGCTGCCTTGAAATCCACCGGTTGGTGTGCCCGCTACTTTAGGATGTGCCGGTTGATGTGCCGGCTGCTTTGGGATGTGTTATTGATGTGCCGGGTGAAGTACAGGCTTGAGTACAAGCTGTTTTTAAGTGGTTGTTTTTAAGCCGGCACCCAGCACACAGGGATCCAACCTGAGATTAAGTGCAACTATAATAAGCATTTATTTTCTGTGATGTAAAAACAGGAAATTCGCAAACTGCATAATTACTAATCGAGCAGTGTATACTGGAAGATATATTTTTTGGCCAAATACGCCCAAAATAACAACATTCAAGGACTTTTATAACTTATTTAAATCTGTTACCTAAATTAACTCTGAAAACCACAGTGTTCATTTAACACTGCCAGATTTCCTCCAGCACTGCTCGCAGACAGGCCTCATGTCCATGCATGGTTGCAGGCTGGCTGTAGTTGATTAATTTGATTAATTTGCTGGTTTTATACTTTTATATTCACTGCACTGTTTTAATGGTTCAGCTCTGGAGTATCCGGCCTCATGTTGTCATGGTGACGGACCTGCGCTTCCATGCGGATTCGCGAGCTTGACGTCTCTGACGACATGGCCAGGCGTCAGACGTCCTCGCTGATTGGTTGGTGCTCTCTCCCCATACGCCGTCATTCACTCACACCATTGAACCACTGGCAGCAAGGACCGACCACACGCTTTCTGATTGGCCGGGGCGTGAAGAGGGCAGAGCGCACAGAGACCTCAGAACTCCGGTGCTCTGCGGTGATTGGACGCTGGAAACGCGTTCGGTGAAGCTGCGGTAGATCACTCAGGTACAGCCAGCTTTCCGTATATAAACAGGTAGTGGGCAGTTCGCGAGTCTTTACCCACCAGCATTAGGTGTCATTAGGTTACAGTAAGCCTAGTGATTACGTCTTTTACTTCTGGGAAACTCTGACAACCTGTACAGGTGAGTGCGGTCTTATCACATCTGCAAAATAACTTTAAATATTTTTTAATTTTATTTAAATGCAATATTTTATTAGTTTTAAGTTAATAAGTACTAGTTTTTGCCACAAGCACACAAGTCACATACACGTTCAACCTCAGAGCTTCTTAGTTGCATACAGTTTAACTGTGCAAATGATTTATTAATAACAATTTTATATAAAATATTAAAATAATGTATATTAAAAATATATATTAAATGGTGTAGTTTAAATTATTAGAAAAATAAACTTTAAGGCTCATAAGTGTGCAGTTGCAATAGTATTGCTTGTATTATACTTTACAAAACTTTACATTTGACTGATTTCAATTGGGTTACACGCTAAATAAATAAATGAACAGTGCCATCAGTTTAATTTATAATGTTTTTAAATGAGTTGGGGAGTTGGGGATGAGGTGGGGTGGTGATCATCCAATATCCTGAATTCACTAACGCTCTTGATGCTGAATGCAATCAAATCCTCACAGCAATGTGCCAAAGATCTTGTAGAAAGCCTTCCCTGGACTGTAGAGACAGTTTCTCCAACATAAGCAGGATACACTCTACTTTAATACCTTTGATTTAATAGAAGCAGTGAATGAGCAGGTGTCCCAATACTTGTGTCCATATAGTCTACATGTGTATAGAAAGGTCTGCTGCCAGCATTCATAAATATAAAATAATCATTACCAGTTAATGTACATATTACAACCTGCATATTTAACTTGCCTTTCTTTGGTCCCATATGTTCTCTGGGCTTGCCTTAAAATATATGAATATGCATAAATATGAAGAAAAAATGTTAAATAGATTAAACCACGTGGGTGAAAGAGCGAGATTGAACGTTATGTATAGTTACATCTAGCATTTTGTTAAAATGGGACGACCATTTATCAAATTAAAAGAAAAAAAAAACAATTATTATTAAGAAACGTGTAAACATTGCATGCAATTAAAACAATAATCAATTAGATACGATAATATCTTAATCTTAGACTTAATCTAGAGGTTGGGGTACATGTAGATATTGGGGTACATGTAGATATTGGGGTGAACGCTGGGCAGTGGTCAGTGCACTACAGGGAATCTCCTGTGAGAGGAACACGCGTTGGACCGAGGTGCTCTACGGAAGTGAGTCCGTCCGCTTTGCGTTCCGTCACTGACCTTATGATTTGCGGCAAGGGGCAGCGGCTTCTCTCTTCACACTCCCAGTCACCTACTGCTATATGATTGTAAGGTAAGGGTGGCGAGACGATCAACTGAGCTCAGGTCAGAAAACTGAACTGGTGAACATGTGAGTCTGAGTTTCACCGAGCGGATGTGTGTGAGGCGGGTAGTTCAGTGAAACCAGCAGCTCCTCCTAGCAACCTTAGCTAGCATTGTGGCTAACGAGCTAGCTAATACAGCTCACTGATCACTGACAGATTCGCTCCTCCTCTCGGTTTCTGAGGTTTAACACACAGTTTATTAGTAGTTAAATATTGGTGTGTAAGCAAAGAACACATTTACTGTCTTTAGGAAGAAGACAAGTCTGAAATTTGAGTGTAAACGTGTAGCTAAAGGGGGACCGCTTATAAACGGACACGTTGCTGTTAATCAACGATTGGGCAACATTTTTATATTATTAGCTATCTATATTTTACTCTAAGATTATTAATAATGTTATTCTGGAATATTAAGCTGGTGTATGGAGTCAATCCGTTAATGTCTAGCTAATACCTCAACGTTATTCACGTGAGATAAGGTCAGTAAGGGTAGCACTAGCTAGTTTGTACTTGCCTGATCGATTGTTGATCTGTAGCTAACATTATCAATTATCTACTAATAATGAATGCTGTAAGTTGAGCTATGTTTATTAAAAGTGGACGAGGCTTAATGTTTGCCTAATGTTGTCTTCTTTGGTCTGTTTTATCTTGTTTGAAGCTTAGCTAGCTAACCACGGAACCATTTAAGGTGGATCAGAGGCTTGATGTAATAAGCCAACCAGACTTTTAGCTTAGGTCTACATTCAGGATGTATTACAGTGTTAAGACTAGCATATTAACATATATAGCTATATATACATACATATACATTATATATATACATTATATATATATATATATATATATAATGTAGTTCCCACATCTTGGTCAGTCTTAAAACAAGCTTCTCACTTTGTTAGTAGAGCTGTAAGATTTCGCTTAGCTTAGCAAGGTTACTGTAAGCCAATTAGGGGAGGGGATGGTCCTTCGCCAGCCCGGGAAGGTCAGCTAATGACCCTAACCAAGACTCACTGACAGTCTGACAGTCTGCACACACACACACACACACACACATCTCACACAGCTGCTTTTTTGAGTGAGAGAAGTGATTCTGCAACCTCAGACTTTTCTGTAAGTTTTGGAAGTGACATTATCCTATAGTGTAAAATCAGGTTTGTTGGGAAGACTTAATGGACATTTAGTTGTATCTGCAAGTTCATCTAGGTTGCGTTGTCTTGGCTATTTAAATAATAGTGTATTTATTGTTTGCAAGAAATGTAAACTACTATTTACACCATTTTTCGTCCTTTAGCGTTTTTTTTTTTTTTTTTTTACGTCTGTGAAACTGTGAAGCTGGTAAACTGCTAAACTAACTCTGCTAATATTTAGTTTTTAATGTAAGCTATTAGTTTTCTGATATTAGCTGTTGACATCGCAAGTGCTAAATGCCTGCTCAACCCCCCCCCCCCCCCCCTTTTTTTTTTTCTTTTTTTTTATTTATTTTTTTTTACTATTATTATTTTTTCCATGTTATGAAAGCATAGTGCAAAGTCCATGTCACTCTTTTGGACAGATTGATGTGATGTGTGTGTAAGTAGGTGAAAGTTCATCAGCACACCAGCTTTTTTGACCTTTACCCCATTAAACATTTAATCCAGTTACAGATGACGTGTGCTGCAGGCCTAAACATGTCTGTTCTTTTACAGAGGGACTTCACATGCAAATACAGTTCTTACTCAGTCTTCCAAATAAAGCCTTCAGAGCAGGTTTTGCCACCCTTTTGCCTTGCCTGCTTGTGTTGTCGTGTCATTTTGTAACTTAAGAACATTAATCACTGGCTGATCATTATTTTTCCACAGTCCATTCACAATGCCTGGCTCTGTACCTGCAAGCTATGTGGCCACTTGGCCTAAAGACGTGGGCATCATCGCGATGGAGGTCTACATTCCCTCCCAGTATGTGGATCAGGCAGAACTGGAGGAGTTTGATGGCGTCGGGGCAGGAAAGTACACCATTGGGCTCGGCCAGGCACGGATGGGCTTTTGCTCCGACCGTGAGGACATTAATTCTCTCTGTCTGACTGTGGTGCAGCGGCTTATGGAGAGAAACTGCCTGTCATATGACAGCGTGGGGAGACTAGAGGTGGGCACAGAGACCATCATTGACAAGTCGAAGTCTGTGAAGACGGTACTAATGCAGCTGTTCGAGGAGTCTGGGAATACAGATGTGGAAGGCATTGACACAACTAATGCATGCTATGGAGGCACTGCTGCACTTTTCAATGCAGTCAACTGGGTGGAGTCCAGCTCTTGGGATGGTAAGTATTCTTTTGCCGCACATTCTAGTTGTACTTTTAGGGTTGTGTGATTGGATTGGAATTAGAATACAGGGCCAGGGTTTATCTCCTAATGTGTGATCGGCAGGCATCCCTTTTATTTTTGTTGTGTCCAGTCTGTGTTGTGATTTTAAATTAATATAAGATCTGTATGCAGTACTGCACCAAATACTTTATTAATGTCTTTGTTATTTGTTAGCCCGCAATTTAATACTGGATTCAAGTGTCAAAACAATTTGAACTAAACTTGATCTATGTAGTAAAACTAATGCTGTATTCATGTTGTTGAGTCTGCCACTAAGACTAGAGATGGGAGGAGTGTAGCTTATTACTAAAAGTGTGTGATTCAGATTTTGGTATTCAGACAATGCTGTTAGCACTTTAATGTGAATTTTTTTTTTCATAGATTGTTACACACCTAGTCTTTGTTTCTTTCAACAGCTAATAAAAACGTTTATCACCTAATTTGTCTGTGAAGAAAGCCATAAAATTCACGCTTAGTGCCCCCATAATGTACAGTGTCGTCAGATTTCATTAAAAGAAATTTGTTAGCCATAAAGCAAGTTTTACTCGTAAGGAGACTCTTGCAAAATAAGGCCTATGTTTACGCCTAACGACACTGTGTTTCACGTCACACCATTTACTGTGTATTTCCAAAGGTTTAAGCTTATCATGCTGAGATATGGTCCTGCTTGTATGTTTGACCAACCATGTGACATTTCCCCTGCATTTGATGTTGTGTTTATTTATCCTTTTTCTAAGCGTGACTTTTATTGGTTGCCCTCTACAGGTCGCTACGCTCTGGTTGTGGCTGGAGACATTGCTGTGTATGCCACAGGCAGCGCCAGGCCTACTGGTGGGGCTGGAGCAGTGGCCATGTTGGTAGGGCCCAATTCCCCGCTGGCATTTGATCGAGGTATGTGGCCGTACACACAGCTGTCATGAACTTTGGCACACTTGCACCACTATCATTGTTGAGTGAGCTTACAAAACAGTTAAGGTCAGTCTGCACATTGCTGTGACTTCCTACTTTGTTTGTGTCTAAACACTGATAACATACCAGAGGAGAAATTTCACAAAGCAAGATTTGAACCAGAGTTTAGTCAGATAACTCAAGCCCAGAGTCCTGCCTGTCCAGTAGGAGGAGGGCTGAGGGGCATTCCTATTGGACAGTCTACACTTTTGAGTGAGAGGCCCTCTAGAGCAGTCATATCTAAAAGCTTGTTTAGAAAACTGAATTAGGCTGCTGTAGCAAAATGTTTAGTTTCAGCTGGATTACCATTATTGTGTTGAATTTGATAAATGTCAAATTAGTTGCTTAACATTTAGTCATTTTTACTGTCACATAGTTCAATCACATTGACTTCCATTGTCATACACTGATTATAGTTACTTAGCTGACCATTTTCAATGCACACATATATATATATATATATATATATATATATATATATATATATATATATATATATATATATATATGTATGTATGTGTGTATATGTATATGTATGTGTATGTATGTATGAGAATAATAATAATGAGTAATGTTTGTTTTCTTTTGCAGGTCTGAGAGGCACCCACATGCAGCATGCATATGATTTTTACAAGCCTGACATGGTATCTGAATACCCCGTGGTGGATGGCAAGCTTTCCATCCAGTGCTACCTCAGTGCATTAGACAGATGCTACTCCGTCTACCGTAATAAGATTCAAGCACAATGGCAAAGAGGTGCGTAATCAATCCCTGCACAAGCAGTTTATATGCCAGCGTGCCTCTAAACACATTGCAGCCTTCACAGCGCAGTGCATTGCCTTACTAACTCCATTAAGTCGTAAAGTGGGCTTAGGCTGTTCCTGCATGTCACAGTAGTATTCTAAGCAGGTTTAACAGCTCATGGTCGGTGCTTAAACTTAAGTGAATACAGCTTGTAACTTGTCCTAAGAGGAGTGCATCTTCCGAGTGGGGATGTGTATTTGGGTATCTTCAATAGTATTTTAATACTCAAACAACAAGAAAACATTTGACATTGTTATGAGTAAAAAACTAACGTCCTTAATTGAATACCAGAGACTAATGGGAGAAGAAGCTTCTTTTCTTTATCAATGACCATGACCTTACCATGAGCTGTTTTACATCCCTATGTTCACTGAGGTTATACATCGAGCACTCAGTCAAAACCTGTTTACAGATTAGTTGGACTACCCATGTATTCAAATAAACATGACCATTTCTACTTTAGCATATCCTAATTTGGTGGCCTTTAAGGTCGAGTTTGAGAACCTCCAGTCTATAGAACTGACCTAAGTGTGTTTGGAGTACAAAAATGACAGGAAAACATGAAGTGATTGAAGGTCCTTAAGCACTGTCTTGATAACCTACAATTACTGCAGGTTAACACTGCACAGTTTCTACACATGATTTCTTTGTTCAGTTTTGTTATAGTTCAGTCTTTATGTGTTAATTTCAGAGGGTCTTGAGAGGCGTTTCAGTTTGGATGAATTTGGCTACATGGTCTTCCACTCTCCCTACTGTAAACTTGTCCAGAAGTCTCTGGCTCGCCTCCTGCTCAACGATTTTCTGTCTCATCCCAACCCCAATACAGAAAATGGCCCATTTAGTGGCCTGGAAGCCTTCAGGTCAGTATCTGTCTATTAAAGAGGAGAATATGGCTCATGCAGAAGTGCTGTTTCCAGTGGAACCCTGGTTTATGAGTGTGCTAAAAGTTCTGGTCCTTTGAAGAGCAGCCTGTAATCTTTGTTGCTTTGATGTCTGGCCTACTGTAATGACTTCAATGGCAATAAGGTTAAAAATGTGCATACTCAGGCCAACCAGTTTCACCATTGTGCACAATTGAAATTTTAAAATGCAAATTTAATAATAATAATAATAATTATTATTATTTTAATTTAAAGGGATGTGAAGATTGAGAACACTTATTTTGACCGAGACGTCGAGAAGGCCTTCATGAAAGCCAGTGCTGAGATGTTTGATCAGAAAACCAAGGCTTCTCTCCTCATATCTAACCAGAATGGCAATATGTACACACCATCTGTGTATGGTTGCCTGGCTTCAGTTCTAGCACAGTATGTACCATAGTTTCTGTTTCATCTGCTAAACAGCCTTCCCATTAAGGCTGTGTAATCCATAATTCCATAGTTCTGCATTGGTTGCACCTAAGTTTAAAATATTAAACTTAAAGTCTTATGACTGTTTTACAGACATACTGCACAGCAGGTTGCAGGACAGAGAATTGGAGTGTTCTCTTACGGCTCAGGCTTTGCTGCAACTCTCTACTCTATCAAAGTCACACAGGATGCTACACCTGGTGAGTTTAAATGCACACAAACAAAACTTCACCTCTTGATTCTTGTCATGATGGGTGTGATTTCAGGTGCTGAATTAAGTGTGTTTTATGTGTGTGTGCTTTTAGGTTCTGCACTGGATAAACTTGTTTCTAGTCTGTCAGATCTGGAGGCCCGACTGGACTCTAGGAGGAAAGTTGCACCTTCTGTCTTCGCAGACAATATGAAGCTTAGAGAAGACACCCATCACTTAGGTTTGCCACCATTTAGTTTTAAGATTTTGTTACACTTACAAGAAAATAACAGGAAATAATAGCAGATGTTTTGTGTATGTTATCTGCATTGTATAACTTTACGTATACTGTATATGTCAAGTTACTGTTTCTTAGTTACAAGGTTTTCAAGCCACAGTTTGTTTTCTATTTGCATCTATAAAAACGCCTCTTGCTCTAATTTCACATCCACTTACTTCATATGTAGTTTAGAGATGCTGATAATGACCGTATTTACTAACATAAGCATTAATGTCTGTTCTACTCCAACAGCAAACTACATCCCCCAGGGTCCTGTGGATGAGCTCTTTCCCGGAACGTGGTACTTGACCCGTGTGGATGAGAAACACCGCAGGTATTACGTCAGGCGCTCCCAGGACGAGGACAGACCTCTGGAGGCAGGGCTGGTTGACTCTGTGACCGCAACAGAGGTATGAAAGTCAGATAAAATGTACTGTGTGTCTAAAGGGTAATCGTTAGGATAACAGATTTATTCTAGAGGTGTATTAATGCAAATGCCGGTGGAGATTCAAATTTTAGATTTGGTTAGATTTCATCGTAATAATCTTCAGTAATGTATGCACACACTGTTTGAGCAAGCATGAAATCCCGAAAAGTTCGAAAATGTGGCACATTTGATCATGATACTTAAATGTTTTTACAACATTAGATACATATCACTATTTATTAATTTATTGAGATACAAAAAATGGACTGATCAAAAAATATTTTTAAAATACTGTATTAAAATCAGCACTTCACTGCACTAAATGATGATTTATTCCCTCTTTTTAATATAAAAGTTGTCTTTAAATGCAGACAATATCCACAATATACTAATAAAAGCACATTGAGGCATAAATCATCATGATAATACTGTTTCATTTTTGCTCACCTAATTCTGAATCATACCAACATGACCAAATCGAATCGTCAAATTGGAGATGTGATGATGCAGAATCTCCTAAAGAGCTGCAATCAAATGGAATTGCTGTCAGATCCTAGGTTTACACCCTCCTTTGATTGCATCTGCATTTCTCTCTCTCCTCTCTCTCCTGCAGCACATCCCCAGCCCAGTGAAGAAGATGCCCCGCATCCCAGCCTCCACAGCTGCCCCTGAGGTGGTGGCCATTAGTAATGGGGATCACTAATGTTGACCTCTATGAGGTACACGTAACCACAGTTGATGGTGAGGATGTGAGATCTGGACAAAAGCAAGAACAAGCAGAACAAGAAAAGTACTCAAGGCACAATGTCTGCCTTGGCCTGTATTTGTATTAATGAACGATGTGAAACACACATAGCTTTTTAAGTGCTCCTTGATTAGGACTGGTTATTCAGTCGCTGTGTTTAAGCTGAGTTGTTGGGCACAGGTTGGGATTGATGTTGAGATATAATAATGTTTCTTTGTGTTGGGCACTGTTGTGTCTACTGTTGGCACGATTTCTGATAGTAATGGACACAAGCTGACACACTCTACAATAATCTTTGCTGCTCGGAGCCGATGATCTATGCAGAGACGGAGGAATGATTTCATAGATGATCAGAAGATTTTCAGACGCTTAACTCATTTTTCTTTGCATTAAGCCAGGCTGAATGTTCAGTCGTTAGGTTTTTAGAGTCTCAGGCCAGCTATGGAAGAGTAGGGAGTCAAGGGAAGCAGGCCTTTTTATTTTTCACCTGCTGTTTTAATATCTTTTTGTTGTTATTGTTGTTTTTCTCTTTCCACTACCCAAGTAAGCAAATGCTGCTGCTGCTGCTGTTGCTTTCTCACCCCACACTGCTGGTGTTTCTGTAAAATTGTATGCATGCATAAGCAATGGATTTCTATATACCTCGTGATTTTTGTTTGTTTGTTTTTTTTTTATGATTTTTTATATATATATAAGTCTCCTATTTGTCATCATGATCAGTGTCAGGGATATCATCTTAGGTGCAACTGAGTCAGCCTAGTCAACTTATTGGAGATTTGTTTTTTTTTATCCCCAATCTTAGTACTTCCCAGTTTTTAAGAGGGCAAAAGCCAATTTGCATGGCACTGACATGCACTATGGAGTCACTTATGAAGCCTGATTCAATGGTTTAAAAATATCAAAGAATGTTAAAGTTGGCCTGATATAAAGACAGAAATGAATTGGATGAATCGTCACAGCTACATTTGACCAGTCAGTGGTGTGTGACCAACAACTGAAATGTACAAATGCTACTTGATTTTAGCTTAGACACAATCAGTTGTTGTCGTGGCAATGGCTGCCTATCACTGTCATGCAAAAACCTGTTATCTCCATTTTTGCTGTGTTTCACTTTTTTATCTAATTTGAATCTGGCAGCTTGTGAATTGTGTCCACATTTCATGATGAATGGACCAATACAAAATGCTCCAAAATTACTTAATCACTAATAAAATTTCATATTGATCTCCAATCACAGTTAAGAAGGTTTTGTTTTGTCCTTCTCCTGTAAAGTTGACCTTTTGGAGATACAAGGTTTTTGCGTGGCAGCAAGGATATGTAAATGGTTAGCACTTCATGAAAGAATGAATGAGGACCTGTTTGAGTTTCTTTCTGAGAAAAGATCCTGCTTTAAATGAGGTTAGAGAATACAGTCAAGCAGTAAAGATCACCAGAGGATGACTGAAAGGAATATTAGTTCGTTAATGAAAACGAATCAACTCATCCTTGGGACCACTAAAGCAGGGACTGGTTAAGGGAACGACAGATGTATCATTATCAAAATATTATTCAGATTATTTAGCATCATAATGTCATTCTCTTGTTTTGGCACAGACATGATCAAATCAAAAGAATTGAAGAGTTTTAGTTTTAGTTTCCAGCCCACACACCGTTTGTTCAAATCCTCTGAACTAAAGGTGGTCTGTTTTTGTATTTCTGTATGTGTGCGAGTGTTTGTGTGTTTGTGTGTTTGTGTGTGTGTGTGTGTGTGTGTGTGTGTGTGTGGGGGTGGGAGAGAAGCTAATCTGTTTTTGGTCGGTCTGTTTCTGAGCCCCTCGCCTTTGGTTGTGCCAAACTGCCAAAGAGCAGGTCATTTCCCAAAACCCATCACAGCTGCAGATGTTTAGCAAGCCTAATACCCTTTAGTGTGCCTGGCAGTGTGCCTGGCAGTGGCCGCTGCAGCACCGCATTGACGCTGAACTGCCTTTCTGTGCGTGGTGTGGTGTCAGGGGAAGGTTCTGTAGGATACTGTATGACATATTTTTTTAAAAAAGGGCTTACAAAGTATCTTTTGCCACAGACTAGGTGAGGTGAACGATCTGAAGCTGCAACCAAGTTCTGACTGATATAACTGGATGTTGAGGAGGAGAAGGAGGAGGAGGAGGACTTGTGTTTCTATCCGTCCATCTTACACAATCGTGGTGTTACTAACGATGCAAGGGTGGTCGTTTGCATTTCCATGCAAAAAGTCTTTATACCAAACTGTTGGACTGTGGACAGAAATGCACTTGCAGTGAACTGCTCAACTTTAAAAAGCCTTATTCTAAGCATGTAGAGAAAACGAAACAGAGGATGAGATTCTGAATAATATAATGTACAGAGCTACTTTCCTTTTTAATTCTGCAGCCAGGACAGATCAGAAGGTTTTAACTTGAAACAGCTAATGTTTACAACAAAGTTTCTTTGAGATTAGTCAGTTATACCAATGTTTGGTGAGTAATGTACAATACTAACTGTAAAATTATTTATATTTGTAGATGTAAAGAGAAATTGGTGTCTGATCAGGCTTCACTTTTCTAGCGGACAAGCTGTATAAAAGAGATGTAATATGTAAGAATGTCTGAACTGAGATGAACTGAGAAATAAATATCTGTTCATTTATCCATGCTGTCGCCTTGTTTTCATTCACTCGTTCCTCATTTTTCAGACAGAGTTAATAGTAAACTGAGGAAATTTGTTAGTACACAGTCAGTTTGTGATTAATGTTCATTTCCACTATGTAATACTGTTGGAACAGTATTTTCTACAGTATTCTGTAGGAAATGATGAATATGTCTTTCAGCACTGACACTCACTGAGCACACAGCAGTAGTACACACACTTATAACAAAACTTATAAATAAATATATATAGTAATTTGGAGCATTTCCATTTGTCATGACTTTTGGACACAATATAAAGAACTGACAGCTTCTAATAATGCCATTAATATATAATCAGGTCCATAAGTATTTAAGTACTTAATTAATGGATTTAAAATTAAACAAATGAAGATGGAGAGACCTGTTGACACTCAGCTGTACCTCAGTTTTCACAGGTTCAAAAGTAATTGGGCCATTACTTTCTTCGCCACAGTACCTCTTCACAATTGTATTTCAAGCACAACTTGAGTTTACTTCAGATTACATGTATTCTTGCTGTAGTCAGACAGTCAGTACTAGAAAATATTTTCTAGGCAAACGAGAGGCAGTCCACACGCGCCTTTCAACAGACCGTCAGTCAGTCACTCACTCACTCACTTATCCAGTCAGTCAGTCAGTAATTGAAATTGCTGTCTCATGGCCGGCTCGCTGCTCGCGCTGTGTGTAAACGTCTGGGAGAGATCTCAGACTAAAACACAACCGCTGTATAGAAAATACCAACGTTCGTTCTATGTTTATTAGAAAAGGTTTCTATCCAGAGTTCTGCTTTAGTAAATGGTTCTGTATGGTACCAAAAACGGTTCTGCTACTGTCAAGCAAGTCAAAGATCTATTTTTGTGAAACTATATAAGAAAACATGAAACCTTTGTCTTAGCTGAAGACCCCCTGAGCTTGTCATTTTAAAAGGTTTTAAATGGATCTGGTTGCTTCTTTACTGCATCATATAGAGCAAAAAGATTAAGCAAAATATGAAGCACTGCTATGCACTCAGAAGTTTATTTGGGCTCTTGTGGTTCTGTATAGAACCACTGTATTTACTGAAGAATCCTTGAATATATATATATATATATATATATATATATAAGGACGCTGCACTATTAATAATTTGTGCCGGCTGCTGTAAGATGTGCTGGATGGATGGATACCGTCCAAACCATTCCACAGATGATGCCATCGCTCACCTTCTCCACACATCGATGACACATCTGGATGCTGGGAGGGGTAATTATGTTAAAATGCTGTTTGTGGACTACAGTTCAGCATTTAACACTATCAACCTGTCCACATCAGTGGAATGGCAGTGGAAAGGGTAGAAAGCTTCAAATACCTTGGAGTGACCATCTCTCAGGACTTGTCATGGAGTTGCCACATCAACACCATAACGAAGAAGGCTCGTCAGCGACTATACCACCTGAGACAACTGAGGGACTTTAGACTGCCCTCCAAGGTACTACGATCCTTCTACTCCTGCACCATCGAGAGCATCCTCACGGGGAACATCACAGTCTGGTTTGGGAACAGCACCAAGCAGGACAGGCAAGCGCTACGACGAGTGAAACGTTCAGCAGAGCGAATCACTAGGATGGAGTTTCCTGACCTGCAGTCCATCTACAAGAAGCGGTGTTGGACCAAGGCCAAGAAGATTGTGAAGGACCCCAGTCATCCCAACAATGGACTGTTTTCTCTGTTGCCCTCGGGGAAACGCTTAAGAACCCTGAAGGCTAACACAGAGAGAATGAGGAGGAGCTTCTTTCCACAAGCCATCCGTGCCCTCAATGGGGACAGGGACTAGGACACTAAATCAAAGTATCTACATACACAAACTGGACCCTCACTCACTACAATACACAACTATGGCTCACGGACAACTCACTACGGACAATAATGCAAATATTTCTTTTTAAGTCACACATACACTCACATACAGATAAATATGTACATATGTATACATATATATATATATATATATATATATATATATATATATATATATATATATATATATATACAGACACGCACTATTCCATCTGTATATTTTTTGCTTCTTATATTTCTATATTTTCATAGTTTTATATTTTATTTTTTAACTTAAATTTAACTTAAATGTAACTTATTTTATTTATTTATTTATTTGTACTTTTGCACTTTTGCACTTTATTTCATTAAGTTAAGGTTTAGTTTAAGTTTAAATTTAGATCTTTATTGAATAGCTTTGATGTGGGCAGACTGTCAAAAAAAGCATTTCACTGCAAGTTATACTGTGTATTACTATGTATGTGACAAATAAAATTAAATTGATTTAAGATGTTCTGGATAGTGTGCCGGCTGCTTTAAGATGTTCTGAATGGAGTGTCGGCTGCTTTAAGATGTTCTGAATGGAGTGTCGGCTGCTTTAAGATGTCCTGAATGGAGTGTCGGCTGCTTTAAGATGTTCTGGAAGGTGTGCCGGCTGCTTTAAGATGTTCTGGATGGAGTGTCGGCTGCTTTAAGATGTTCTGGATGGAGTGTCGGCTGCTTTAAGATGTTCTGAATGGAGTGTCGGCTGCTTTAAGATGTTCTGGATGGAGTGTCGGCTGCTTTAAGATGTTCTGGATGGAGTGTCGGCTGCTTTAAGATGTTCTGAATGGAGTGTCGGCTGCTTTAAGATGTTCTGGATGGAGTGTCGGCTGCTTTAAGATGTTCTGGTTGGTGTGTTGGCTGGTTTAAGATGTTCTGGAAGGTGTGCCGGCTGCTTTAAGATGAACTGGATGGTGTGCTGACTGCTTTAAGATGTTCTGGAAGGTGTGCCGGCTGCTTTAAGATGTTCTGGATGGAGTGTCGGCTGCTTTAAGATGTTCTAGAAGGTGTGCCGGCTGCTTTAAGATGTTCTGGATGGTGTGTCGGCTGCTTTAAGATGTTCTGGATGGTGTGTCGGCTGCTTTAAGATGTTCTGGATAGTGTGCCGGCTGCTTTAAGATGTTCTGGAAGGTGTGCCGGCTGCTTTAAGATGTTCTGAAAGGTGTGCCGAGTGCTTTAAGATGTTCTGAAAGGTGTGCCGGCTGCATTAAGATGTTCTGGATGGAGTGCCGGCTGCTTTAAGATGTTCTGGTTGGTGTGCCGGCTGCTTTAAGATGTTCTGGAAGGTGTGCCGGCTGCTTTAAGATGTTCTGGTTGGTGTGCCGGCTGCTTTAAGATGTTCTGGATGGTGTGTCGGCAGCTTTAAGATGTTCTGGTTGGTGTGCCGGCTGCTTTAAGATGTTCTGGAAGGTGTGCCGGCTGCTTTAAGATGTTCTGGAAGGTGTGCCGGCTGCTTTAAGATGTTCTGGATGGTGTGAAGGCAGCTTTAGGATGTGCCGGATAGTGTGACAGCTGCATTAAGATGTACCAGTTTGTGCGCCGGATGCTTTGGGATGCGCAAGTTGCAATACAATTGCCAGTTGAAGTGCTGGTTGCTTTATGATGTGCAACTGTTAAGGCCGGCACCTGGCAGAAAAGGATTCAACACCCTCTTACGGCAGCACTGCATGGACACTGGGTTGGTTTCCAGGACAGGGATTAAGCCTAAATTGATATTTTCCTGTGTTTTTATTTCAGTGGAAAATCTCCATTCAAAAAGCTCTTTAATAAAGGACTAGACCTGACCTCTGAACATAGATTTCAAAACTCAAATACAGTCTACAAACATCATTAACTATTCATTAATCCACACCAGGCAAATCTGCTCTTCCATGATTAAACCTGAATGACCCACAGAGCAGAGCAGACTTCCCCATAGAGTCAAACACTAAAAATAGTGTCAACTAAAAAAGTCTCAACTTAAGCAGTATCATCATTTTAACCATTTGTATTGTGAAATAAAAGCTGGAGGGCAGGGCATCCTGATTTTACATGAAGTAAAGGCTGATTTATGGATGCTGATTCAGCTCAGTCCTTAACTAAAAGCCACATATATAAGAGCCTTTGTTTATGACTTCTATAGACCTTAATCGACAACCAGGTGCATACACATTGGGAAAGTGTCACCCTGCATTCTTCTCTCTATTTACCTTATATCCTAGTCCAGCTTTATTTGTCTGCTTTCCTACCATCACACCACAAGGTGGAGCTGTAACGGTAGGCCTGTTTTCCAGAACTGCAGCACTGGGCTTAACTTTTCCCTCAGTACTTTTCATTTTTATTTTAAGTTCAATAAACCACGTTACTTTATCCGCCGTGACCTGCTGATGGACCATCCCAGCAAATATTTTAAAAAGCCCTAACACATTCTCTGGCCCTCAGCTGCGCCATTTCAGGACAAAAGAAACACAAGAAAAGAAACAGAGAAATTAAAAGTTAGCGATTCCCCTCCTTCTCTATCTGAAGAGATCTACAGAACATTCCCGTCGAGGTTGGCTTTTGTTGTTGAGGGAAAAGGCATCCGGTTTATGCAACCCAATCTGCCATATCTACGCCCTCTGCCTGTCTGCACGGCTCAGAGCGCTGTTTTCTAACCCCACTCCTATTCCGACACGTCCCGCCTTCCTGCGCTGCGATTGGCTGAAAAGCTCCGACGCGGACCAATCATACTCTTAGTAGCGTCTGCCGAGGCGAACGCATTTCTGTAGTCTTTTCTAACAGGTGAAACGAGCTGTAACGTGTAAATAAAAAAATTAAATAAAAAATACGTAAATTAATCTGTAATATTATTATTAATATCGTTGCTATGGTTGATATTATTATTTATGTCACCATGTTTTTAAACAATTATTTACCTTTTTAAGGTACACGTCGATGAGTAGCTGTGAGAATGAGCCAACGACCAATCAGTGTTTAGAGAGGCGGGGCTTGTGCAGATACGGGTGTGGGCCGCTGCTGCAGGGTGGAGCTTTAACGCTGCCTCAACCAGACAAACGGAGGCAAGGAAAAAACCCAGATTCTGACATTTTACCAACATTTCTGGAACTTACAGACATTTTCTGGGGAAAGGGGCTGTTTACATCGACTGTAGTCCGAAGGTGGACGGTCCGAGGTTCAGGAAAGCGGGGAGGTAAGGCGAGGTGAACACTGTCTCTCGAAAGAAACGTTTGGTGAAAACTTTGTGAAGGGTGTGAAGTTCCTTCCGACGAGTCGCCCTCTCTCAACTCCCTTTCTCTGCAGTGTATGGCCTGTAATGTGGCTAGCACTACCTCTTATATTAGCTAGCTTAGTCAGTGTTTAATGCAGTATTGTTCGATTAAACGGCGATAAGTGTGATAGCTATCTATCTAATAGGTGCCGTAAAGGATGAGGGAGCTGGTGAAAATGAGGGCAGAAATATTGCTAGTTAGTTAGTTAGCTAGTTAGCTATCAGCTTTAACGGTTTAGCTAGCTAATAAACCTGTTGAGATGAAACGCGGAAGATTAGCTGGATAACAAGTCTCTCGTACTTTCCGAAAGCCTGTTGTGAACCGCTATCTGTGAAAGGCTGTGTTTTTAATGGCGTTTTGGGTGGTGAGAAGCCCTAACGTGCCTCAAAACAGGACATTAAGGTTTCTTCGTGGGATCTAGCTAAGTTGGGTTAGCGAAGTTTTGTGCTCCGGCCTGTAACGGTCAACTTCGTGCCTGACGTCACGCTGCTGACATGTGTAACAGCCGCCCAGTGTAACTGAACTGGGACGTAACTGGTGCTATCACCTGGGCTTCCAGGAGCCCCTCATTGCTTAGATGTTCATATCAGAGCTCTCTAGCTACACATGTGGTATCCAAAGCCTAGAAAATGCCATTTCTCAGTGTACTGACGGAGAGATCTAGCTAGTATTTCTAATGTGTGTGTGTGTACTGTATGCATGCGCTCCCTATTTCTCCAAATACCTCTTCTGGTTTGTTACTTCAGTTATTTTAAGGTTGTTCAGTTGTGCATGTACGTCTCATAATCCCCATGCAGGAGCAGTGACAGTAGAATGAGAGAGCCTGGAGTAGTCACTCATGAGGCTGAGGTCATCATGACCAGTGCCACGGGTCAGCTGGAAGCTCTCTGGAGTGATGGAGCACCGTGGCATATCTGTGGGATGAGCTAGAGTGCCATATGTGGACCTGACCTCGCGAGTGCTCTTGTGGCTCAATGCAGTCATATCCTTACAACAATGTTTGAATGGCTAGTGTAAAGTCTTCCCAAAGGAGAAGAGGTGTTTACAGCAGCAAACAGGTGAAGACCTCCCTGTTTGAACGGTTTAGCTGTTGGATGAGTGGGTGTCTACAAACATGTGGACGTGTATGTGTGTGTGTGTGTGTGTGTGTGTGTGTGTGTGTGTGTGTGCTCCATTTTTCTACACATATTCGGCCCCTGTTCTCACTCTCACACCGCTCTCAAATGTATACATCTGGGCTTAGAGCTCGAAGGTAATGTTAGTAGTAATTTGAGCCTGTCACCCTTCACCATCCTTCATTTTATTGTGTGCTTTTCTGCATGGTGGCTGGGTGGCATGGCAGTGTGTGTGTGTGTGTGTGTGTGTGTGTGTGTGTGTGTGTGTGTGTGTGTGTGTGTGTGGCTGCATAGAAGCTGTCAGGCAGGTGATTTCAGAGAAAAATATGCACCCTGTGGGGACAGATAGGCTGCAGGAATTTGCAGAAACAGCCTAGGGGACTGTGGAAACATGTACTAAGGATCTACACCTTTGCAGAACAATTCAACCTGCTTCTGCTTCTGCTGAGAGGAATCGTTCAGCCAGGAGTCAAATGTACAGTGTTTCTTTTACTCCAAACATTGTAGATTGGCTAAGATATGTCTGTAGCTACGAGTGTAAAGCAGAAATAGTCTAGATTTTGGGTGACCTAGACTTCCTTTATTCAGCATTAGCCTTTAGCTGCAGTACAAACTTAAAGAAGCAAGCTTCAAACACCCGTCATGGCTTTGCTGTTAAATTTCATTTGGATAAAATTTGGCAAATATGGTTTGTCTGCTGTCAAAACATTAGTTGTTGAAAGTGCTCTAGCTTAGCATATTATCCTTCCTGGAGTACTAGATATACTGGATATACTAGATACAAAATCTGAAAAGTGTTTGTGAATGGATTGTAAGGCACTATTTGTCAGTGATGACGCTTGTTTTTTGCCACATTTTACAGTAACCGACCTCAAAGTTTGGCATGTAATACCCTAACCAATGGGGTGTAATTATGAAAGTAAACACTGCACCAGCAGTGCTGTCACTCAGCAGATATCTCTTAGTCAAGGTTAGTGGGTGTTGTCACCAAAAAACATGCTTTATGATCCAGCAGTTAATTTCTTGCAGTATGACCCACATTCTGCTGACTGCGAACTGTGTTTTAGAGTCCTCTTGCTGCGTCGATGGTTTGCACGGGTCTTGGGGCGGTTCAGCCCAAGGCGTTCTCTGCTTTGTTTCTTCCCATTCTTAGGTGGTTGAAAGAGCATTCAGTTCAATTATGTCTCGTGGTGCTTCTTGGTTTATGTAAGTTGAACTGATTTGCCGGGAGGCAGCCCATTTAAATGAGCTGCAGGGTGGAACTTAATAATCTGGATTTAAGGCTAGTTAGGGTGCGTCGTCCGTTTACTAGGCTATGCATGAAGCTGTGCCCGATTTGTCTGTATACCAGAAATGTAACTATATACACATTTTATGATTCGTAACACTGAAGTGAAAAGAGATGCAGATGTTCATTGTCCTAGGCATTGTCTGTTGTATCTACACTAAAAAGTTAGCTATAGTGCTTTGCAATTCTGTACAACCCTGTACTAATATGATGATGAAGTTGAATCAAACAAAAACCTTTCTGATTGACAGGTACTTTTAAAACCACACATACAAGGTCAGCGGTTGTCATGTGGTGTTTTTTAATAAAACACGGAAAACCAGCCGATGTATGTCAGTGTGTGGATCAGGTTTCTTTATATTGCTGTGTAATGTCATATTTTTGGAGTGTACCTTTTTGTAGAGGAAAAAAATAGAAGTAGAAAATATCCAGCACACTCTTAAAATCTCACAATGCATTTGTATGGACAGAAATATTGGGACGCACCTTTTAATTTTTGATTTCAGGTGTTTCATTCAGTCCCATTATTCCAGGATACTGTCATAAAATGCCACAGTTGCAACCAGTCACAATATCTAGGATGGAATACATTTTACCAATAACTGTGAATGGTAGTATTGAAAAGTGGAAGCATTAAGGAACCACAGCAACTCCGCCATGAAGTGTAAGACCACATTAAGTTTTACAGAGTTGGATGGCTGAGTGCTGAGGCACACAATGCATTAAAGTTCCCAGCGCTTTGCTGACTTGATAACGGCATAGCTCCAAACCTGCTCTTATAGCTGCGAAGGGGGGACCCCACAATAATGCTAATGGATTTAGAATAGGATGCCATAAAAACTCCTCTACAGGTCCCAGTACTTTGGTCCATATTGTATATATGTATAATGTCTCATGCAATGGAATATGACTACTGTCTCAAAATGATTAGCAAAAAACATTTAATTCATGTGTGTATGAATTAATTTACCTAAATTATGAATCCTATGCTTAGTGCCTGCCATTTATGTAGTATGTAATGTCCTGTCTAATAATATATAAGCCCACTTGAATCCAAACATACTCCTTTAGATGTTTAGTGTACATTAGCATATTGAAATGCATGTTTTGTTGCTGATGAGGGTCGTGTTGTATTCGTGACAAACAAAATCATGTCACTGTTTGTGTGCATTGAACATTTGAAGTAAATAGTGACCACTCAAAGCTCCCGTCAATACTGCAGACTAATCCATAAAGCTGTGGAGAGGGGTAGTTAGAGTACAGTGGTGAGTATATTGACTGTGACTTGGTAAACAACGCCATTGTGCTGTTAGTGGATGAACTTGATCCTCTTGCTGCTTGTAGCACAGTAGGCCTCTGTCACGCATGCTGAGAAAGAGACTTCTATTGTTTATGATTATCTTTTGATGTGAAAAGTTAGCCACTCCTTTCTATGAAACTATTATTCTTTAGTTTCTTGAGCAGCTGTTCAGGATGCCTGCTTGCATCTCTTTCCTGTTATTGTCCTTTAGAAAACTCTGACGCCACAGAGATGTTACTTGCTATGCAGACACAGTAATCAATTTAATAATGTCAGACACTGACAAAAGTGTTCTGCAGACTATGTATACCATGTAAATCGCATGTAACATGCAACAACTTTTGCCAGCTTTGTACTTATAGGCCGCTTGCAGGTCTGTGTGCAGTTCCGTGCTCTGTTTTATCAGTACTTGATCAGTCACACTAAATCTTCAAAGCCTCTAAACAAGATAAATTTCTGACTGCCACCATTATAGAGCATTTTCCATGTAATGGACATTTTCAAGTTTAAAACACGGTCATAAAAGCAAAAATAAAAACATTCAAAACTGTAAATTTACTGTTCAACCTCATGATTTGTTGTTTCTACAAAAAAAAGTGAAACAAAGGGTTTCAGGCTGTTTTAAAGGCTGGTTCTTGACCATGTTTAGTGACGAAACCTGCCCGATCTTTCTCAGAAGTTGTGAGAATGATATAAACAACTTGAACGATGCTTCTACAGCCTGTGCCTAAGCAAGACCAATCCGGCGAGTAGCGGCAGCCCCCGCCTGCTGTTTCATGCAACAAGGTTGCCATTGATGGCACACTGTGTGGTATTGTAACGGGGTGGTGGGGAATGAAGGCTCCCTTTGTCTGTCTAAGAGGGGCTCTGCAGGAGAATCCTGCTGAGACAAGAGACGAGAGGTGTTGCACAGGACGACCTGCTCTCTGCTCTTGGCCCACACCAGTAGTCTCCAACCAGCTACTCCATGTCACTCACAAGGCGGGCAATGAGGTCAGCCTCCATGTGTGCATGTACATAGCCATAAGCACCTAACCGTCAAATGGGCACTTTTGCATTAAAAAAGTCTTCTTTTAATCCTGTTTCCGATTAATGCCAGATAAATTATTTCTTTCTTGTTCTTGAAATGTAAGATTGATTTTCTTCAAATTTAACAGAGCATGAAGTTCAGAATCTTTCAAGAGGAAAATTCACAGAATGGCCCTTTTACAAGCATTCTCTGTGGTTTACATTACAGGAAATTGTTGTTGATGAATGAAAAAGGATTATTTGAATGAAATCTATGAGCTCTGTCATTCAACTCCAGCTGAGTTATGCTTATACATGTGTTTACTATGTTTTACAAATTTACACGACAGGTTAACCCAGTTTATTTAAATGTGATTAAATAAATTGGCGCCATACTGACTTCATGGACTAGCTCGTATTGTGTGTTTGAAGAAAAGAAAATGAGTGAAGATGTGTCTTACATTGTCGTTTCCTACACTCTTAAAGGATGCGCTAAGAAATATTTATGCTTGAGGACTGCTGTATATCGGTTCTTGTTAAGGTGTAAGTAAAGTTTCTAAGTTAACGTTCTGTCAAATGTTTGACCACAGTGAAGTTTAGCTTTTTCGCTAGTATGACTCCGCTGTTTTCCATTGAAACCCTTGTTCTCCGAGAAGTGTTAGATCATTCCTGCAAGAACAGTCATTCTGGACATCCCCTAAGGAAGCAGACGGGCCATAAAATAGGAACCAGCAAATGACAGCTATGGAATGTTTTAACATGCCTAAACCCACTTGAAAATGTATAGTTCCTATAGTTTATGTTGAGGAGAACATACTGAAACTTCACAAACATCACTTATTGCCACAGACATGGCATGTTTTGTCATTGTTGCTGTTTCTGGAGAGCATTGGATCTGTCACCGCTATTAGAATTACACCTGTCTACATGAGTCTTCATTTCATTGGAGACCTACTATGGCAGATCCGCTGTGGCAATCTGCAAGAAAACAATGACTAGTGCTGAATTTATGCCTGGAGCGTGCAGCAAGTAGTCTATGCTCTCTCCCCTTTAGGAGATTTGGACTTGTGGTTTGTCTCAAGGTGCAGGAGGCTGTCTCCTGCCAGTGTTTGGAGCCAGCCATATTTGGTCAAAGCAACATGTACTGTTAGTTCAACAGCCAGAGAAATCCTTTGGCTTGGAGGCCAGTTGGATTCTCTCAGCCTCTAATAGGTCACTGTTTATTAAAGCCATCAAGACCAGTTGAGTGAGTATGAGGTCTTTGACGAATGGTTTCTTTGTCTCAGTTTGTGACTTTCATTTTGGAAAGTACTGAAGCCTATGTAATGTATATACAATCAAACTTTATTGTCCCAGTAAGGATGGTGCTTTTTAGTTAACTGTTGTAGCTGTCATTGTGTACATGTTAATCCAAGTTGGCTGCTTGGACTAAATAAACAAATTATTCAGTTACAAACACTGTAGTACAGATTTGTTATTGTTATAAGTCTATTCGATGTCAATTATTAGCAGTGTCTCTGAGCACTGTTTGTAAAGGCATTGGAGTTGGAGGGGGAAAAAGCGTTAGTCACTCAACAGTGTGAGCATATGATTGCCAAATGTCTAGATCAAAGGTCACTATGATTCAACAAAGCAAGCGGAAATGTCTCGTAAGACAATAGACAGATCTTTAACAAATAAGGACCTCCTGTTCAACAACTCAGACTATATTTCCAATATTCACCAGGTCTGTTCTGATCATACTTTTCCAGCATCTGCAGCAGGAGCAGAGGGTAGACTGTGCAGCTTTTAGCAGTGGCTTACGTTATGTGACAAACCGAGATATACACAACTGTCAGGTGCAGTGTTTGGCTGAGAGTGTACAGTTAAATACAGATATCTGGGATGGCTGGAGTATTGTAATAACTAAAGTTAGGTGTGAGTCCTAAATGATCCAGTCTAGCACAGGGCTCTAAAGTCACTTGAGGCCTATATTTGTAAAATATGTGTGAACGATGAACACCCCTCAGTACCAGCCTTGTAAGGAAAAATGGGTTGGGTTTGGTTGACTACTGCCCTCCAGTGTGGAAGGCTAAAGTTTGATCCTCTGTCTGGAGTTCATGTGCAAGATTTCTAATGCTACAGTCACCTACCTTTGTACCTGATTAACATTGAAAGTTGCTCTGTATAAGAGTGCCTGCCAAATGCTGTAAGTGATTCAGTGTGAGACCAATAAAACCCTCCTCATGGCATTAAAGGCAATATGTATTGTCTTTATTTGCACAGCTTGCCCTGTAAATTGTTTCTGACATCTGCAGCTCATGTATCATCATGGTTCTTAGGACATCTGATGTGTATGATGAAGAATACACTTTTACTCTTCCTTCTACACCTACATTTATACCTTTTAGGAGGCTTCAGAAAACACTTGAACAGCAATAACCTGTCTAATTGTATGAATTCGTTTGATCATGCCTTCAGTTTTAGACATGCATAATCTGTTTTGCAAGAGGGCTAAAGCAGTCTTGAGTGGCATATTATGAAAGCGCTTACAGTCTCACAGAGCTTCCAAGAGTACAAAAAAATACCAAAGCTCTGAACATTGAGCAATGCTGATGTATGTTACCAGCTGTGCTCCAAATAATCAAAGGCCACATTTAATACCATTCTTTTTGTGTATTCTGCAGTAGTATTTACATAGATCTTTAATTGATGGGCCCACAACCATAATTGTGGCTTAATGTTGGATATATAAGCTTGGAGCAGATAGTCTTCGGTTTTGGCTGGCTGCATTTTGGTGAAGTGTTCGTAGATGTATAAATGACAGAAGACCTCTAGACGGACTTCCTGTCCTGTGTGGGAATGTGACTGAAGGGAATGTGACCATCACTGGTCATGTCTTCTCACAATGCATGCATGCAGGTTTTTGCCAAAGTCTGTCAGGAACAGCTTTAATACCGTGGATCCGATTTTTTTATATATAGTAATGATCCCTTCTTGAACACTGTCTAATGTATACTGACCTGTCTTGACTTCAAAACCTTGTGGTACTGAGAGATTCAGAGATTCAAGTATCACTAGTGGTTTTAACCAGGATTTTTTTTTTCTAGATCTCTCCTTTTGTAATTCTACTTGATGGCTCAGCAGAGTTCTTAAAATGGACTTGACCCTCCAGAGGTCTTCAGACAGTTGAGCACCAGTGTGGAAGTCCCCTGAAAAAGGAAGGCTGATGAATGTGTCCTTTGAACCAAGAGTACAAATCACTGCACTTTCTGTACAGCAGATAGTGCTGCATCTTATTTCCTGTACTCCTTTTCTGCCTGCTGTCATATGGCTGAAACCCTTTGCACCAAAAAAAGCCAAGGCTGTAATTAGGCCTGGCCACCCATTCACATAGGTGTTTACAGCCTCCTCAGCTCAGCAGTTGTCCAACTGCAAGCTAAGACCTGCATGACTTTCCTGATCAGAACGTTCTTTGTTCTTAGGTCTATTTTTGTTATCCCCTTTAACTCTTTAACATGTTTCATGCTTCTTTTGTTTTCAGCCTGTTAGCATTTGAGTGAATTGCTTGGATTATTATATTATTAGATTTCTGTACGGGTAGTCAGGCATTTGTGTGTACATACACAATCTCTCTTGCTTCCACTTATTATCAGCTTGATGAATGAACTCAGTTGGTGGACAAGAAGTTTACAATGCATGCAGTTAACGAATATGACCTCAATTAGTTTGACGCAGAGGTTTCACAAAGTCACAGTAGCAAAGAATGACAGCATTTCACAATTGAATTAATGACTTTGGACCCACCACTACTCTGGTCTTAAAAGGAGTTCATGCAGTGACCATTCTTACTGTGGCATTGTTGTAGCTGACTATGTACTTGGCAGTGTGTGCCCTCCCCTTATAAAGACCCGCCTTTATTAATATTAAGATGTAACAATCAGCTTTGGCTGTACACTGCCTTCTGTCACGTTTTCTGATTCACTTCTGATTAAAGTTTGTTTGCAGCTTAATTAAGGTTTCTGATTAATTAGGCTTCTAACTTTTTATAAATGTAGCACACATCGTCTTTCGTCTTTTAAATTTCTCAAATCAAATAATCTGTAATGACAGGGAGTTTCTTTTAAAGTTGAATATGATTCCAATATCATTGTACATCTATAAGATGTCTTGTTCAAGGGATGTCTCACTGTGATATAGTGACTGGGCATCATGGCGGTTCCAGACCTATTTCAGTGGATTGGGCTTCTGATGGTTTAATCTTGACTTACCTCTGATCCTTTTTATTTTATTTTATTTTTTTATTTTTTTTGTGCCGTTGTGGAGCCACCATAAACGAATATAGCCTGCAGCAGTGAGGGAAGTTTGCAGACGTTTCTGCTTCTGCTTAAAACCCATTGCTTAATCACACTCCTAAAACCATGAGAAAGTAGCAGCTACCTCTTTTAACAGCAGTTTGAAGCCAGAAGCTTGAATCTGAAACGCCTCCCTGCTACCCATGTAGTGCACTAAGTCATTAAATGGCCATTTCAATGGCCCATGTTAGGATTTATATGTCTAATAGAAAGCCATTTTTATTCAGACACAGGGTGCATGACTTTACATATAACACTTCATTTAATATTTGGGTGGAGAAGCCACAATTCGACTAACTGATGTTGTACACTGTACAGTGAGTAGGGAGCCTTTTGAGCTTCATAGTGTGTAATTTGATTCCACAAAAGAAAAACCATACGTTTATATTACTTGGTGCCAAAAATAAAGGAATGTCTGCAATATTTTAAAGTAACAGGTATCCAATTTGTCAGGGAGCAGGACATCAGTCAAAGTGGATTATATGTTAAATAATTTAATATTCAGAGATTAGAATTTTTAATGTAATCAGAAGATTAAAAAGACTAAATTAGATTGATTCTGACAGTTATTCAACCTTTTAATATAGTTGGATTGGATTGGGGATAAAAAAAATGGACTGAGTATCAGTGCTGGTAAACCAGTACACTGGATTGATTCATTGCTAATCAGATTGATGAGAAAATTAATTCAGTAATTTTGAAACCCTTCTCTTCTGAAGATTTTCTACACCCAGCTTGGGCTTTATATGTCTGAAACTCTCCTCTCTACTCTTCTGTGATATGGCATGGTACCCAGATACTGCATTACTGTTCTACTGGTCTTTTTTTAAATTCAGCTTTATTAATCCAGTAAGTGGTCCATTCACGTATGTCCTGTTGTATCTTACTGATTTTCCTGCTTTTCAGCTTCTATGCCATCTCAGACTGATCAGCCAGATATACTTACACTCTTGCCAACAAAATGTTCCCAAATCAGCTCCCTGCTCACATTCCTCTGTCCCGTGGGGAGTCAACAAAAGTAGTGTGTTCCTTTTGCTCGGCCTGTGACAGCGAACGCTCCCTTCCTCCTCCCAGCCTATCTTCTCCCTCCCTCCCTCCCTCACTTACTCCTAGTTTTAGAGTCCGCTGAGAATCGCTGTGGAATTCCAGTGGAATGTGCCGTGGAATTGAGCCATAAAGTCACCCGAGAAGAGTGGCTGTGATGTCTTTCAGAGTTTGTGCTCCTGCCCTGGATCCAGTGCAGTCCAGTGGACGATGTGCCATATTATTGAATATTGGTGGTGTTTACCTGTTTGTTTATTTAGGTCTATATTTTGTTTGCTTTAGGTGTTTAACACAATGATAATGGAATTATATTGGTTATCCAGAGTTGCCAGGTAATTTAGAAACAATTTATTGGTAAGAAAATCAGCAGTTATGTGCATGGAAAAGAATAGATATATGCATCACGTTCCCATCCGTATTGCTTTGATGGCTCTTTCTTTGAAATTTTACCAAGTCCTGCAGATTCTCCATGCTTGTTAATTCTAGTATGCGAGAGTGAGTTCTCTGTTACCGTGTGTAGTAAGATTAGGGCTGTGGGATTTGCTCAGCAGATTATGCTCCAACAGATGTTCTAGAGCTATTGCTTACATTCTCCCATGGCTCAAGCCATCAGTGTTGATAGTCCTGCCAGCAGAAGACATGGACAAGCTTTCTGGTGGACTTCACATTGCTGCGCTGGAATTCACAGTTTGGCACTGTTGCTTTGTCAGTTTAAGGAGCTTCTGTCCAAAGCCTCAATCATTTAAATGCTGGTTATCTGGGTAAAGATTGACACAGTGATATAAGCAAAGATTGTGGTAGATTAATCCATTACAAAGATATTCTTGTTTTCCCACGCCACACGTCACAATGTCTTAAGAAATACTGCTAGTGATTGCATACTTCAGGGTTTTTCATCCTAATTTGCCTTATTTGTTGAGAATTTAGGTCCATGCATAGACACTGAGAAGAAGAGTGCCACAGCACAAAAATGAGGACACTTGGAAGGCATTGGACACTTGTCCCATATTTAGATGTGCGCAATTGTTGCAACCAAGACGTGAAGGCGTCAAAACAGAGCTCAGACGGACTTGTGTGTTGTGTAAATACATGCTAATTCACTTGCTGATTCCGGTTTATGTTCGAGACTACAGAATGGAGTTTATATCCTACTGTGAGAAGTGTCTTCTGCCACATAAAGATAAGTGACATTAATATTCATTTAACGTGCTGCTACTGTTAACTCTGTTCTGCAGTAGGCCGATATGCAGGAGGGCGGTTAGATAGACCTGCCAGTGGACAAGATGCTTCGGTTTGTGGATGGAGATAATGGATAACATGGAAGGCAAATGTCATGGTGCAAAAACCACTGTCCTTCACACTGAGGATTGGGAAAGTGACTCAGCAGTGTTATTGCTTCTGCTGCTGCTGCTAAATTCTTACTCTTTTTCTTACCCCCACTGCTTGTGAACCTGTGTGCACGTAATTAGCAGACCTCTGAAAAACTATGACATAGTTAAACATTGTGTTCTCATACTTGATATGGAAAATTTCTTGCTTTGGAGCCTCCATTGCAAGTGGCTTCCAGTAACAAACCCGTAAGAATGATCTTTCTGAAGCAGTTTAGGGCTGCTTAGAGTTCTGGACTATGTCCTTGTATTGTCAAATTAGATCAAATTACCACCGCCATCAAACCGTATCGCATTATTAACATTATGAAGTATGTAAGAGCAGTGCAGTTAGTTCTCTTCACACGAACCACACCGAATGGTATGTTTTGCCTTCCAACTGATGAGATCTGTTTATAAGGATTTGTGTAATCTCTTGCCGAAATGACATACCAGCTCAGGCAGCTTAAACCCCCTAGACCAAACAATTAAAGACATAAGGCATTGCTTAATCAGGCTGTGGAGTGTGTGCATGTGGGCTAGCAGCGTTTCCACAGCTCCTGCTGGACACTGACTGGCCTTCATGCTGGGATGTGACCTCGAATTAGATGTAATTAGGGCCATCGATTTTTAAAGAGTAGTTGTGCTGGGGAGTTGACTGCCTTGTTGCAGCTAAATTTGTGTGGGGATTTTAGCTCTGTCCACTTGACAGTAAAAGGCTGTCTCTGAGAATGCTGTTCCACTTGACAGCTGCTCTTGCTTTGCACACTGCAGCACAGTAAGCTTTCAGTGGTGGTTGACCTCATCCCATACTTTTGGGCTTCAGCCTGGGCCTCTGCTTTGGGCTTGGCCGGGGATGAGCCACTTCCACTGCAAGTGCTGATCTAGGATCAGATATCTGCCATGTTTATGAGGCATGATGGATGGATGGAGTTGCAAAACATGATCCTGGATCTGCAGTTTGTTTCAGAGATGCTTTTAAATATGGAGGTTATGTGAGGAGGCCTAAGAAACGCTGTGTTATTATGGTGTATTGGTTCAGTGATTGTGTGTTAACTGAGGGAGTGGCAGGCATCAGTGACAGATGTTGCTACAGAGGGGGGGGGGGGGGGGTGTTGGGTTGGGTTGGGTTGTGGGGGCGGAGGTGGGGAAGTGACACATTTGATTGGGCTATAACAACTCGCCCATTTAATGGTTTTGGAAAAGTGGATTCATTTTCCAAGCTGAGTCATGTATACGGGGCTGACTCTCCCCATGCTGTTTCTTCCGTAATACATTAAGTTATGCTGGGCTGCTAATTTCATTACATGTTTTTGGAAACTGTGTGTAATGGCATTTAAACATTTCTTTCATTGAAAAATTGTGCAGCATTATTACAATCGTAAGTTCAAAGTACTGCTGCATATTAGATTAATTAGCATTAGCATTGGTAGGCTAGTTTGGTCTTTGATGCCCGCCCATTGCTCATGGTCTGCCATCAGTCAAACATCATTTGCTTGATTTGATTTCTGTTTGGTATTATTTACTATAATAACTGAGTTTGAAATGCCAGTTGTTGACACTGATTGCTGCAGACGGTCATTATGGAGTTCTCAGTTTTCATGATGAAGCAGACAGCACAGCTGGTGAAGTCTGCCGGCAGACTAAGCGTTGTAGACATAATTCTATTGAAGAAGCATATAGTTAGTGTGAGTCATATCTTACTTGATGAATAGTGACCTCATTGGAGAAATAATGCAATAATGAAGGTCCAAGTAGCGTGTTTGGACAAGGTCATGACTAGACTTGGTTTAAGGTAAGATATTCACAAGACCTGGCAGCAGCAGTGTGTATATTGTTGATGTGGGTGGAGGGTGTCTCCATCTCCTGACCCAGGGATGAACTCTAGTGTTCTGAATGCCTGTGCTTCCCGAGCAGAGCCTTCCGCTACAAGATTTAAAGCAGGGCTGAATTTAGCAGCTGGTTAGCTGACAGGACAGCAGCGTGCAGGAAACCAGCCGCAGAACTTTGAATGACTGAGAGTGCAGATTCACTAAAACAATTAGACAGATTGCATTACCAACCGAGCACAAAGGAGGCGTAGCTGTTGCCTGCTAACAGTTAGACTGTAATAGTAATTCAGCAATATGGTTATCGAGGTTATCACTGAGTTTACCAAGAGGCTGTTAAACATTAACCCTAACCCTAACGTAGCTAATATATGTTTGGTGCTTGAAGTGGAGTTACAAGGTTAAAGTAGTGGAGTAATAATGGAGTAATATAATGAGTAATTAGCTGTGTGCAAACTGCATGCCTGTGAGACACCCTAAGTATATTGAGTACTTAATGTTTGGTTTCTGAGACTGTATGACATACTGTTGTGTATGAACATTAATACAATTAATGTTACAATTTGTAATTTATCTGGAAACAATAGTCGCAGCCATCCAAGTGACACATGAGTCCACTTTTTACACAACAGACCTGTCTCGGATTGCTAAAAAAACAAATTGTGTACTTGTGCACATGAATTTAATTCTCCCACGCATCTTTAATAACTCTAAGTAAGCAGTGGTTCAGGTTTGTAATGTACCACTAGCCCATGCAAAATGAAGACTCCTAAATAACAGCATTGTTGGTCTTTATTTGTTGTTGATGCGTTAAATAGCTGTAACTGTCTGCACAGTTACATTGGACTGCTGATAAAACACGCATTGTTTTCTTCAGCATCTTGAAAATGGCAGTATATAAACAAATGTGTTGGTGTTGTTGTCATCTTGGCAAAAATGCAAGAAATTCTAAGGAAGACTGCCATATTTGTTTATAGCACCCTGTGAACACCTCTTACTTAATTAGCAGCATGCATGCAGTGTGGATGTCTTTTCTGGCTCCTCTCCTCGCACCCTGGCGCCGATGAGGATACGTTACTGAGTTGTTGAGCCTGCTCTCATGTTGCTCTGCCTTATTCTGAGTTCCTGTGTGCTACAAATGCTCCAAAATTAAACTGTAAACAAGGGCTTGTTTTTACATAGTAACGTCTGTTAGTGTCTGTGACTGTAACTTTCTACTACTTCAAAAAATTTAGTTTAGCTTTGCAACTTTCGCAAATATCTACCTTCTCTGTGGAATTAACAAATGTTTTAATCTGTCAGTCAATCCACATGCCGGCTTGCATAGCTAGACTCTGCCAAATGAAAATCTGCATCTACTACTCTGGTTAGTTGTATATTCCTAGTTGGAACTGCTTTTTCTTGAGTTTAATGGAGGTGAGTTAGTGGATGGTTATTGTTACACTGTTTCTGTTGTGTACACGTTTGAAGGATTTGAGGGAGCGGATGAAGCACATAGATTGTGCACACCACAGATTGTGCTGCTGTGTGCTGTGGAGCTGGCATTTCCACCAAGAGCACTACTAGCATTACTGTTTTCTGATGTGTTTTCTGATGTTTTTGCTGAAAATAAACCCTCTGTAGTATATGAACGCGCTGGTGCACTAAATGCAATGTTTTACAGTATTTATATTAATGTCTTTACAAAAATACAGTGCAGAAATACGGTTCAAACATTTCCTACATCTGTGGAGCCCGCCCTTTCCACTGCTTTACTGACTCGTACGTGACTCCCATCTGGAGTTACAAGGCCGTGAAGGCGAGTCAACATACTCCTCTCTGACTCTTGCTCTGTTTAACTGGTGGATTTGTGTGTCCATCATCTTCCACTCCTCTCTTAGTGGTGGATTTGTGCGCCTGTCTATGGGTCATGTGAAACGTGTTTGACTGATGGATTTGTGTCACTGTCATCTGCCTCCCACCTGTAATTGGTGGATTTGTGCATCTGTCTATCCGTTTGTGTAAAACTGTCCACTTAGAGACTTCTGCCTTCAGCCTCTCACTATGTATAAACCATTTTATTCATTTATGCCCCTACTTTTCTAAAGGTAAGGCTTTGTTAAAACCATTTCAAGCACCAAAACAATTTGTCCACATGAGTAAAGGGATGTTTTAACTGGAAATATTAAGAATTTCTAAACTCTGACTTCCAATTGTCAGGTTTAGGGTCAGTATATCTCTTTACACAGTGCTCTAGGTCATGTGGGGCCTTATTTTAGTGAGAGCTGAGCTTGTTCTGAACGTTTAGATATAAACCGTGGGTATTATCTAATGTGCAAGTGCCTTTAACATCGAAGTTAAGAAGATATTCAAACAAATTCAGAAAATATCCTTGTACTCCATAAGGTTATGTGACCATAGTCTGTTGTTCTGAAAGATAAAAAGACCCTGTAAATGTTTCGAAACCTGTCTTAAAGCAGCAATATGTAGCATTTTAATTTTGATTGAACACTGACTGTAGTAGGTAGAAAAGCTTCTCTCATTGCCACTCCAGCACATTGTGTAACTTTGGTGGTGATGCATGAAACTCTACCTTGTCAGTCCTCATGCTTCTTTTGCTTCACATGCTGATTTTTTTATCTCTTAGCTTGTAAAATGCATATTTACCATTAGGAGAAGCTAATGATGCAATTTACATTTACTGGAGGGGAGTAAAAGTGAGAGTTTTTTTATAATGCTGCTTTAAGTTGCGACAAGTGGTTTAATGAAGAGTGAACACATCCTCTGCTCACAAACGTGCTATTGGCTAGACTTAACAGCGCACAATCAATTTCAAATTATTATTATTTTTTTATTGGCCGCACTGTTGGGATGGATCAATTGGGCGTCATTTTGTTGACGTGGAGTAACTTAGCATAGTGGAAAGTAATAATTGCTATTTCCTACCTGTGTAGTTCTGATACAGCAGTTAACCGGTGTTTTAATGTGGTGTTGCACAGAAGACACATCTGAAATGGGTTTTTTCTCTTGAGTGTGAGCAGAGTTTAGTTTCCGCAGCCGTTCTTCCTGGTTCCTTTTTGTAGGGAAGAGCTGCAGTAATTGCTGTTCTGCTCAGACACTTCCTCTTCTCTCCCTCACTCTTAGAATTGGGTGGTGTCTGGTCAGGGAAGGCTCGTGAGATGGTTCAGCTCCCACCCTTAGAAATATTATTCATTTATTATTAATATTTTAGTTCTGCTTTGTAGTTCTTGTAGTTATTTTAGGAGAAACAGCTGGATGTTGAGAGTATGTGGAGCATTTATTTTTTTTTTAATTTTTCCTACTCTAGTGAAACATTGTGATTGAGTTAGCACAGCCTTCTTTTAACACATTCAGATGTTTGTTTTAAATTTGTATTGCCTCCTTTTCCATAAGCTAAACAATCCCTCCCTTCCTTAACTCCAGCTCTTAATTGCACAGGATGCAGTACTCCCAGCTGTGGGAGAACTAGTGGTGTGTGTGTGTGTGTGTGTGTGTGTGTGTGTGTGTGTGTGTGTGAGTGTGAGTGAGTGAGTGTGTTCTAGTAAGTGCGCGTGCTCCGTCTTCGCCTGCAGATAGCTAAAATTCCCTTTTATGGCATTGAAGGGCTTTTCAAACAGGAAATGACATCACGCCAAGCTGTGGCAGAGCAGAAGCTGCATCTACTGTGCAGCATTCCTCACCGCATGAGTCGCCGCATGTCGGGAACAAAATCCTGACGCTCTAGTCATCTCATCCCAAACGAAAATAGCAAGGAAACTTTAAAAGGCCATGTGTTTGTGTTAAGATGTTATTACATCTATGACAGGAGGGAGTGAAAGCACCAGAAATAAAATAATTACACTCTTGTTTGTTGGCTGTGAACTAGGTAGAAGTTATATTAGCTGATTCAGTTATATTGGCTGTCGGGTGGGGGGCTTGTTGTCATGCTGGCAAGGATCATTTGAAGTATTAAAGCCCATCTTGGTTAATAACCAACAAAAGTAACATATCTTCAGCATAACTAAGTTTTTAAAATTAAGATACATTTCCAATGTTGAATTAAAAAGCAGGAGAAGCTTTTTTTTTCTTAATCATATTAGGAACCGTTTGGGCGTTTTAGACCGCATGATGGCAGACAGTGGTGTATCCTTGGCAACATAAACAACCCAGTGGCAACAAATAGTTTTTTGGGGAAAAGTCAGACTGAATCTGTGTGGGAGGTGTTATTCTGGAGGTAAAAGTACTGGAGGCAAAACAAGGAGTGACGTTAAAGTGATGGTGAATTATTACATTTTGATCATTTGCAAATTGTTAATAGACTGGTGTAGTTTGGTGACTGATGGTGACTGATGTTAGCAATTATGGGCTAATTTAGACTTGCTAATAAAATGAGCAATAAGGACTTATATAGGATAAGGACAGTAAGGATAATTTACATGCATGCTCTGCATTTTATCCTCAGATATTAAGTGACCGTAGTTTGAGAGAGAGAGAGTTAATAAGGAACATCTCTATCAGCAAATAACTTTCACTTTCAAGCAAAGCCCATTTTCACTTGTGTAATGTTGGCACAAACAGTAATAAGAAAGGAAACTACAGTGATTTTTCCACTGTTAGGTAGTCATACACAAGTAAAGAGACTCGTGAAAATATCAGGCCTATTTATGATTCTTAGAAAGGATCACATCAGCTTCAACATCTTTCAACATGCACCTGCCCAGCTCAAATTCAGAGGATGCACAAAGGTGCAAGAATCTGTTTGACAATAAATAGTACAGTCGTTTGCAGTTGTCTTTTTACAGATAATTGATATCGGTCTTCAGCTTGTTCTTGACATGTGCTCGACATAGGCGTAACGCCTATGACTGCTAGCCTTTTTTGTTTGTAGTTACTTTGCTGAGAAGGAAGAGCAGGTCTGAGCTGGTGTCTGAGTGCTGTCTGCTGTCTGTTATAACTCAGACCTGGTGAAATCCATGCTATCAGTTTCACCCTCCTGTTAATGATGACTCTTTTAAACTGCCAGGGCTCAATAACAGATTTTCAGCTACTACTTTTAGTTTGTGTTTTCAGTTTGAACCTCTTTGTTTGAGTCTTGTTTCATGGTCTTGTCCACATCCGATGCATAAGCAACATGCGTTTCTATGTATTTCCACTTTGAACCAACTTTTGACCTGTTTTAATAGACTTTCATGTGTGATAGAAGTTAAAAACAATAATTTGAGGAGATTGAAGGTATTTCATAAAAAGCTTACAAATAAAGATGACTGATATGAGAGGAGTGATGTGTTAAACCTGCCCTTTTTGCCCTTACAGATACATTACAAGACCCCAGACAGCCACATCCCTCTGGGTGGCCTTCTCCCATCTGTAGAAGATTCCATCAGGTACTGTTACCATTTCAAATTCGGATGTGCTGTTTTTAATAAACGTCAGTAGTCCATGTGACCAGAGGACTAAATTGAATGAAATCTAATGTAATTTAATTTCATTTGTACCCATGATTTGATTAATTTATTCCACCATATGGTTTGATCAATGGTTTTCACATTTATGCTCATATCAGCTTAAACATTACAGAGACTTAAAGTTTCAAATGCCAGATATGGATGTTGAGTTAATGAAAGAATGATGAGTTAATGAAAGGTTCAATGAAAGAAATGACACTTGACTTAAATATAACCTGGGCCAAGTTTCTCAAAATAATGTATTACTTTATTACTCTGGTCTTGTGTAATGTAATTTACAGTGTAACTGTGTTAACACTTTTTAAATACAAACTCCCAATTCACAGATCACTGGAACTGCCACTTTGTTTGCCATATTGTGTCCCAGATCTCATTTCAGGCCAATGAGAACTTGTCTCTCTTCACTGTGATCTGTGTTTTTCATCTGAAAGCATAATAGGCACTGTCAGAGGTCCGTTTCTCAAACTCTCTTGCAAACAGCTGTGTCAGGAAAATGTTGCCCAAGGCCGCCACTTAGCGTAACATCACAATTAGCATGCCTTTCACAGCTTTGTGTGTTTTGGGTTTTTTTGTTTTTTTTTTGTTTTTTTTATTTAAGACGCTGAAGTTGTATCAAAGCCTCACATTATTAACTTACATTTGAACTTTTCCAACTTGAATGTTTGTATCCATGCAAAGTTTAACTTTCCACTTTGATACACTCCAGTGACCGCACTGTGATATATTTATACACATCTCCACTATCTCACTTGATGTTCACCTTACCCTTACGTCACAGCACTACATGCCATTCTGCATGCAACACTACTCACGTTTTACTGCAGGACCCTGCCTCATAAATACCACAGGCAAAGAAATGCCTTGGGGCCAGATCATGGCTTAGGGTGGGGGCACAAGCACTTCTCTTCCTCAGACCTTTAGGTCATTTTCACACTATTTAAAAGAAGTCTACTAAGCCATGCATTTAAATGGTATGCTTTTGAATAGTTAATGTAAAGAGTCCTGTGAGCATGTTTTCTTACTGTTCCACTGGGGGTTCTCTCTTAAAAGCTGTCACAGTCAAACAGCCACTGTGTTGTGAAGGAAAGTTCAGTCCCTTACCAGCATCTTGCAGCAGGAAGTGGTCACTACACCATCCTGAAATAACATGTATTGGCATATGCCACTTCAGGAATGGCACCTGCCAGCAGTACCTGTTCATGAATGACACTTGCTTCCCACAACACTCGTTAGTGACGCTTTAGAGCGTCAGAAACTGTTGTCTGCCACTTAGGATAAGCACATACCAACACCTACTGTGAGTAAATTAATTAGTGGCTCTGCACATCGGTTACAGCAACACATTATAACTTTACCTTTGGCCTAAAAAAAACAAACCAATTCCTCCAAAGATTGCATGTGTGATGTCATTTATTAGGTGCCATTGTAATGCCCACTTCTTGCTGCCAGATGCTGATGAAGGACTGAGTTTCTGCTGGATGTTGTAGTTGTGCAACATCTTATTCTTATTAAAAATAAATAAATTAAAAAATTTATTTTGATCCATCAGAATTGCATCTTTGGTAGAGAGACTAGTATGCATCTTGTAGTTACATTTATGTTCTTGTCAGTAAAACTTAACTTGATTGTGTGCAGCGTTTACAGTGCATAATGGTCGCATGTTTGTGTCACACACTTTGAAAAGAGTTTCTCATGTTGCAGTCAGCAAATGCAGCACGGCATCGCTATAAACGTAAAACCAGCAGTCCCACCCACACTGTTAGTCCCCTAAATAACGAAAAAGAAAAAAAGGTGACAACCACTTGCTAGGCTGAGCGGAAACCTACACATGCATGACTCTCGTTTGCCCTTGTTTGTTCCGAACAATTCGACTTTTGTGTATTCCTCATGTGGGGATTTTTAATAGGAAGGAAAACTGGATTGTGCAGGGATTCGGTCACTGACCCAGGAATTGGATGCTTCCGGCCTAAACAAGGCCAAAGTTATTTTTTTAAATTTATATTATGGCTTAATCAGACTTTATATGATGGTGTCAGTGTTCTGAGTATAGGCTCCAAGAAGTATCTTTCTCGCATTTTTGCTATGTGCAAGGCATGCAGACTGGTTGTCAGAGAAACCCCATCAGTGGAATGCGCTTCAGTGTGAAAATGAGAGAACCCATCATTAAAATGTAAACAATGTGTTGGGCAGTCCCCTCTCTTTCATTGACCAGGCAGTAACACACTTAATACCATTATACTGCCTGCCCTTGTTGTAAGAACACAGTTAATCACTCTGATGCTTTATAAATCCTAGGCCTCAAATGGCTCAACAATGGCCCGTTTCAGCACATACACGTTGCTGTTGTCTGTCAGTCTGTTCTGCTCTGAGACATGCATTAATAGAGCCCCTTGTCTTTTCCTTTCCTACACTGCTTATCTCCAGAAACGGATGCCTGGTTGCAATGGCTTCTGTGGCTTTTCACCCCAATAATGACTCTCTTGAAGCAGTCTTGTGCCTTGAAATTAACATGTAACAAGTGGTTAACAAGTATTGCTTATTGTCAGATGTAATGAGCCCTGATACTGAACTTAATTTTACCACACTTTTTAAAATTTTGCTTTGGACAAATGTAGTGCTTCTGAAAGCATTTAAAATTTTTGTTCATGTGAGAATATTAAGTTATAAGAGAATTATCTCTTGAAAAGCAATATAAAAGAGAGTAGTTTGTGCTCTGATATCCACTTGTTCTGGGTGATAAAACACACACCATAGCAAGCACCGCTGTAGAGCAGTAAATCAAACATTCGACCTCTGTCAACCATCTGTATCCTCATATCTTTAGACTTTGTTTGAGCTTTTGTTCAGACTGTCCTACTGATGTATTCAGGCCTATTCACACCAAGTATGAGGCAATCTTTTTATTTTTTATTTATTTTTTAATTTTTTTAATTAAAATTTATGTAGTGGAACCTTCACCACATCCGGCACGTTTATTTTACTTAGTTTTTTTGCCTTCTGCGCTCTGTAAACGGAGCTAGAAACAGCTCTTAAATTTCCATGTTTTCTTTTGCTCTGCTCCCTGTCTGCTTTTGCTCTCTTGAATTTCCCTACTCCACACGCATGGCTATTTTCCTCAACCCCCATATTTTTATATTCTGCAACAAACAAAATAAGCTTTTCTGCCGTCGTCTTGATGCTAATTTGTTGGTCTGCAGCCCTGACAACGGAGCTCTGATTCTTCAGCCTTAAAATTGTGAAATTCTTACTCCGTATTAATAGGCCTTTATGCTCACTGGAACACATTTCTATTACAAACATGGTTCTTTGAGGAACCAAAGTGGTTCTTCTATGGCATCGATCAAGAAGCATTTTTAGCACCTTTAACCATAATAGAAAAGTGATTTCATTCAGTATCGTATTGGATGTTTCATTTCTGAGCTGTGAAATAACTACATGTATTTAAAATCAATCTTGTGAGTTTGCAGCGTAGGAAACTGCTTGTGGTGAGTGTGAAACACCTCTTTATCCGTGGGCCCTCTTAAACACTTTAGTTGCGAAGGGGTTGTCATGAGTCTGCCATGAAGTCTGCCCTTTCATCTAACCTCCCCTAAATTTAGAGACTGTAGCGCTGGAATGATGGCAGGAATGCCGCCCTCCCCAGAACCTGTGCCAATATTTGAGAGAGTGGGAGAGGGAGAGCTGGAGAAAGCCGAAGAGGGCGATGGAGAAAGGGGCGCTCCATGGGAAGGCCACAATAATGCTAACTGTGGGAACCAGGCCACATCTTAACACATGATTTAGCGTGTTGAAAAAAGGGTTATCAAACACACCACAAAGCAATAACGGGCTTCTGTTGACTTTTGCCCGAGTCAAGCTGGTATTGTTCACCCCTGATTTGTGATGCTGGATGTTGAGTCGAAGGATGTTTTAGCTTGTTGGTTAACCGTAGTCTTCAATATCCCAAATGCCATTTAGTGAACATGTTTGGGACTCGTGAGCATATCATAACATGTTGTGTGGTTCTAAAATGAATTTATTCACTTTAGTTGTTTTCCCATGATACGTTACAATATGTGGTCTGAGAAACACCCCAAAAAACAAAATGGTGTGCTCATTTCACAAGTGCTTTAGAGGAACCATTAGACGTTATTACTGTGACTGTGTGGTTTGTCTGTCTCACTTTCAGACTCAAAATGGTTCCTCTGTTTTTAGCCTTTGACTGTGCTGTTCCTCTTTTCATAGGTGCTGTTAAACGTAGAAGCATGTCAAAGATCACAATCTTCGATCATGCAAAGATGGATTTCATGACAAAAAAAAAAAACTGAAAACGTAGAGAAATATTAACTTTGAATGAGAAGAAAACAACGATCTTTTTTTGTGAACTGGACTGCATCTGTTGATACGACGTATGTTTATATAAGGTCTATGTTCAATCTAAGGTGCAGCTAATATTATAAATCATGAGATTTTTATATGAAAACAACAGGTTTGATATATTTGCAATACTTCTTAAGCTTGTGCTGGTTGAGCAGCTCCTCAGTCTTGCTTAACATTGGTATTTTGTAAGTAATCAAGATACTTCAGAACTGCTGTTGTTGCCTCCTTGTCTGCATTCTTTGGGTGTCTTTAGCCTGTACATTTTAGATTTCTTATAGTACACTGTATGGAGTGTTTTCACAGAGGTGTTCATGAATGTAGACATGAACCGATATCTGATCTTAGAAGTTAAGCAGAAAGTTGCAGTGTTCACAGGTCTCAGAATATTTATATTTTGGTGAGTTCCGTTTTGATGTTCCTCTCATAGCGCTCTTTCTACTGTGTCATGCCATTGGGCTTTGCTAATAGGCTTTGGTTCTTTCAGCTCAGTCAATTTCACAGTTGGGATTTGATTCAGAGATATAATTTCCCTTTGATCCTAAGTGGGCTTGTATTTATCGGGTCCCTAATTCCTGATTGCGTTCTGAGCAGGCTGTATATTAACAGACATTGTTATTGTATTCATCTTTCAGTCATGCCACTGTTCTGTGACCTTGTACTCTAGTCATGAGAAGGACGAATCTCATGGCCTGCTTTTACACTTCTGCAATTCAAGTTTATGTAGGCATGCATCTTGAACTTCTAGAAGACACAGAGTGCTGTTTCTTTTTATTTTAGGATTGGTCCCACCCACTGGAATTTAAACATGACTTGCCGATTTCTCTTTTGCTTCAACATTATGCTACTAGTTAATGGAACAAACCGATGGGGAAGCTAATTTGACTTCTGACTTGGTGTAGACACAAAGCGGAAAAGATTGTCGTAATTGGACAGTTTTCTTCTTTTTTTTTTTTTTTTTAAAGATTAAGCTTTTTATATGCAACTAAACATGATAATGAAATGACTGAATTACTGGAATACTGACAAATTTGATGATTCTGTTATAATAATATTGTGTTTTATATTTAATTCCCAGAAATCATTAGTCCTCTTCTGAAGACCTAGGAAGGATTCATCCCAGGGTGAATCTTGAGATGTTTGGAACACATGCTTTTGAAATGATTAGAAATGCTCTCATTGCCATTTGTCATTGGTCATTGTGAGAAACTTTAAGGCTAACCATGAGAATACAGGACAACGCATATGAAAGTACAGTATCTGAAAAAGACACAGTGTACAATAAGTGTTCTTTAACTTATGTTTCATTTATTATTAATTTTCCTGATCATGATTTTGATCAAATATTTGTATATTGCCCATCCCCCAGTATGCAGTATTATATACAGTCCAATTACAGATTAAATGAAGAATCTGCCAAGTAAAGATATTTCTTAAGAATGTCTTTGGGTGGGAAGTCCCTCTTCTTTATATGTTCCTTGTTTCAAACAGAAGTGTTTTTTAATGACTCGTACGAAGGGGAAGCAGGTACCACCTAGGTCATTTCAGTATTGGGGAAATTGCATTCTACGACTGAAAGAATGCTGACCAAATGTAAGAAACTTGTTCATTCAAGCAAACCTTGCATGTGCCCCCCCCCCTTATCTTTATACAGGTGTAGCAGTGACGTAGGCACAAGAGTGCAGTCATGGTGGCGCTGTCACTGAAGATTGGGGTGGGGAGTGTGGTGAAGACGATGCAGTTTGAGCCCTCCACTATGGTGTACGACGCTTGTCGCATGATCAGGGAGAGAGTTCCAGAAGCACAGCTCGGCCAGCGTGAGTCTCTTACTATTCATCTCGTGTGACGTCTCTGTATAGTTGCACTGCCACTTTCATAATCAGGAAACACATGCTGTGTGCTGTGCAGTGTAATGCGACAACAACTATCTGAACAACACAAATGACTTCAATGTTGAAAGGTATTGTCACTAATCAACCCTGAGTTCACTGGCTAATCTAGCAAATGTTTATTTGTATGTAGTAAAACTATGAATTCTCTTCCTGTCTGTCACACAGTTTTCTTTTTGAAACCACCTGACCTGTATTTGTAATGCTAAGGCAGCTGCATAAGCCTCATCTGCCTACTTTTAAAGACCTCACACTTTCACCAGAGCACAGGGTGCGGATTGCATTCTACGTACGCCGATACATTTGTAAACCAGCGGTGGTGGCAAACTTTCAGAAGTGGTGGGCAAGACCTTTTCTCTGACTGGAACGAGACAACTCGCAACTGACTTGACTACAACTGACTTTCAGCACAACATGCAACCCCTGTGCTAATAAACACATATAGTAACATTTCCAAGTAACAAGTGCCTGAAAAACATGATCAATGTCCAGACAATGATCATGTTTTTCAGGCACTTGTTACTTGGAAATGTTACTATATGTGTTTATTAGCACAGGGGTTGCACGTTGTGCTGAAAGTCAGTTGTCTCTTGACTAATTGAACTAATGACTCTAAAAACTTAAGACTTTTACAACATGTAATATATTTTCACTAACTGAACAAGTATGTTAGTTCAACACTATGGGAAAACCATTTTATCCAGATTCATAAAAAACACATAACATTCAGATTTTGCTGTTTGACCATAGACCATGTCCAGTCCCCCAGCTTTATGAACATTAGCCTCTTAGCTAATGTTATAGCTAATGCTAAACTAAGAGAAGCAACATTTGGATACAAACAAGTCTTGAAAAGTGTGTAAATGAGACTAAATTGTTTTTTAAATGTGAACCTCGATAAAGTTGATGCAGCAGTTTTCCTTCATAAGACCGTTCCCTGGAAGTCTCACATGTGAACAGAAGTTGATACATTACCAGGAAACACAGTGACATTCTGAAAATAGCCAGCAATGTGGAACATTTCTGCTATGCTTTTGTTATTATAGTTTTATTTTTATTTGTACGTAGCTTGAAAGAAAAGCAGCAAAAAATCTACCCTGCACGTGCACATGGCTGCTTCCGTGCGAAGCGTGGCATTGCTAGCTAAGCAAAACAAATCTGTGATGCTTTTGATTTTATAGACTTTTAGTTTTCCATTTCACAAGAGTTCCAGTGATGCATTTTTTTTGTATATGAATCAGAAGTGGAAGAGCTGTTGTTGTTTGTTTACACTGAGAATATCAAGTCTTTCTATGCGGTGTATGAGCATGTGCATTCAGTTAAAGTACTGTTTATTGACTGCATGCGTGAATGCTGCAAATCCCAAAAATTACCAGTTCGGCACTGTGAGCAAGCACATTTCATATCTCCTCATTCCAGCGTTTATGAATACAGATCATTCCATTACTTCATAACGGCACACCCTGGGTCATGTAGTGTTTTATCTGCTTATTTCACTTCATCAGTCAAGTTGTGCAAGCTCTAACTAACAATGCGACTGTGACAGACCAGGCAGAGCAAATTTCTCCTCCCTTCAGTCCCTGCAGTCAAGCAAGCCTGGATTTGCAGTCATAATTTTTCACAGCTCATTTTGAATGAGTTTTATTTGTGTAATTGTATTCATTAGAATAAAAAGTATAGCCTGACCTCACGTCGGCACTCTTGTGCATTAAACGTTTGATGAGCCCCTGGTCCAAAGACTTCACTACTGACCTCAGCTTCTCTTGAGGAACAGACTGTGATTACTCCCTTCTTCCACCAGCCTTCTCAGAAACCCATCCCTTCTAAAGAATGAATGAACAGTCAGAAAGAACCTAAAAATATCCCCCAAAATAAAGCACAACTCTTTCTAACAAATCTAGCCTGTTGCTCTGCAACAGTTTGCCTCAATCTGGGCGTGGCTGGGTCTCCAGTCTTACATAATAGCTTCCCTCTGGACATGCTCCTCTCCATACTTGTCCTAACCTGTGAGTAATTTTCCACTTTGAGGGCCTGCTCTTGGCCAACATCAACAGCTAATATGGAATGTTCAGCATCTTAAATGCCAGGCCTTGCTCAGTCCTGGCTATGCTTTGCAGCTTTACACTGCCTAAACCCTGAGGGGAAAAGATACTAAGCTGTGATGCCCTGCAGAAGAAAAAGAGATGACCAAATGGCTTTCTGTGGTTAGAAGAATTGAAGCGTGTTTATAAATCGAAAAGTGCTTTGGGGCTAAATTTAGGTGAGTGATTGCCACTTCTTGTAATTTCTGGTGGCTACAGTGGTCTGTATTATTCAGCTGACAGACACTGTCAGTAAAAAAACATCAGCGTATTTTACCACCCAGTTAGCACCGTCTCACTGTTCTGAACATCTGAAATGGAGTTTCCATTTATTCAAGCTTGTGTTAATTAAAACTGTACACTGTTCTAATTACATAATGTCCATCATCAATACACTCTCTCAGGCTCACAAACACCAATTCCAAAATGCATTGAAGAAGCTCTGACTGTTCTTTCTCTACTCTAGCCAATGATTATGGCCTGTTCCTGTCCGATGAGGACCCAAAGAAAGGCATTTGGCTGGAGGCAGGGAAAGCCTTGGACTACTACATGCTGAGAAATGGGGTGAGTGAGTCAGGCAGTCAGTCAGTCACTCAGTCATTCTGAGGCAGGAATGTCTGCCTGGTAGTGTACACACACACACACACACACACACACACACAGGATGGGGTATAGCTGTCTGATGAGTGACCAGTGTTTCAGTTTAAAATGTAAAACTAACCAGTTAAACTCCTTTATCATTTTCATCACTTTTTTTATCACCTCAAAGCTGCAGTGGAAGGTGAGCTTTTACATAAGTTCATCTGTTTCAAGATTGTAAAACCCAGTTTAGAGATTTAGGGCCCTATCTTGCACTTTGTGCAAGGCGTGTCGCGATGCTCATTGCTATCTTACACCACGGCAACAGTCTATTTTCACGCCTTCCGCTTGTGTCATTTAAATTGCAGTGGTGCTTGCAAATATATCCATGCTGATGGGCGTGGTGGTCTTGAAATGAGGTGTGTGTAGAGGTAAGTTTTTGGCATTCTGACAACGGAAAACACAGGTGCCCCACTGACTGAAAACAACCTAGGCAGACGTCAACAGTCAGACGTTCATTGCTATCTTGGCAGTAAATTGTGTGCCTGACCCGCGTACACCCCCGCTTGCACACAGGAATCCCAGCAGTGCACAAAACCATAGCGTGTGCCAGTTCCATAACTAAGCGATAAACAGTATACAAAATACTAGAGGTGAGGCACTGCACCACTTCAGCAAGCCTTCCCAGACTATGCGTGATGCGCCGTTAAAATAGTAATCCGTTAAAGTCAGACTGCAGCTGGCTCTTAAAGGGAATGGCAAGTGACACGTTGATTGGTTTATTGCATGTTACGCCCAAAACACACCCATGATTAGTTAAGGGACTTAAGGGGCATGCACGTTTTGAGCTGCTCAAAGCGTACTTTTCCTTTATTATGATAGCAAAGACACACTAACATGCCCTTAATCAAGCTCATTGGTGTGCGGCTGGCGGCTCGCCTAAGATCGTCTAAAAATAGGGCCCTCGTGTTTTGTGGGAGTAAGAGATCTCCTTTACTTTCAAGCTAAAACTTGCTATTACCTACTATGTATTTCAAGAATATAGATTTTTACTGTGTTGTTTGTTCTGTGTGGGGTAATGTTTGTCAGCTTCATTCCAGTGAGACACACCATTGGAAGTGGTTCATAGATTACAGTGCTGGTTCAATCTAGCATAACCTTAAACTAATCTCCACATGACTTCTCCGCTTAGTGCAACCTCTAGTTAGTTCCATGACCCAAGAATACAGCTTTGTAGCACTGATCATGGTCTCAGGGAAATGGTATTTATAATGGCAAAGAGGGGACACCAGTTGCTTGATCTTGCTTTTGTTTCTCGTGCTTGGCAGGACACGCTCGAGTACAAGAAGAAACAGAGGCCGCTCAAGATTCGCATGTTGGATGGGACGGTGAAAACAGTCATGGTGGATGACTCCAAAATTGTCACTGACTTGCTCATGACCATTTGTGCCAGAATAGGTGAGCTAGGTGGCACTTTATAGTCATTAAAGTTTCAGTGGAATTATTTTTTATTTCATATTTGTGATTTAATGTCAGCTTTGAGTGTACTGATTTCTTTACCCTTTCAGGCATCACAAACCATGATGAGTATTCACTAGTGCGAGATGTGGGCGAAGAGAAGAAGGAGGAGACCACAGGAACACTGAAGCGAGACAAAACCCTCCTGAGGGATGACAAAAAGATGGAGAAACTCAAGCAGAAGCTCCACACTGACGATGAGCGTATGTTGCAATTTCACCACACTGTGTTTTCACCATCTCATCTAGCCATTTAAATAAAGTGGAAACTGGAGCTCTCACCTCAGATTATACCAAGTCCAAAGGTTGTTTGTAAAACAGCAATCACTACAAATAGCTAATTCCCTTGTTTTTACCACCCCAGACACAATTTGATAATGTATGAAGGTAACCTTCAGAAGGTTATTAACCCCAGCAATGTGTGTTCATTCTGAATTCCTGTGATTGCTTGTGTGTGTAGTGAACTGGCTAGACCACGGTCGGACGCTGCGTGAGCAGGGGGTGGAGGAGACCGAGATGTTGCTCCTTAGGAGAAAGTTCTTCTACTCTGACCAGAACGTAGACTCCAGAGATCCAGTGCAGCTTAACCTGCTATATGTACAGGTGTGCAACATCAGAAATGTTCAATGGTCTTCTGTTTTAAAAATACGATTTTTTTTATTTTTTACTACTGTTAAGACCTGTAATACATGATATGTGATACATTTTATTTTGTGTGTGTATGTGTGACAGCCTGTCAGTAGTGGTTGACAATAGCGTAGGTTGACCAAATAATGCACTCTGTGAAGTATATATTGTCTTTGACAAATTATTTTCAGCTGGACCTAGTGACCAGATGCACCTGCTTTATAATACTGATTGATTATAGTACTTGGTGGATTGCATTAGATTTATTACGAGTCTGAACTTTGGCTACTGTCTCAGATTTTCCTATTGCATTGAGCTTCTCCTCTTACAGGCACAGCCTGTGCACTGAAGAACCTATTGTTCCAGCCAAAGTAACTTTTACAGTTGTTTTTCTTTCCAGGGAGGTCTCAGCTGGCTGCAAATAAACAGTTTATACACACAGCACAGTTGTTATATACTTATATGTATGTTCCTCTACACAGGCTCGGGATGATATTCTGAACGGATCCCATCCTGTGTCCTTTGACAAGGCTTGTGAGTTCGCCGGGTATCAGTGCCAGATCCAGTTTGGTGACCACAATGAGTCTAAACACAAACCAGGATTCCTTGAGTAAGCCCTTTTATTTTAATTAGTACATCTTTTAAGATACTGTGTTTTAATTTAAATACTCTTAAACACCATCACACCTAAATAGTCTTCTGAATCAACTCTCCATCTCTCCATTTCCTCTCCAGTTTGAAAGAATTCCTGCCTAAAGAGTACATCAAGAACAAAGGCGAGAAAAAGATCTTCCAGGTTAGAGAATCAAGTTTGGCATGTTGATGCAAGCCTCTGGAGTGAGGTCATTCCAAGGTTGAGTGCTGCAGGGACTGCTGAGGTTTAGTTGCCAGTGGCTGTAGTGCATTCTCTCTCTCCAAAAAAGAAAGCTCAGACTAAAAACACATGAGCTGAGGCCATGTCAGATTTGAAACATTTGCAATAAGATCTGTTTTCCCCCCCAGTGCTTTTCTAATGGTCTGTGTATGTAAAGAGCCATCTATGAGGAGAAAAAAAAGCTGAAAATAATAATCGGTATGGTGCAAAGCCTGGGGCTGAATATGCACTCTGCTGGGTAGACTGATGAATGTGCATGTGTTTTAACCTGCTACCTTCATTCTTCTGTAATATGTAGCATAGCTGTGTTTTTGCGCCAATGTTTTCAGAGCATTCAAGGACATCCGCACTAATGGATAATGTGGGGGGGGGGGGGAAGGAAGGAAAAAAGTTCTGGTGTCCAAATTGATACTGAATCAAGATGAAGACAGCTGGATGTTTAGCTTAAGAGTTTTCTTTCTACTTTTCAGGCACATAAAAACTGCCAAAATATGACTGAGATTGAGGCCAAAGTCAGCTATGTCAAACTGGCTCGGTCTCTCAAAACTTACGGAGTGTCCTTCTTCCTAGTAAAGGTAAAGCATTCTTTCCTGTTCTATAATACCAAACATGTTCATCAAATTAAGAACAACAATGCATTTTTTTTCAGGTCATTGTGTAAATACTCATTCTTGCAAATGACTCACTGATTAACACCAGAAGGGAAAGCTTCTACACAGATGGAGTTGATGGAATGTGTCTCTCCAACCTGTAGGAAAAAATGAAAGGCAAGAACAAGCTGGTCCCTCGCCTGCTGGGCATCACTAAGGAGAGTGTGATGAGAGTGGACGAGAAGACCAAGGAGGTGATGCAGGAGTGGAGCCTGACCAACATCAAGCGCTGGGCTGCATCACCAAAGAGCTTCACACTGGTGAGTCTGGCCCCTTTTCTGATATAATGATGATGTCCTTGTATAGGAAGCACCTCCCCTTTTTAATGCCGGTATGTGTAATTGTCGCTGTGGTCTTAATTCTGCATATTATGTTCACTGTAATAACTGTTGAGATTGTCCGAGGTTGTCGGATTCATCAGAGAATATTATGAGTCTTGTGACTCATCTAATTGCACCATTGCTTTATGCAGTTGATCAAATTAGCCCAAATCCAAATCCAATAGTGTAGAACAATGGTTAAAAACAAACATTGTTTTATCTTAAATGTGAAGGGCACAATTGATATATTGGACACAGTTTAGAGCATGAGGTTAAACGGACCTGGCAATGGAAGTTGCATTACTGAGAACTTCTTTTCTCTGAAAACAAACTCTCCTGATCCAGGAGCATATTTCCCCTTCATCAGAATGATAATAAACAAGATTATTCTGAGGAGTGTGCCTGATATTCAAGCCTTGCTTCCTGTTCGGTCCCTTTGACATACTACAGAAAAAGAGGGACATGTCAGTAGTTTTATTTTTGAATGTCTGGGGAAATACTCAGGCTGCTATTTCCTGGCAAATCACCATGGAGTTGAAATCTGGCTTTATGATGTAAAACTGGGGAAAAATGGTTCGGTATTATGGCTATGGCAATCTTATAATCTTTCATAAGCTGAGCTGCAGTGTGAGCAGAAACCATCGAAACTTGTCTGTTGACAGTTATTGAATTCATTGGTTACAGCTACTCATTGTGTTTTCTAATAAAAAACTGTCCAGTGTGTTGTTTTTTTTTCTTGAATAAGCCCTTTTGTTAATTTAATTACTACATCTTTTAAGATACTGTGTTATTTTAAATACTGTCTTAAACACCATCATACCTAAAGTCTTTTGAATCAACTCTCCATTCCCTCTTCAGTTTGAAAGAATATTAATTCTGCATATTATGTTCACTGTAATAACTGTTGACATTGTCAGAGGTTGTCGGGTTCATCAGAGAATATTATGAGTCTTGTGACTCATCTAATTGCACTATTGCTTTATGCAGTTGATCAAATGGGGGGGGGGGGTATTGTAGTATGACTCTTTTAGTATATAATTTTTGGTATAGTCCAATTTGATGTGCAGTCATCTTCTAGATGACCGGTTAAACATTCAAATCACATTAAGACTTCATGCACATATGATGTACAACTTGCATGTGAACACATGTTTTCTATACCATGTTTTTTTAGTATAATCAATAGTGGGACCACTTTTTCTTCTTTAGGACTTTGGAGATTATCAGGATGGCTACTACTCAGTCCAGACCACTGAGGGGGAGCAGATTGCACAGCTGATTGCTGGGTACATCGACATCATCCTTAAAAAGGTAGCACATTTACCTGTATACTACTTGTTACTGTATTTTAAGCAGTATGTTTTGGAAAGCTTAACATTTCTTTTTAACAAGAACTGTTCTGTAATGTTTTCCCATATAAAACAAAACACAAACATTTATAAAGAAATCCAAGCACTGATCTCCACATAGATTTCATGAGGTTTTTTTTTTTTTTTGTAAACCTTTTGTACAGCACTACTGAAGTAAATAATCAACATCTCTTTTGCTGAAAATCTAGCTGGCAGCAGTATGTTTGCTTTTTGACATGATCAGATCCATTGGTGTAGAGTTACTTCCACCAGCCGATTTTGTCTAGCAGCCTTATTTGCAATGGTTGCGCAACAAGTCTCTCTGCAGGAACTGCCAGTGGTTCGCAGGAGACGATGGAATTCCACAACAAACCTTGATGCTTGACCTTTGAAGGGTGAACAGCTTGGCAACAAAGTGCTTCTTTCAGACTCCTTTCACAAGTAACATAGCAAAACTCTCTAGAAACTAATCGCGTGAACCCTGTTTGTCCACAGAAAAAGAGCAAAGACCACTTTGGCCTAGAGGGAGATGAGGAATCGACCATGCTTGAAGATTCTGTATCACCTAAAAAGTAAGCTTGATGGTCCGACCATCACTATCTCTTGGTATTCTTTGGTAGTGTTAGATAAGTTCAGTTTAATTCAGGATTGTAAAAAATTCCTCACTGCTAAGAGGATCCTAACCGACATGCCGGCTGCACAAGTTATTAAGTTTTAAAAAGCTTGAAAGGTTTTCAGATTGATCTTTATAAAAGTGAACTTTCCGGTTTGGCCTTAGTCAGAGAAAGCAATATGTAAATATGAAAACCTGCAACCACAGTTATTCAAATACAAATCTTTTACAAGTCTAGATCAAAAGTAAATATGCCTTTGGGCGACTGCTTTTCAGTCTAACATCTGCAAAGCTGTGATTGATATTCCAGACTTCTAAAAATATATTTTCCCTGCCCTGAAAGATATATTTCCTATTTCAAATCTATTTCCCCCCATCATTACTTTTGCAGGTTTTAGCACCATATGTATTCTCATTTTAATGCACTTCCTGCTTCTGTGACATCTCCAATGTCTCCAGCATAAGTCAACCTACATAGTAGCCGTGCCTGATATACAGCTGATTCTCTGTGTGTTTCTCAAAGGTCGACAGTGGTGCAGCAGCAGTTCAATAAGGTGGGGAAGGTGGAGACCGGCTCCGTGGCCATGCCGGTCATCATGCGATCAGGTGCAGGTGGTCCAGGAAACTTCCAGGTGGGATCCATGCCTCAGGCCAAGCAGCAGATCACAAGTGGCCAGATGCACACAGGACACATGCCCCCACTGGTAAGCTGGCTCATAGCTGAGGCATTTTTAAATGCAGAATACATTCAGGCTCAGATTATTCACTGAATCAAATGTGTGGATTTTTTTTTGTAACTGTTCCATATAACTCCTGTGCAATTCCCTTCTGTTGCAGACCTCAGCCCAGCAGGCCCTAACTGGCACCATTAACTCCAGTATGCAGGCAGTGCAGGCTGCCCAGGCCTCTCTGGATGACTTTGATGCCCTGCCTCCATTGGGCACTGATGCGGTGAGTCATATTAAACACTAACAAAACTCATCTGGTCACCATTGTGCACCATGCATCCATAGTCTATAAATACATACAGTGGTAATATACAGTACTTTTCATGGCTTAATTTGGTAATCTGCATTACCTTCTCCTGTCTGTTTGTCAGGCTTCTCAAGCCTGGAGGAAGAACAAAATGGATGAGTCCAAGCATGAGATTCATTCTCAGGTGGATGCTATAACTGCAGGAACAGCATCTATGGTCAATCTCACTGCAGGTAAGTTCAGACGCACACATGCACAGTTGTTGTCATATTGAAATACTTCACTTTTTTCTGCTATTCAGTCATCAGGAACGTTTATAGCTCTCAACAGGAGACATTTGCCATTCTGACATGCTGTACAAACTGCACTGTACCTCAGACCATTCTCCCTCTGTTTTGTAGGTGACCCAGCGGAGACAGACTACACAGCTGTTGGCTGTGCAGTGACCACTATTTCCTCCAACCTGACGGAGATGTCTAAGGGTGTGAAACTACTGGCAGCTCTGATGGAGGATGAGGGTGGAAATGGCCAGCAGCTTCTGGGTGCTGCCCGGAACCTGGCCTGCGCCGTGTCTGACATGCTTAAGACGGCTCAACCCGCCAGCACTGAGGTTATACACCACTTTGTTTAATGCTTATTCAGGGAGCTCTACAGTAAATACAGGGAAAAAACAGTAGAGTCTATAATGATACAAAAAAGAGCTCAAATATTATGTTACTATGAGAGGGGGTTCTTTGTGGGATGCTGGTTGAAATGTGAAATATTCAATGTCGAGGAGATGTTTTCTGAAATTTTCCAGAACAATAAACTGCATTGTTCGCTGTAGTTTCTAGGTCATTAACTGTTTGTAGGGTAAATTAATTAGTCAGTCGCTGAATGTAATATAAAATGATTAAATGTCTGTCTGTACTTCACAGCCTCGACAGAACCTTCTGCAGGCTGCAGGTAATGTGGGCCAGGCCAGCGGAGAATTGCTGCAGCAGATTGGAGAAAGTGATGCTGACCAGCAATTCCAGGTATGTTGACTATTAACTAACATATGTTTAAATAAAACATTGCCATTATAAATACATTTATCTTGCAATTTCTTTGTTACTGCCTTAACCAGTCCTTAGGCAGAGGATCGTTCAGACACACAAGACGGATTCACCATTATAGTCAAATGATGGTAACAAAACGCCCTCAGAGAAAGAGTAATTCGTCTTCACTAGCCAATCGTACTAATTTTTCCCTAATCATATTTAGTAACTGTAGTTGGAGAGCTCATTTAATCTGAGTTCATTAATATATAACTTCACTTAAAAATTTTGAGAACACTTGCTGCCTATTTATTCAATCAAATGGCATATCAGATTGGTTTTGGGTCAGACTATGGTGAAACAAATAGTCTCAAAGTAAATTTTTCGGTGGAGTTACACTTCAGTACTTGATCAATGTACTATTAAATCACAAGTCCTCATCTTATGTTGGTAATTTTTAGGGTGGTAACCTGGTGGTGGGTCTCTCAGTGTTGTCTCAAATGTTATTCTACTTGTAATGCTGTGCACATGATGTAAATCAGCAGTATGCATTTTTTTTGTATTAACTAGAGTACTGTGAGACTGTTATATATTACAATTGCTTGAGTGGTCTAAATATTTACATTACAGTTAGAAAGCAGCCCAAATTATTATTTCTTCAGTGACATGACAATCAACCTGATGCTCCCTGGGGCTTAGTTTTTGTGGCATTCTGTTAGCAGTGTGCTAGTCTAGTGAAACAGGCCCTGGAGGCCTGCAGCAGACTTAATACTGCTCTCAAGTGCTCATGGAATGCAACTCGACCACAACCGCCACAAATTACATAAGCGCCCGCTCTTCATGAGTTTTCCCTCTCTTCTAACATTAAGGAGCAAGCCATTCAACTTCCTGCTGCTAAAAGAAACATTTAGTCACTAGCACCATAAATGAACGTCTACTGAAACTGCTGTATATGGAATTTTTGGAATTGCACAGGGGTTGACAGTGTTTTTTTTTTTATTTGAGGCCCGCTTTGGTCTGATTTGTGCTGTGACAGTCCATAGGCAGAACCTTTCCTATTCTGTGTTGTGTTTTTGGGGTCTGGCTGCGTCAACCCTGCAACCCCATCAGGAGTGCTTCCCTAGTTGCCTAGCACTGTGGTTTTTATTGTTTTTGCAGGCCTGTTGAACACATTTTTTTCTGAAACAGAAACACACATCCATTTGTTTTATGGTGTTTTGTTAAAACATTCTTTTCACTTTTCAACTGGCCGCTATTAAAGAGGAATGCCTCTGTAGCCATGAACGTTTATCAGACAGCCTGCTGCATTGCACAAGAAAAGGAACCAGAAATCTATAGAAAAGGCTTTGATTATTGGCTTTACTCTCTGTTACATGTGGCACTACTTGGCTGTTCTTGGATTTCTACCTACAGTCAATAGCCGGGGGCCTCCCTGCTGCTAGTTTTAAACATAACCTTGTGGAATACAATTATATCTATTGTGGTAGCAGTCTGCTCCGTGGAAAGAATCCAGAGTATGCGGTACACTATCAAGTCAGTCAGCCTCTAGTTGGCATCGCTGTTCATCCTTTGAGGTTATAACACTTTTGATGGTATAATACACTCATTTATCACACTGGCAGAATATGTAAATCTACAGATTGGACTTTAAAATATCTGAATGTATGTCATTGTAATACTGGCTTGCAGAGATGTTCGTAGCAGCTTTCCTAATGCTGCAGTGACTTGCAGTGAACTGCCACTATCTTTAATATGTAGCTGCTTGTCGTTCAAATAAACATTTACAAATGTAGTGAGTTATTGTGTGTATACAGATATCTGTATGTTTCTAAATTAACACCTTGATGAGGGAAAAAAAAGAAATCCATTCAAAATGTGTGTCTGTCCACAATAAAAAAAAATGACGAGCGGTGTCTGTATGGCTGTGTGTGTGTGTGTGTGGTCTGCAGGACATGCTGATGAAGCTGGCTAAGGCAGTGGCTAATGCAGCGGCGGCTCTGGTCCTGAAAGCAAAGAATGTGGCTCAGAAAACCGAAGACTCAGCCCAGCAGAACCGGGTCATTGCAGCTGCCACACAGTGTGCCCTCTCCACCTCCCAGCTGGTGGCCTGTACACGGGTGAGAACTTGCATGCAAACACAGATACAAAACACACACACATGCAAAGAAGCCAGACTGCTACCATACTGCTCCTATTTCATGGTTCAGTTTTTACAACCATGCTTTGACCAGTAGGGACTAATTTCTTCAGACAGACCTACTGAGCAAGCCAGATGTGTGTCTGTGTGTGTTTGTCATTTTGGATGCATGCGCTCTCCAGGTGGTGGCTCCTACCATTAGCTCCCCGGTGTGTCAAGAGCAGCTGATTGAGGCAGGGAAATTGGTGGCCAAGTCGGTGGAAGGCTGTGTGGAGGCGTCCCAGGGGGCCACAAGTGACGAGCAGCTGTTGAAGCAAGTGGGTGTGGCCGCTACAGGTGTTACTCAGGCCCTTAATGAGCTCCTTCAGCACATTAAGCAATATGCCAGTGGGGGCAAGCCGATTGGCCGTCACGGCGAAGCCACTGACCGCATCCTGGACGTCACAGAGAACATCTTCAGCTCCATGGGAGATGCAGGTGTGAAGAGAAGGAGAGATATTGCTGTTATGTTGGGGTGTCTCAAATTTCACTATTGTTAGGTTATTCCTGATTTGGACCAATAGTTCACTGGAGCTTTGCTATCTGTCGTATTCTTTAGCTAGTACAGTTTATGTAGTATAAATGACAACTCCAAATTGCTATTATTTTCTCTTGAAAATGCACTGCTGAAATTCCTCATTATTTTTCTACTCTCTGTACTTGGACTGTAGTACCCAACTAACCTCTTTCTCTGGTAGGTGAGATGGTGCGGCAGGCGAGGATCTTGGCCCAGGCCACTTCTGACCTGGTAAATGCCATCAAGGCGGATGCTGAGGGTGAGACGGACCTGGAGAACTCGCGCAAGCTGCTGTCTGCCGCCAAGCTTCTGGCTGACGCCACTGCCAAGATGGTGGAGGCTGCCAAGGTGCATAACATGAGATATAGGCCCCATCTCCTTCCAGAGGATTTACGGGCGTAGGGCAGAATGAATTTTTTTGGCTCAATCAGCTAACTCTGACTGAGTGAGGCATAAACGGAGGAAAGAACAGTCAGCTAAAGAACGACTTACAGGTCGACTGTTGATGGGTTTTTAAGGCTGATTAACAGCTGCAGGAATGGAAGGTTGAAGATAATGAGAAAGTAGAGTCATGTTTTAGCTTCAGAATGTCAATTGTGTATATGAGGTCATACCTGTAATAGAGTTTAACTTTTTGTGTGTGTTTGTGTGTTGGAGCAGGGTGCTGCCGCAAACCCGGACAGTGAGGAGCAACAGCAGAAGTTGCGCGAAGCAGCTGAAGGCCTGCGCATGGCAACCAACGCAGCAGCACAGAATGCCATCAAAAAGAGACTGGTTAACAAGCTGGAGGTGAGTGAGGACCTGCCACCACACAAAATCAACCAAATGAAGTCTTAACTTGTCTCCTAAAATACACATATAACAAATAAGACTTTTAAATTGCATTTAAAATGAGCACCTTCAACAGTGGTACTTCAAGTATATCATAAATGTACTTATGATATACTTAATGTCCAAATGTTTGTGGACACCTCTTCTAATGAATGCATTTAGCTATTTTAAGTTGCACCTACTGCTGACACATATGTGCAAAACACACACACACATAGCTTGTCTAGTCCTTGTAGAGAAGTATCTCCAATAAAATGGGACTCTTTGCAGATAAACATGAACCTATCGGCACCATGTCCAATGCCAGCCATGGGTTAGAAGAGGTGTTTTTTCTTGTAAGATTTTAGTTGGAAATTAAAAATAGCTCAAATGAATCACTGAACAGTAGGATCTCAAGTTTTGTTGTGACCTAGGAACTGGTTATCTGTTTTCAGAGTGCTGAGATGAGTGTAGCTTCGGGGTAAAGTCCTAGATGTAATTGGTCAGAGCATGTTCAGAGCTGGATGGTTGCTGAGAGCGTAAACTCAAGCATGTTTTAATGGGGGGGCGAATGTTTCTTCAGTCTCGTTTCAACTTGTTTCTCCTGAACAAAGGCTAAGATCACTGTGCACACTTTGCACACAGCTTTTAACACACTCTTCTGTTAACCAGTGTGCAGAGAATTGTGGCTGAATGTCGACCAGAATAGCTAAATTCCCAGAAGGTGGATGTTTGAAGAGTGAAGCAAACACTTGTAGCTTCCACATGACTAAGTGGCATTTTGTTGTAACTAAATGTTCAGAGGGCAGTGTTTTATATGGCACAACAATGTAGAGCAGTCTGCAAAGTCCACATGTAGTTAAGTAATAGAGTTCAGAGTTCTGAACAGTTTTAATGCAGATTATTCTCTTTTACGTAACATGCATGATTTTTAATCTTAAATAAATCCAGAAAACAATACTTAAGTAATAAAGTAAGTGTCTATTTAGCTCTTTTTTCTTTTAACAGAGCATGTGCACTTTATTTTGTATGACTTTTTCAGTGGGCCTTTGGTACATTCTGTATGTGATATAGCTGTGGTCCTGTACTTCTGCCTCTTCCCAAACTCATGTTTCATTGTTTCTCTTTGCTCAGTTCTCTGTGAGTAAATGAAGCGGTAGCAGTATGTCTGGTGTGAGGTTTTCTTTAGTAATCTCTAATCAAGCAAGCGCTCTGTTTCCTGCAGAATGCTGCAAAGCAGGCTGCTGCAGCCGCTACTCAGACCATAGCCGCCGCCCAGCATGCTGCCTCATCCAATAAGAACCCAGCAGCCCAGCAGCAGCTTGTTCAGAGCTGCAAGGTAGGTTCTGTGGTAACCTCTCACACTTCCTGATCCTATAAGGTCACAGCGAGGACACCCACCAGTCACCAGGCAGATATGACTAATTTCACTCACCACAAAACCTTAAAAAATAAATGCTGGTAAATGAACCTGGAAACACACTTTAGACTGTCCCTGTAATTGGTTGTCTTTTGGTAACCTTTTTCTTAAGCAGTAAATCAGTATCAGTAATGCACCATACATAATAAAACTGTTTTGTATTTTACTAGTTTCAATAGCTGTTCATTTCTAGTCACGCTGGAAACGAACAACCAGCTGCTACAATATTCTTGCAAAGCATGCACCAGGACAGTGCATGTTCAGGTAGTTAGTTGGGTGTTTGGGGTGTTATTCATTTATTAATTAATGTATTACGTTTTTATGTTTTGGGGAAATATTAACTAGTTGATCAGTGTTATACTTGTTGTGAAATTACCCTTTTTTATGCAAGGTTTTAATTAACCTTGCATTAGTGGTTGTCCTGAAATGATCCCAGGTCCTTCTGCATTCCTAGATTTTGTTGCATATTTGTAGCATTTTTGCATTACAGATTGTGGCAGACCAGATCCCTCAGCTGGTGCAGGGAGTAAGAGGCAGCCAGGCACAGCCTGACAGTCCCAGTGCCCAGCTTGCCCTCATTGGAGCCAGCCAGAACTTCCTCCAGGTATCCACACAACTCAACCCATTCAACTAGACTTCTGTCTAAAGTGAAAGTAAGATCAGGGGTTAACATTCTGGCTCATGATATCCATTTTCCTCTGTGTCAGCCTGGAGCCAAGATGGTGACTGCTGCCAAGGCTACTGTACCAACGATCAGCGACCAAGCATCAGCCATGCAGCTAAGCCAGTGTGCAAAGAATCTGGCCAGTGCTTTGGCCGAACTTCGCACCGCTGCTCAGAAGGTAATCTTGAGTACTCGTAAATAGACCAACCAAATGCATTTTTCTTTAAAAAGAGATTTAAACTCTGCTCCTGAATAGCGTAGCTGTTCAAGGTTTCATCTTATTGTCTGGAATTTGGGAGGCCAAGAGAACATTTGTCCTGCCTAATTTGAGGTTACACAGCACAGTATATGAAACATGGTCATTGTACTAATGTCTATAAATCACATCACTATAGACTATGACATAAATATTACACTGCTGGTACATTGATTGTTTAAATTCGACATCATTCGACAAATCTGTCTTGCACACTGTCTTTTTTTTGTTTGTTTTTTTTTGCTACAGGCACAGGAGGCATGCGGCCCCCTGGAGATCGATAATGCTCTGACCGTGGTACGGGGGCTGGAGAGGGACATACATGAGGCAAAAGCCTCAGCAGCTGAAGGGAAACTCAGGCCCCTTCCTGGGGAAACGGTAAGTATACATCCTAATCTGATCTTGCTGTTTTAATGGTGGTAAATCCAAGCACACACCCAAAAGCGAACACACATGTAGCTTCAAAAAGGTTTATTTATATGTTCCTTAATGATATAACATAGTTATGAGAGAGAGAGAGAGAGAGAGAGAGAGAGACCGCTGTGACCGCTTCTCACTATTTCAGACACCTGTACTGTACTAACAAAGAGAAACTATAACTCAACATATCTACGTTGCAGCTCTTATCACAAATGCTGCTGTTACGCAAACACACACACACACTCTCCCCCACACTTTTTCCACACACATTTCCTGTCACGTGAGCAACCACTTCACACACCACTGTTTGTGTGTGTGTGCACTTGCAGCCGTTGGAGGATTTCCTCTCAGCTAGTTCCCACAACTTACTGAATCTGTCTGCTGCTTAATCCTTAAGTGTCCAGCATGGCTCTGGGGATGATTATTCCATATTCAGCCCTCACGTTAGGGGAATTATATTTGAAAAATAGTCTGTTGATCAGAACGAAAGGTCAGGACCTGCTCACTCCTGCTAGAGGCTTGGCCTGCCTTAGCCCATACAGTGTGTGGGATGGGAATGTGCAGAGTCTCATACACCAAAAACTATGTGTTAAATTTATAATAACTCTCACAACTGTAGTTTGCATTGCCATGTTGTATAGTATTATTTAAAGACCTGTTTTGTTTGCTCATAAACCAAGTTTTAATGAAGCATTGCCTTATAATGCTTGACTGGCTTTTTGTATCATTCTGCTTATCAGTCAGCAGTGACTGCTAATGTAACGACTATTTTACTAAGCTATCAAATGATTTAAAGTCCCTGGGAACACATTCTCATATCATTTTTTGTGTAATACTAAACTTGAATTTAAAATGAAAACACAAAGCAGAAATCTAAAAAAAAAAAAAAAACCCATCTGGGCATGGTTTTTATGTTACAATAAACATGTGTGATGTTATTGTTTATGTAACCATGACCCTGCAAACTGCCTTGACACAGACATGTTGTGTTTTTTAGCTTTTTTCGGTTTTTATTTTACATATCTTTATAGTTTACTGGGCTGCGTGCCCCGTCGTCCAGCAGCTCGCTACGCACTGTGCTGGAAGGGGGCTTATTGATTGCCAGCGGGCAGCATCAGGTTGTCTCTGGACTATCCGTCTGTCCCAGCATCTAATTGCAACAAGCACCGGCTATGATGGACAAAGGGGCATGTGGGGCAACTGCTCTCCCTTTCACGGCAGGTTTAGCTTTAGCACTTCAGGTTGCTCAGAATTAAAGAGAGGACAGAGCCATGTTAGCCTTGGGATTGATCAGGGGTATGCTGAAGTAAACCTGAGACACTTTTTCCACATCGGAGGAGAGCAAAACTGGTGAAAAGCAGCAGACATTTATTTGACTTTGGGAAGAGACTCATAAGTCATATTTTGTGCATTTACGTTGGAGTGTCCTGAGGAGCCAGATTAACTCAGATTTAGGTTTCCAAAGGCTTTAAAACAAGTTTTTTTTTGTTTGTTTGTTTTTGTTTTTCATATTCACATCACATTTCATTGCTCATTGACAACAGCACTTCATAACATGATTGTGTCTTGTGCCGATATACAAGTTAATATTAAGAAAGTTACTTTTTATCACATTATGCAGTATCCCAATAAAAAAACAAAGCAAAACACACACACTACCATGTGTAAAATACATAGAAGTACATTTAGTGTTCTGAATGTCTTTTTTAAAAGTAGTAATGTATTACATTTCTTATTAGGATTGTTTGGATTTTATTTAGATTTTGTTTACATTTTGAATCTCATTTTTGGACATACTGTATTTAAAAATAATCTGATAATCTGATGATACTTTGTAATGACACAGCAGTCATCATTAAGTTCTGAAATCCTGTTTGTAACAGTCATGGCCATTGTGGTTTTTGGTTTAGGTTAATCTAGCACAGTGTGTAGCATTGCTGCCCTCCTTTTTTTTTGGACTTGGTGGTAGAACCCTTGGTATTGTAAATCACATATGAATTAGGAAAGGACAGCACTGTGACCTTTTACTGTAAGATGTGAAGGTACTCAGGCAAACAGTACGCTTAAGCAGCTGTGCAAACAGCGAATACAAAGCATGGGATCAAAATGTGATGGCATAGTGGGACCTTATGAAACCTTATATCACTGCTCTGCATATCTAAATTAATCTTTAGTGAACACTGCCATGTAATTTACTAATTTGCTATGATGGAATTTCAGGGAACACGATTGCACTGTTGTGTATATTGAATGTTGTCATTATACTTAATTATTGAAAAGAATGATGCATGTCTAGCCTGTACTGAATGTTGTTAAATATCATTGTTGTTACAATATAAGGTGTCTTTTTGTGTGATTTTTGTGTTTTAGCTGGAGAAGTGCTCACAGGACCTGGGCTCTAACACCAAAGCAGTGAGCTCTGCAGTTGCTCAGTTGCTGAGTGAAGCCGCACAGGGCAATGAGAACTACACTGGTAAAGCTGCTGCTAAGCATTCTGTAACTCTGTTCACCCTCTGTGTAGTCTAGCATGGCTAGTGGAGTAACAAGCAACAGACAGTAGTACATGTGTGCTTTCACTGCATAGTGCTTTACCCCCTTTTTGGGAGTGTTTTTGCAAAGAGTCTTACAGCACCCCCTGGCTGCAGTGATTTAGCATTTTATAATTAAAGATTCAAGATTCAAAGAAGCATTATTGGCATGACTGAAATGACAACAATATATTTTCGAAGCATTACAAAAATAACAATAACAACAAAAGAGTAACAATAATTACAAAATAGGTGACAACAGTAGTAAATAAAATGAGCAAAAATGAAGACATAGGATATATATAAAATATGTAAATATGCTTTATATACATATTAATATTTATACACACAGCTGTACTGATAATTAAAGTGAAAAAGAAAAAGAGCTGCAGTAATGACTGTTAAAGTGAACAGTGAGGTAGGCGTTACCCACTGTCTCTCAGGCGATGACATGCTGATATATACTGGACGGCGAGGGGGGTGGTGTGCCCCTCTCCCGGAATTATTCTTAATTTTTCCAGTTCCGTAAGTGTTTGGTAGTTTGGGATCAGCTATTTAAACCTGTCTGTAAAATGTCTGCATACTGTGTTGATCTTTGGACAGTGGAGGAGGAAGTGCAGCTCAGTCTCCACCCCCCCACCCCCTCACACTGACCACACATTCGCCTCTCTCTGGGCAGCCACAAGAGTTTTATGTCTAGGTGCAAATTAGAGATCATCACTGTAATCTTTACTCACTGTATTGTTGCTTCAATAAAAGCTAATATAACATGTAACATTCTATGCTGCATAGTTTTAGATTTTTCTGTTGACTCGTTCATCATTAAATGTGTATACAATGTAAAGAACGTGAGTTTTCAAATGGTAAAAATTTATACAATTTTTAAAATGCATTGATGTTTCAACATGACTATAACGTTATGCTCTGTTGAAACGTTAACTTGTAAGGAAGATCATTCTAAGCTTCTGAAAAATGTTTTTAGGTCTCTGAGAGAGGAATAAATAAAGAATGTGGTATGTAAATGTATTTTTTTTCATACTTTGCAGGCCTGGCTGCCAGGGATGTGGCTCAAGCCCTTCGCTCTCTGGCCTCTGCCGCTCGTGGAGTGGCCGCCACCACAGAGGACCCACAGGCCCGTAATGCCATGCTGGACTGTGCCGGAGACGTCATGGATAAATCAGCCAACCTAATTGAAGAGACCAAGAGGGCTGTCGCCAAACCAGGAGACCCAGACTGTCAGCAGCGCCTGGCTCAGGTTCGGCATGTAGAAACACGCTTTCGCAGAATTAAAATTACAACAGAGCAGGTTTTTATTTAGTAACAAAAACCTCCCTTTTAATTGCTGATGTTAGACCTCATGTTGCCTCTCTTTATGTCAGAGTGTTCATTCATTTTGAAAAGATAAATGTTGTCTGTTCAAGTAATCTATGATTACTGTTCCTATCTCAGAACCCATGATGGTAATTGGTGTGTATGTGTGTGTTCATGTGCTTATTCATGCAGGTGGCCAAAGCTTTATCCCAGGCTCTGAATCGCTCTGTGAACTGCCTCCCTGGACAGAGAGATGTGGATAATGCCATTAGGTCTGTGGGAGAGGCCAGTAAAAAGCTCCTCTCTGACCAGGTCAGTACAGTTCCATCCCAGTCTATTGTTAAGATATTTAAACCGCAATTATCAATTCCTTATATTCTTTTTGCTTCCTCTCCATTTGTAAGTTCATGTACCTTTTAGAAAGCCTCAATGTGTATCATTTGAGGTCTCTGTAGGTCATTGAATAGGTGTGTGTAAGGGGGGCACAATTTACAAATTTCCCTGCTCTAACAGGCCGATTAAAACTTAAAATCGCTTTACATCCTTTGGCCTTGGCCATCTTTTGTTGCCCAAAACAGGCAAATATAGCATACATTAACTTACATAGTCAAGACCTTAATAAGTAATGTCGTCTATATATCTTCTATAAAATAATATGGCGTTATTTTAAATGATCATCTTTTTTTATTTGTAACTTTGAAAACAAATCCAATGTATTCACTCTGCCCTCTCAAGTTCCCAGCCAGCGGGAAGAGTTTCCAGGAGGCCCAGGCGAACCTGAACCAAGCGGCCGCTGGCCTCAATCAGTCGGCCAACGAGTTGGTGCAGGCATCCCGCGGTACGACACAAGACCTAGCCAAGGCCTCGGGCAAGTTTGGTCAAGACTTCAGCCACTTCCTGGAGGCTGGAGTGGACATGGCTGGTCAATCACAGGTAGAAAGATAATAATTTGGATGGAACCTGACAGTTTCCCCAAAGACATTACTGTTTATGAATAAACATCATATTGTTGAGAAGGTTTTTTTTTTTGTGTCTAGTCTAAAGAAGACCAGACTCAGGTGGTAACCAACCTGAAGACTATCTCCATGTCGTCCAGCAAGCTGCTGCTGGCAGCCAAGGTTTTGTCCACTGACCCGAATTCCCCCAACCTGAAAAATCAACTGGCTGCTGCAGCACGGTCAGAACACTCAGCTGTCTGTTTCTCACTGTTCATCCGCAACAGTCCACACATACAAATATGATGTTCCTGTAGCTTCAGTCTCTGTTATATTCTCTGTAATATTAGCGTAGTTCACATATACATGTCTGCAGAGAGGCTTAAAATACTTTAGGTCAAATCTGTTTCAGTTGTTTGTTTATTTTGTGTTACTGGTATTAATGAATACACTCCTGTATTGCTGCCTATTTTTCTTAATTTCCTTTTAGAGGCATGTTGGTCTTCTTTGGGCCATTTGTATTGGTAATACTGTGTGGGCAGTGTTACACAATTACTTTTTACTTTTGCTGTGTAATTCTAACTCTGGCATCCAACATGCTCCCACGCGTGCGCAGTCTTGCACGTACATCAACTACATGTGTGCTTGTGCGCGCGCACACACACACACACACACACACACACGCTGCATTGTCCTCCTTTTATCAGAATATATTACATAATACAGTCCTATGCTGTTGATTTTACACATTTGAGTGGAAATGGGCACAATTATGTAATGGCCAACTGGAGAGCATTGGCTACAGGAGCTGAGCCCTGCTCATCGTGTGTGTGTGTGTGTGTGTGTGTGTGTGTGTGTGTGTGTGTGTGTGTGTGTGTGTGTGTGTGTGTGTGTGTGTGTGTGTGTGTGTGTGTGAGAGAGAGAGAGAAAGATAGCTCTTTCTCAGCCAGGACTACCAAACTCCTCCTGCCACTCAGAGCTTAGCTGCCTGAATCACAGAGCGGGAGAGAGTAGAGAGAGAGAAGCTAGTGCGTGGTAACGCATGTGGGCGGACTGTATTTCTCAGCTCTCTCCTTCTCCCTCTCTCCTTTTTATCTCTATCCTCTGTTTCTATCCTCTCCCTTTCTCTCTCTCTCCCATCTCTCTGCTTTCCGTATTGCTGTCTCTCTCTCCCTTTCCCTCTCCCACACACACCCTCCCTCTCTCCTCTTACGCTTATCTCACCTCTCTTTCTTTCTCGGTTTTCACAGCGCCGTGACTGACAGCATCAACCAGCTGATCACCATGTGTACCCAGCAGGCCCCAGGACAGAAGGAATGTGACAACGCACTTAGGGAGCTTGAGGTACCCCTCTCACCTCACTTTTTTTTTTTTCCTTTTCTTTTTTTTCCCTTCCCTCCTTCTGTTCTCTCTCTCTCTCTCTCTCTCTCTCTCTCTCTCTCTCTCACTCTTTCATCCTCTTGCTTCATTTCTTTTTTCTCTTTCTTGACAGTGTATTTGAGTCAGTGAGCTAGTCGAGCAGAGATTTACAGTGTGTTCAGTAGTGACTGGTCGTTGAATGGCGACTACTTGCTCTTTACTTTTATCTGACCACAACAATTTGTGGTGTTTGCATGTAAGCTTGATAGTTGCAGTCATTCTAAAGATACTTGCTCAGTGTTAGGCATGTGTAAGTGTATTGTTAATTTGTATCATTAGAAATAGGACTGCAATGCTATCATCTAAAATTAGCAGTGATTTTGCAGTGAAATTTGCATAACATTTTCTGTTCTTTAAGAGGACCTGATACACATACATTTGGGTTTTCTAGTTTATCTACTTATGGATTATGCATAAAAGATTATGCATAATCTGTTATTGTTTAGTTACATCTATTCTCCTGTTCTTCACTCCTGTACTGTAAGAAATCAACCAGTTTGCAGTATTGTCAGTGGAATTGCTGAATAATAAGCCTTAGAATGTGATCATCCTGCTAATTTAATGGGATTAAAACCCTTATTAATCCATTAATTGTCCAAAATGATCAGTTGATTATTCTGTCATATAGTGATATGTTATAAAATGTATAATCAAAAGTGACAGTACTAATCAGAAGAAAGCAAACATTTGGATGGATTAGACATTTGTACTGATATCCTGGATATAGTTACTCACACTAGTTTAGTTAATTTCTTTTATTTAATTTTAGATTTTATGTAGTTTGCAGCATAATGTGTGTCTGTATGTGTCTCTGTGTGTGTTTAGACTGTGAGGGGCATGCTAGAGAACCCCACTGAGGCAGTGAATGACCTGGGCTACTTCGACTGCATCGACAGCGTGATGGAAAACTCAAAGGTATGTGCTAAATCATCATTCTCATATTCTGCTAAGTGTCTTTCTTCTTGCATTTAGAAGTAGATGTATGGACAGTGTGGGTGATTTGCATTGTGTATTATCCGGTGCAGGTTCTGGGTGAAGCTATGGCTGGCATCTCCCACAACGCAAAGAACAGTAACCTGCCTGAGTTTGGAGATGCGGTCAGCTCAGCCTCCAAAGCCCTCTGTGGCCTTACTGAAGCTGCATCCCAGGTAAACATGATCAAACCTCTGCACAAGTGTGTTAGTTTGTGTTTTTGTTGTTCGTTTGTCTTTTCCCCTGATGATTTCCACCCCATTTCATCAACCTAATTAGACCAGTGTGGAAAGAAGTGTGCCGGTCTCCTGGTGTCTAAAACATCTGGAGTTAGGGGACCGGATAAAATGAGTGAAAACTGCGTTCTCAGCCACCCACATTATCTCTCTCTTTCTCTCTCTTGTCACGCACACTCAGTTTTTCTTATCTTGCTTCTTTGTTGTTGGGTCTTTTTTTCTGACTCTTTGTCTGTTCAGACATCAGTTTCTTGTCAGATTTTGTATCTGTCTGAAACATTTTCCCCCTCTTTATTGTATTGTATTCCTTCTGCAAATAGTTGAGATATACCCAGTAGTTGTACCTATTTGCTATTTGTGTCCTTTCTTTCTGTTTTTCTTTTGTTCTGCTTTGACTTTTCTCCTGTTACCTTTTGTGCCTACACATACAAAACATCTGTTTTGGGTTTTTTTGGGTTTTTTTTTTTGCCTATTAACACACATGCACACGCACACTGTTAAGGTTCATAATGGGTGTGTTGGAGGATGGTGAGTCATGTTTATACACTCCCTCCCTCTGCTCTAAAAGCTTTCAGTCTGTTGCTGTGGCTCAGCATCTCACACTCTCATTAAAACATGATTGCTAGTTGTACAGTACAGAGGAAAGTGATTTGTAGTGCTGCGTGTGTGTATGTGTCTCTGCACATGTGTGCAGGGGTATTGTTGCCAGAGCAGATGGTGAGAGAACTTAAACTGCTTGATGTGGTTCAGATCATATCAGAACTGAACACTGTGAAATGTGGTATAAAAATTAATCTGGGCAATGGTGTGTATTGTTTTAAGGTATTTATTCCCTGGCATCAGATTTAGAATGTTGCAGTGGATTCTAATTGATAATAATAACAATAATTGTAATGTTAAATAAATTCAAATTTATTATTTTTATTATTTATTATTTGTTCAGATTTCAAAATGAAATTCTCAGGGTTTTTTGTGTGTTATTCTTATTGTCTAGATGATCTTGTCTTAATTGTTTTATTGTCAAAGTGTGATGAGTGACAGTACATCGCCTGAAGAATCATGGTCAAATTGATGGTAATGAATTAGCAGGACTTCAGCCAACTTGGTTCTTGATTTAAGTCCTATAACCATTAAAGCACTGCTGGCGTTCTTGCAGCTATCTTGACTGACTTGACTGATTTGACAAAACTGTTCTGCTCAATTGCAGGGTGCCTATCTGGTGGGTGTCTCTGATCCAAACAGTCACGCTGGGCAGAAGGGCCTTGTGGATCCAGCTCAGTTTGCCAAAGCCAAACAGTCTATTCAGATGGCCTGCCAGAACCTGGTGGATCCAGCCTGCACGCAGTCCCAGGTAACAAAAATAGTAATGATAAATAAATCAATTAATTTAAAAATATATATTTTAATAAATGCTTATTTGTTTTCTATTGTGTTTAAATATTGTAAACAGGTGTGATGAGTTTTCAGAACTTTGAAAGTGTTTTTTGATTGATTTGAGCTGAAGTAAATGCAAATCTTTTTTTGCATTTATGAAAACAACTTCTTCAATAATTAGATCACATATCTAAAAAGTTTTGACACCTCTGTATTTCCCCAAGGTCCTCTCTGCTGCCACAATCGTTGCCAAACACACCTCCGCCCTCTGCAATGCCTGCCGCCTTGCCTCCTCCAAAACATCCAACCCTGTTGCTAAGCGACAGTTTGTCCAGAGTGCCAAAGAGGTGGCGAACAGCACAGCCAACCTTGTCAAGTCCATCAAAGTGAGTGTTCTCTCTAAATTTCTCTCTAGCTGCAGTCCCAGGAGGTTCACCCAGGGTCCAACAAAAGCTTGTAGTTTATCTCTCAGGATCAAAGAAATGATCAAAAGATCAAACTCTTGTTTAGTCCTGAGAGTTTGTCTGGATTTTAAGATGGAGAGTTTACAGAAGTGGCTAAGTATTGTAGGACATAACTTTGTAGACATTGGTAGAACTTCTGAACAGTATAGACGGTATACTTGTTTTTTGCTAATGTGTGAACGTGTAGGAGTACAGTGCATTCAATATGTTAACATATGTGCAGTAAACAGGGATTAAGGGATTATATAAGTGAGAGGGTGTGAAAATGTGCGCTGTGCATGTTTGCTTAGGCCCTGGATGGAGCCTTTAACCAGGAGAACAGGCAGAAATGTAAGGCTGCGACAGGACCACTGATTGAGGCTGTGGATAATCTCACTGCTTTTGCCTCCAACCCAGAGTTCGCCAGCGTGCCTGCACAGATCAGCCCAGAGGTAATTTTCACTCCAAACACCACCTACTGTGTCTGTCTAAATTCTGTAGGCTGTGGCTTTACTCCCAAAGCAGTAGTACAGGTATTGTTTACTTTAAAATAAACCTTAGATTAACATGCTGAATTTCATTTGTTTGCATACGTAGGGTCTGGCTGCCATGGAGCCCATAGTCGCAGCAGCTAAAACTATGTTGGAGAGCTCGACAGGCATGATTCAGACGGCTCGCTCACTGGCCGTCAACCCCAAAGATCCCCCCAAGTGGTCAGTGCTTGCCGGCCACTCCAGGACCGTGTCTGACTCCATCAAGAAACTTATCACCAACATGAGGTGCTTATACAAGTCCTGCCTTGGCTTGAGAACAGGCAATACTATGACATGATCTATCTGGACAGTATAAGGTCATGCACAGATCTGATCTACTGGATTGTTATTGCCACCAATAATGGCCTTATTAAACAGATATATAAATATCAGTCATATGTGACCACGTTTTACAGTGTTTCTTAGTCAGTAAAAACAATGTAACTGCAATTACAGAGTGTAGCAATAAAATTTCAATAGCAAAACTTAGTATGCAGCCAGTGGAGTGCTTCTGGAGTATGATGCTGATACATGTTTTTTTTTTTGGTTTTTTTTTTTACTTGAAACCCAATAGAGATAAAGCTCCAGGCCAGAGGGAATGTGACGAAGCTATTGAGGTTCTCAATAACTGCATCCGTGAGGTGGACCAGGCCTCTCTTGCCGCCATCAGCCAGCAGCTCACACCCAGAGATGACATTTCCCATGAGGTACTGTATGTGCCCACCATGCAGTACACATACACACTTGTATACACACATGTACATTTACAGAATAAAGAAAAAGGACATTCTACTGATAATGAACTCGAACAAAGCATAGGCAAAAATTGGGAATCCCAGGAGGAAGGCTTTAACCTTTTCACAGCCTTCATCTGAGATAAAAGAAAAGGTTACAGAAGTCTGCTATTAGTATCTGTTGTTGCTGATAGCAGTTAGCAGTACTTTAGGCTTTGTTTCTTGGTATTTGATTGTCTGAATGCTCTTGTCTGCTGTGTCTCAGGCGCTCCATGAGCAGATGGCAGCCTCAGTACAGGAGATTAGCCACTTGATTGACCCGGTGGCCATTGCAGCCCGCTCTGACGCCTCCCAGCTGGGGCACAAGGTACCACAATTGTTATTACAGCAATAAAAATGCTTTATATTCTGTCCTCACTACCAATCCATGCAATTTCTATTATATTTCTCTGTATTGCATGTCTCTGTGTGTCCCTGAATGGTTTTCTGGCCTGAATGATTTTGCAGGTATCTCAGATGGCCAGCTACTTCGAGCCCCTCATAATGGCGGCCATTGGAACCGCCTCAAAGATCCTAAACAGCCAGCAGCAGATGAGTGTGCTGGACCAGACCAAGACTCTAGCAGAGTCAGCCTTACAGATCCTTTACACAGCCAAAGAAGCCGGTGGCAATCCAAAGGTGATTATATGCATTCTTTTTTTCAAGGGATTAAACTTAATAAAAGCCTAGAAGACTTTTGCTGTTCTCTTACTTTACTATCAGACCCAATATGTTTGAGCATACTACCATTAATCTTCAGTCAGCTGAATAATAAACTTAATTTAATAAACTAGTTTGCAGATGATATGCAAGTTTTGTTTAAGTTGAAATCGTTAGCAGTTTACCTTATCTTTTTACTCTTGTCTGCCCCCCCAAAAAAAAAAATGCTCCATCCTTCCAGGCGGCTCACACCCAGGAGGCTCTGGAGGAGGCTGTACAGATGATGAAGGAGGCGGTGGACGACCTGGCCGGAACACTGACCGAAGCAGCTGGTGCAGCAGGAGCTGTGGGTGGCATGGTGGACACCATCAGCCAGGCCATCAACAGGATGGAGGACTCTGGAGCGGAGCCTGAGGGAAGCTTTGTGGATTACCAGACCACGATGGTGAAGACCGCAAAGGCCATCGCTGTCACTGTTCAGGAGATGGTAAGTGGTGGATGTTGAGATGCTCCAGAAATTGCATAAATTATGACAATAAGCATTGTTAACTGTCAAGCATCACAGTTATAACACTTATTTGGTAACTACTATATATTATGTCATTACTATAAAAACTAATATGTAAATTATATTGATCACTACTCAATTATGAATGAGGGACCCTTCCTAGAGTACCTTAAGCTTGTACTTGCTTTGTAATGATTGAGGATATTTTAAAGGTTTATTTTTTTATAAATACCGGGATTCTTACACTCGCATCAAATGTTAAATGTTGTTTGTTTGACTCTGGACGCCAGGTTTTCTAATTTTGCTTTGTCACCAGGTTACCAAATCAAATACCAACCCTGAAGAACTGGGAGGTCTGGCCAGTCAGCTGACTAACGAGTTCGGAGACCTGGCTTCAGAGGCTAAATGTGCTGCCATCACTGCCGAAAACGATGAGGTAACCTTGCAATAGTGTCTGGCTCTGATTAGGTACTACTACAGTAGATACTGTTACAAAATATTTTGCCTGTCTTAAAGCATCTGTAGCAGCTATATGTGAATGCTTGTGTATATTTGCCCAATTAAGTCAGTGTCTTTTCTCTCCTACACTTACAGATCGGTTCCCACATTAAGAAGCAGGTAACCGAGCTGGGCTACAGCTGCACTGGACTGGTTACTAAGGCAGGAGCACTACAGTGCAGTCCCAATGATTCAATCACCAAGAAAGAACTGATTGACAGTGCTCGTAAAGTTTCAGAGAAAGTGAGTTCAGAAGTTTCACTTTCTTGCTTTTTGTTATTTAGTCTTCTAGTGTTCTTTTTGCTTATATTGTTAACCAAGTTAATTTAAAGCTGTATTTTCAAAGCTGTGTCCTCGAATTTTTTTTATTTTTTTCATTTTCCTATTTATTTATCTATTTATTTATTTTAATTTTTTTTCTCCTGCATTTCTGTCTTTTCAGGTGTCTCATGTGCTAGCAGCCCTGCAGGCAGGTAATCGTGGAACACAGGCATGTATCACAGCTGCCAGTGCTGTGGCTGGCATCATTGCTGATCTCGACACCACCATCATGTTCGCTACAGCGGGCACACTTAACCGGGAAAACGCAGAGACCTTTGCTGACCACAGGTTCCTAAATTTTGTAAAAATTGTATTCCAATAGTAATATAGTAATTCTGTTCTATATGTCTATAGTTTCTTTATCTAATAGCAATACATAAATAATTGCTAATAGCAGTTAATAGATAATTGATTCTATTAATAATCATTAGTTGTTCCTCTAGTTTAATTGCTGTGTTGCTGTTTTCCTTGTATTCTAGGGAGAACATCCTGAAGACGGCTAAAGTCCTTGTGGAGGACACAAAGCTGCTGGTGTCTGGAGCTGGAGCCAGCCAGGAGAAACTGGCCCAGGCAGCCCAATCCTCTGTCACCACCATAACCAAACTGGCTGATGTTGTTAAGCTAGGGGCTGCTAGCCTGGGCTCAGAGGACCCTGAGACACAGGTGCATCTGTCTTTTCTGTATTGGGCGTTTCAAACACTGTTCTTTCTTACTGTATTCCGTTCTAGCTTTCTGTCTGCACTAGCTTTAAAAGTATGCCATTACTTCATGCTACTGGTTTCTTTTGCCTCTGTATTCTGTGTCTGTAGAGGCATGCCTGTGCAGAATTTCTTTTGATATCTGCGGACCTCTGTCAGGCTTTTGTCTTTGTTGTGACGTTGTTGACGCTGCCTCTGAAATAAGTTTAACCATTACTACAGTATTTGTAAAAAAAAAGAAACAAAAAAAAAATTCTCTAGAATACTGTACTCTGCTGGAATGCTGTGTTGTTACACTCAGTTGCACTCTGTTTTTTGTTTCCTCCTTTTCGCTCTTCTCTCTTCTTGGCACGCAAGGCTCTTTATTCTTCCTGTGGCTTTCCTCTTGGTCGGGATGTGGGTACTGTTTGTGTCTGGAAATGAATTTTTAAAAAGTGTGTTTTTTGTTTATCTGTGTTCATCACCAGTGAGGTGTGGACATCCAGTTGTGAGGAAAAAACTGATGTTCTTTCAAGTCATAATGGAAAAATTAAGTTCATAGGCACCAATAACTCAAACATTTTTACAGAGCCCACTCTTTAATATATCTTTATTGATTTAAACAGTCATGATTACTGATGGCCCTGTCTGCTGTCTGTAGCTGATGATTAGGCTTACACAGCAGATCTTCATGCATATTTTTAGTTCATGCATATTTTTAGGATGTCTCACTTTAAAGGTCTGCTTAAGATCACCGCACAGCATTTGAAAGGGATGAGCCAGGCTGTCCTAAAATACAGATTTCTGTTTGACCCTCCCTGCTTAAACCTTGCATAGGCATAATTCAAGACTATTTTTCAGAGGTAATTTGAGATTTTTTTTTCCACTTCTTCATTTTAAAAGTAACAGCAGATTAAACACACCTAAACTGGGTTTATACAGCAGGCTCTTAAATCTTTTAAGGAGGTTCTTAGGAGTTTCAAATGCCTTCCATCTATCAGTGACTCTCACAACTGTGTCTCTATATCTCTCTTGTGTTCATGTTCATCCTAAAATGGCATTGGCATACATTTGCCAGAATGGTATTTTTATGCCATCATGCACAGAGCACACAGTCAGTGCACACTCTGACTCTTTACACCAAATTCTGCTTCCTCTTGTTCCCATGGCAACACTCAATAATTCATGGAAAAATATCAGAAAATACGGAAATAGTTGTTTACTGTTGTGAATAGCGAAATCAGTCCCTGAGGGGGAAAAAACAAGTAAAATATATAGCAGTCTGCTTCCTCGTCATGCGTCCAATCAATGATGCAGTTCTGAAAGCTTTTTGTTAAGCTGTCTTCATTTAGTCTGAGCCTAACTTTTCTTCATTAAAACCCTGCCTTGTAAATAGCGATCAGATGGTTAGACGGTTCCCCTCAGAGCTACTGCCCTGCACTGTTTCCTTTTAAAATTAAATCAGGTGAAGAAGGCTTGTTCTTTACTACTGGAGGCTTTGCATTAATTTCAGTGCCTTGCTCCCCTAATCATTAACCGCACATGAGGTGCACAATTCCACAAAAACTGGTTTCAGTTTATAACTAGAAGGTCAGTATACATGCAAAACAGTAAATTGACTTTTTATAGCTTTTTAAGATAAAAGTTATGAAATAAAAGACTTTCTTTAGCTCCCATAAAAATCATCCCAATATTGAGGCTTGCAATCACGTACATTTGTTCGATTTTATAATTTATTTTTGATCATATTTTTTTTTAATGGCTTGAAACAGCTTATTAGTTTTTTCCCCACCATTAGCTCGTATTGTGCCTCACCAGCCACTCTACTCCATTACCCTCCATTAATTCCCTCTTCTTTTTCTTTTCTCTGTGTCTTGACTAATTATTTTTATGCATTGGTTTTAGACATTTTCGGTCTTGGCGTGTGTGTGTGTGTGTGTGTGTGTGTGTGTGGACACTAGATGACAGTATTGATCTTTTTGTTGTCTGTCCCCTCTTAGTAACAGGACTGTGTTCTCTGCTGCAGGTTGTCCTGATCAACGCAGTCAAAGACGTGGCCAAAGCTTTGGGTGACCTCATCAGAGCTACGAAGGCCGCAGCTGGCAAACCTCATGATGACCCTGCCATGCTGCAGCTGAAAAACTCTGCCAAGGTAGGTAATTTGTAGAGAAGTGGTGTCAGTTTTCCCCTCTTCCTCTCAGATTCCAAACAGTATGTGTGAATACACTCCTAAAAATAAAGGTGCTTCAGGTGAGCAGTGCAGTAGAAGAACCATGTTTGCAAAGGGTATTTGTCTTTAAGAACCTTTTAAAGGCTTAGCGGACCTTTAATGGTTCTTTGCACTCATACTTGTTGTTACAAAAAATGTTTCTTTGGGGAACCAAAAGTGGTTCTTCTATGACATTGCTTAAAGAACCAAAATGTGTGGCACCTGTGAGGATCGTGTGGTTTCGTTGATCCGAAATTAGGGGGGGTCTTCATTACTTTAGGGAATGAAGACCCCCTCTAATTTCGGATCAACGATCCGTGGACATGCTGTCCAAGGTTATTAGATTGAGATTAGAATCAACCTCTGGATGGTGCTTATTAGAGATGGACCGATCAGTGTTTTTGGGGGCGATCACCTTTTGAGTCAGACTTACAACATTTTGACATCTGTCTACCCATGGAGTGGAGTTCAAGACTGGCTTTAGTGGGTTTTTGCAGCTGTGAATGGGGTCCATATTGCCATGTAGTAATTAAACAAGGAACTGCATGGTCCTGGGACCAAAGGGTCATGCCGAGCTACAGCAACTCGCAGAATATGTCTTTCAGGATCAGGAAAAAATGGCAGATACAATAAGTCAATACAATATATAGCTGATTGATGTTTTCATTTCTTCTTCAGAGCATTAAAACAACTGCTTCTCCTTCATTTTCCTGCATGGATCAGATGTCTACTAAAAGTATTTAAAATAAAGTCATGAAATTCTTTAGAATAAAGTAATGTGTTTGTTGGTGATCCACACTCAGTTTAGTCAGTTTATTTCTGGACCTTCTGAAGACAGTTCCAAACAGTATTCCAAAAATATTTGGTTGGTTGTGAGTACCTTGTTATTTATTAAAGTTTGTGATAGTTTGGCTGTTGCTTAGGAGCAAGGTGTTCTTACAAGATGCTGGAATGGGTTGACATGGTAGCATTTAATAGCAACATCTCACTTTACAGCTTTGCATTTTCCAGTGGAGGTGAAAAAGACAAACTGTCAGCTAGGACTGACCGATTGCTGCCATGTTGGAGTGTTTGATAGACAACCACACATAGACCAACCACACCATAGATAATTGCAATCAGCATACACTAGTGGTGAGAATAAAGTTAAACATTGAGTGTTAAAAGATGCTATTTATGTTTCGTTTGCTTATGCTATTTTGGCACCTCATAAAGAAAAAATGTATTGGGACGTGTGTTCACGGCCACAGATCACAGAAGCATACTTGATTCCCAGTTTCCTTTTTGAGTCCATCTTTCCCTCCCTAATGTTAGAGTGATGGTCATTTATCAGCATATTAGAGGCTGTGGCGTTTGTCAACAGCTGAGAGGGTAACTCAAGCCTAATCCACCTACTCCCACCTCCTTACACAAACACACACACACACACACACACACACACACACACACACACACACACTTTCTGTCCCCCTCCTGGCACCCCACTTTAATGCTAGTGGGAAATCCCTTGCATGGTAAGTAAACTGAGCTGAATAAATGGCAGGCATAGTCACTATGTCTCAGATGAAGAGCGGAATAAAATCTTAATGTGGCTGGGAACCTGAGTAGTAAATAAAAATGTGAAATGTTAGACCAGTCAAACCGCAATGGAGTGTAAAGGCAAAAGCAATGTAGTGCAATATGCAATAACACGCAGTCTTCTGCATTGTTTATGCTTTTCATAACCTTGATTTCTAATGTATTGTCCCGTACTGTTGTAATGAATATCTTTAGGTGATGGTTACGAACGTTACATCCCTGCTGAAGACTGTGAAGGCGGTGGAGGACGAGGCCACTAAAGGCACACGTGCACTGGAGGCCACCATTGAGCACATCAAACAGGAACTCGCTGTAAGAAAATCATTCACATTATGCACTCACTCATTTTAGCTCTGGTTAAATAAAGTCCATCCTAGTAGCTAATATTGGCAGTGGTTGCTGGATGATTTAATGATTGATATTGGTATGATCCTGAAACTGTAAAGGCATACGCTGGTTTGAATAATCAGTCTGGCATGCTTTGAGGGTCTCTTTTTACACTTGACCCACAAACAGTGTTGCAAGTAGTCTCAGACCAATGAGTCATCTTTTTTGTGCATGTGTGAACATGCCAGACAAATGCAGGCCCCTCTATAATGGCCCACAAGAGAGCACATGAAGGCCTCAAACCTTCAAATGTATGCAAAATGAAATCCTTCCTAAGGCTGGGCGATAGGGCAGTGTAATCCGATAATCAGATGATTCAACAAAACACTGATCCTTGACAGGCGATGATAGTAGCCCTGGTTGAAACGGAGACTTGATGGAGCCTAATTAACAGGCCTAATTAAATCTTACATGGCTTGGCAAATAATATGAAATAATATCAACATGTATTTTTTTTTATTGTTATTGACCAAGCACCATCACTGGTGATGTTCTTGACAATACTGACCAGTCTGCTTGTGTTTCTCAGGTGTTCAGCAGTGCAGATCCACCTCCAAAGACAGCCACACCCGAAGAGTTTATCCGCATGACCAAAGGCATCACGCTGGCCACGGCAAAGGCAGTGGCTGCTGGGAATTCATGTCGTCAAGAGGATGTGATTGCCACGGCCAACCTGAGCAGAAGAGCCATTGCCGACATGCTGCACTCCTGCAAGGTGAAACAAATTCACACAATCCTTGCGTTTGCTCCCTCATGACAAAAAAACGCAAGCTCTTAGCTTAGTCGTGTGTTTTTATTTCTTTCTTGATTATTTTCACCTTCTCTCTTTTCTCTCTCTCTGCAGCAAGCAGCTTACCACCCAGAGGTGAGCAACGAGGTGCGGACACGCGCTCTGCGCTTTGGGACGGAGTGCGCCAATGGCTACCTGGGTCTCCTGGAGCATGTGCTTGTGGTGAGTTTAAATTGGCGCCCCCTGTTGCCTAGCCTGTTCACTGCTTCTGCAGTCAGGGGGGTCCTTTTACCCTGACACACACATACATTACCTCCTTAAGACATCTAGAGGTGTCATTAAGGGCAAACTCTGTGTGAAATACTTTAGATGTCATTTGACCTTGAGTCGCTTGTTATTTCAGTGTGGCAGTAAAAGCTGTGTGTCAGCCTCTGGCCTCTTCCACACTCTGACCCTTTCTTAGAGCACTACTGTTGTTGCATTAGACTCTAATTTAAGGTTGTCCAGTGATTGTCTGCTGTTACCAGAATATTGTGATATATTGGAAGGATCAAATATCCAACTCTGTTTGTTTGTTTGTTTGTTTTTTTTTTGGTTTTATTTTGGAGGGGGGGTTGTGCTTTGAGCGTCCTAGCCAGATCCCAGGTCTTCTGTATCTGTTTTAGTAGATGTTTTGATTTTTTTTCTAGTCCATAGTAATCTGTATGTGTGTTTTGAAGTAGACTGCAGCAGTCTAAATCCACACTGAATGCAGTTTCCCAAATTGCTGTATAGTCCTGGTTCTGGACAGGCTGGGGCTGGACTACAGCAGGCTTACACTATTACAATCCTGTGCAATACAGTACTGTATTTGTAGCATGTTATCACATGAAATACAGTGATCTGCTTCTGACTCTTTTACCCTCCTCCTTTCCCCCCTTTTTTTTTTTTTTTTTATTACCCTGACGTGTGTTTGTGTGTGTATATGTGCACAAACGTTACTCTGTTCACTGTGGTAGCCGGTGAGTAGGAGTTGATTGACCTGCACGAGTGTGTACCCGCATTGTGCGTGTGTGTGTCCAAAAAGATTAACAGCCTTTTGACCCCAAGAGATATTCTTACCCACTCACACATGGCTGAATAGAGTGGCTAGAGCATTGTTATTTTAAGACAATTGTTGGAATCTTTTCAGCCAAGGTCTGTCCTGTGGGTTCACACGTTTATATCTTTCAGAAAACAGTATACGTGATTGACCAAGCAACTGTCCAGTCAGAAACAATGCCTGATCAGACTGTCTGGAGACAGTGATTTTTTTCGTTAGTATGTAGACAAAGGGATGGATGAAGCTGACTCTAAATCATAAATAAAACCTAATGGAAACTCTTATTAGAATGAACTTCTGAATAGAAAAACTACCCTTCTGTCACTACATTCAGGTTATCTAAAATGGTCTTTGACAGTCAAGATTGGTAATCCAGGCAAAATAAACCCTATGCTTGTAAACCTTCTGGTTAACCTAGTAGAGCAGCCTAAGCAATTTATCAGCATAGATTATGTTTTTAGCTGGGTTTAATGGTTTAGCAGAGCTAACCAGGCTGGTCAACCAGCTTGCTTGTTAATCATAAGGTCATATTGATTTTGTTGGTCAGCCGTCTTGGTCAGATTCTGATAAACCAGCTTGGTCATGCTGGTTATGCTTGTTTAAAAAGAAAACCTGACCTATGCTGGTCAATGGATAAGCTGCAGCTGGCCAGGCTTTTTTTTTAACCAGTTCACCTTTCTCAGTTCTAATGGTCTTTTAGCCTGAGGTATTGAACACAATACACTTAATGCATCATGTAGATCACAGACTGCAGAATTTCAAAGAAAAGACTAAAGCAAGAATCACAGTAAAATGTTTGCAAAAGACTTAAAATATAGAATAAAACTAAAAATACATTTAGGTGTCTTTTTTAGATTTTGTTTCGTAATATTATAAGTAATAATATTACTGACCTGATTCTAAAGGTTTATGTGTATGTTAATAGTGTGTCTTATTGCAGTGCATTTTTTAGTTGGCATTTAGTTCAAATGCATGTTTGCTCCAAAAATGCATTATGTGCAATATATATCCCTTTATTTTCAGGCTGGAAGAAGGTGTTATATATGGGTTGATAATTATTTGATTTGAGAGAATGTGGGTGGGGGTCCTTGCTGTGTTCTCTGTGTTCTACCTCTGTGAGTTGCTGGGGCTGGGGCTTTACTTAGCACTCTATTTGAATAGGCAGGGAGAGGCATGCTTGCCAGCCCCCAGAGCCACCAAATTAATGACAAACACCTGTCATAGTCTCACCAGCACAACTCTGAAGGACGCTCTGAGGACACACACACTGAATCAGTAGTGTACAGCAGTTTAATTTGCTTCATTTCATTTTTTTGCATACAGAGTCACACTGCATTATGGAAAAAAATATTTTAAGTGTGTAGTTTTACCAATAACATCAGCCCTTAACCTTAATGTTACCTTAGCATGTTTGTACTTTGCTCACTGTAGGATTGTAGATAAGGTAAGGCTAAAAATGTGGATGAATTACGATTCCTTAGTGCATCTAAAGGAAATTAAGCACATACTGCACTGAATATTACTAAAATAATTTACAATCAATTATTGTATCACCACCTTCAGACTGATGCATCACAAAGCATCATGCATTTTGCACCCAATTGCACTGTACTGACTCTGATCCTGTGCTCATACATGGCATTAGGTGATGTATATGATCTCACTGCATCTTTGTCTGCCCACAGATCATCCAAAAGCCAAGTCACGATCTGAAGCAGCAACTGGCTAGCTTTTCCAAGCGGGTGGCCGGCTCGGTCACTGAACTCATCCAGGCAGCTGAAGCCATGAAAGGTGCTGAAACAACACCACAGCCAATGCAGACTTACTGTAGACTCAGCCTTACTGCTTACATAACCCATTATTCCTGTCACTCCACTCTTATAGCATGTGTGTTACATGAGATCATAATTTGACTTGTGTTTACTGAAACAGCTTGTGTGCATCAAATCCAGGTATAGTTGGTGGTGTTTGGTGCTTTCCCGTCCCCAAAGGATCCTAAGCCAAATATTGCGGACTCACAGACCTGCACTTTGAACAATTCCTGGCTGTTTTTCACATGATCAGCCATATTCTCCTTATAGAAAGCAAATCCATAGATAGTCAGGGTGCTAATACCCATGTCTGAATTTAACAGATGGTGCAGGAAAGGAGTATTGAGGGTAATACTGTGTGAGGATGTGCGTGTGCATGCGTTGAATGTAGATGGGATGGGTGGGCGATGGGGTAAAAAAATATTAATTGTAATGCACAATATGTCTCATGATATTGTGACACACATACCAAATGTATTATTGGTGCCAGATTTCTAAAAAAGCCAGTTAAGCAGGAGTAATTCTGCTCGTTGTAATGAAATATTCATTTAGCTGCCATTCTTTAAGTCATGCTGATTTCCACAATGCACTTAGGAAAGCATTTTGTTATCACAATGACAGAAATTATTATTATAGTTGTCCATCTTAATTGTCCTAATCTCCAGTTTTGTCATTTTTTTTCTGGGAAGGCACTGAATGGGTGGATCCCGAGGACCCCACTGTCATCGCCGAGAACGAGCTGTTGGGTGCTGCTGCTGCTATCGAAGCTGCCGCCAAGAAACTGGAGCAGCTGAAACCGCGAGCCAAACCCAAGGTGAGGGGGCTTTTTCCACTGCCTACACCCCTGCCCCCTCCCCCCCCCCCCCCACCAACAACCCCTGCCACCTGCTACAGGCTTAGCTGCTCCAGTCTCTTCCGGGGTGGGAGGGTTTAGTCTCAGACTGGGTTACTATCTGTAACTGTGTCCTTACTGGGGGAGTAATTTTCTCATCAGCTTTATTATACTCAACAGGTGATTGGGGCGAATGGGTAATACACAATAATAGATGCCATGATCATTTTGATTCAACTTATTTACTTCATTAAAATTACTCCATGATGACCTAGCATTTTTTAGTTTGCAGTTGTCATGACGATAACCCATATTTTTAGTCTTATAATGAGAAACCTAAATATGCACACCCATTTATAGTATAACTTATTATTTAAGTTATATATATTGATCATCACAGTTTTATAAGAGCCCTAATCTATTAACATGTCTGATTATAAAGGGTTTTGCCTTAAAACTGTTCATGCTTTGTGCTGAATGATTGACCAGAATCTACTGGGAATCAATGTGTCCCTATATTCTTGTTTGCCTCACACAGTTTGCACTGGGACGAAAGGTAACCCAGAAAGTAATCTCTGAAATATGGCTTGCAGCATGCAGTGATGTGCACATTCAATGAATCACTCTCATTTCAGACAATGTTGGAAACAAACCCAGCTGCCATTGTGCTGTGTTCCATCCTTCCTGCTGAATGTATTTTACACTGCCATATAAAAAAGCATTAATGTAGTTTTGCTTTGTTCGTTTGAACAGGAGGCAGATGAGAGCCTGAACTTTGAGGAGCAGATTTTGGAGGCAGCCAAGTCTATTGCTGCAGCTACCAGTGCATTGGTGAAGGCTGCATCAGCTGCACAGAGAGAACTAGTGGCCCAGGGCAAGGTGAGCCAGAGCCTCTCTTTAGAGAATTCCTCTTAATGTTCTTTCAAAATGCATGAACTCAACCCTCACCTTCTCGTCCTCATCTGAGGAGCAGTGGATTTATCATTAAATGATGGAGCTTTTAGCAGCCTATGATGTATTTTATCAAACCTGTCTTGAGAAAAAAACAGTTCTGCTGTGGAAGTGATGATCTTTGTTGTGGTGGTGGTCCTAATGACGGAGGAACATTTTTATTTGAAATAATTGAAGAGAACTTGTAGAAAAAGACTCCCTAGGGATATAAGTCTGTCTTTCGTTCCCGTTGCTTAGGTTGGGGCCATTCCAGCAAATGCAGTGGATGACGGACAGTGGTCTCAGGGTCTCATTTCAGCGGTGAGTTCTGTTTAGGCTGGATAAATGTTTTTCTCACATAAACGCACACTTAGCCCACAGTTTAAGCCATCAGTCTTAGATCAAGCAGGTACTGTTTGAAAGCTGTATAAAACAAACTGAAACTTGTGCTTATAATTCAAAACAAAGATTTAATTAGACTTGAACCTCGAACTACTAATTTACAGAAGCACCTGCTCAGCCTGTATAATATGTATATTTTTATTGGTGCTTGTAATATTTATGTAAACATACTCATTTTGTGTTCCAGGCCCGTATGGTAGCTGCAGCCACCAATAACTTGTGTGAAGCAGCTAATTCGGCAGTGCAGGGCCATGCCAGTGAGGAGAAACTCATCTCCTCAGCCAAGCAGGTGGCTGCCTCTACTGCCCAGCTCCTCGTGGCATGCAAGGTTAAGGCTGACCAGGATTCGCAAACCATGAAGAGACTGCAGGTCAGTTTAGGGGAGGGAGGGGGTGGGGGGTGACTTATGGTGTGGATTTTGTTACACTATATGTCCAAATGTTTGTGGACATCACTTGCATTTAGCTACTTTAAGTTGCACCTATTGGAGACACAGATGTTCATATGCGCACACACAGCTTGTCTAGTCCCTGTAGAGAAGTTATTGGACTCTGTAAGCAGATAAACATGAAACTATTGGCACCATGCCTAATGCCAGGCGTGGGCTAATACTTGCATAGTAGGAGTAATAAAATATGTATATGCATTTATACATATATGTAGACTAAAGTGTTAATTATTAATATATATATATATATATATATATATATATATATATATATATATATATATATATATATATATATATATATATATATATATATATTTCTCCCTCTCTCTTTAAAACTTGGATGACTGCAATGGTTTCTTTCTGGCTGGAAGCTATAGAGCCTTACAGAGCCAGATGACTCTCTTGTCTCCAGTAACAATTCCTTTTGTCTCCAGTCACACAACAATAAAGTGGGCTGGGGTGCTAGAGACACGTCAAGAGCCAGGAATAGGCCTGGGTCTCAGTATTTAGGGTCGCATGGCACTTCCCCCTGGGTGCAACTGTCCTGTTTGGCTTAGGCCATTCTATGTTTAGACCCTATTATTCTTATCTTGCAACTATGGATATTTTGTGTGATTATATGTGTGATTCATCACAGTGGAGCAGCAGATATGCTTTGAGAGATCTTGAAAAGTAAGTGAAAAAATGAGTGTTACAATAATATTTTGCTCGTGTAATCATATAATGAATATGGTGGCATATCATATCAGGAATCTTTTAATAGCAAATCCGAATCTTAAGTTAAGGCGAAGGGAGGTGATCGTGAAAATATTCGTCTTTCAACCAGCCATTAGCCTTTTGGTGGTTCCATCACCACTTGTGTCATTAGGAAGCTCATTATGATTCTGGAAATAGTCCCGTCCACCTAAGATCTATGGAGCATACACACGCTCAGAAGAGCACTATGGCATCTCAAGTTCTCAAATCCAATCAGCAGAGTCTTAGCTCCTTAGTTCTGTGGAAGCAGCTGCGTTGGGCTCTTGCCACTCATATGTGGATTTCATGTTTCTTCATTCAGGGCACTGCTTTACTCTTTGGTTGTCACTAGAAATCCAGACACCCTGGATGTTCTGTTAGAAGGGAAGTAGCAGGTCTTGGGTAATCAGGCCTTTACTGTCATGAGGTCTGATGTTAAATTTGAGGTGTAATTACAAAACACAAGTCAGGTACCAACAGATATATCCTGATCCTGAGTTGTGTGCACTAAGAAGGTCTCCCCTATAAAAGCTTCAGATATGTGGAGAATAGGAATTTTAAAAGAATTCTTAACCTTCTTTTTGAGAGACAGCTTAATTTTTTAACTGCTTGTGAATTGGAAGAATTTGAGAGGAAAGTGTCGTCTTGTACTGCTTTTGTCAGTTGACTCATGTCTTGTTTTATTAACATTTCATCATCTTTGGCAGAGCTGAAATAAACACTAACTGGAGGGAATTAACGTCTGGTTGAGACCAAGATTATACACAAGTTGTTCCAGAACTGACGTCCCAGATCCAGTTCCATAAATGTAGCAAACTTGTTCCACTAAACATCTGAATCTGAATTCTTTTGAAATGCTCTGGTAGTTTGAGTCTATAACTGATAACATACTAAGGGTTGATATCAAAGTACAGTCAGGCTGACTGTGTGTGAAGTGCTTTGTGTTCAGCAGAACTGTAGTGTTCTGGCTCATGTCATGGCCAGTCTACCCTGGCATTTACTGAAAAGGCATAAATCTAAAGCTCTAACAGACAAGAAGGCTGAGCTTTGAAACCCTTTCAGCAGCAAGATACCTTCTCTCCTCCCTTGTTGCCTCAAAAGGCAAAACAAGGAAAAAAATGTTTGAGCAAGGGCTGCCAGAGGAGTCACTGAGACGTGTGTTTTGTTTCGAGTGAATCATGGGCAAACTTCTTGCTTGTCTCTCTCTCTCTCGAAGTGCATTGCCTTTTAAAGCCATCTCCAGAGTCCACACAGAAGCAGTGTTATGGTTCACCACAAACTCTTCAGGAGGCCTGCATTCCTCTCTTACTCACTTTACACTTTTATATGTAGATGAACACTGAGAGCAATTGGATCCTTGGTTAGCCTGGATATTCTTACTAAAGTGCCTGATCTGTGGTTAATATGAGTGCTGAGGAGAACCAGGGTTCAGAACCTATGGTTTTGGCTGAAGCTTTTGAAGGTAGAACTTGCTTAGCTGCTCATTTTAAAGCCTGTTTGTTCACAAAATAAACTCATTGATTGAAACCAGCTCCAATAGTTAATCAATTAAACACAGTAAACAAGTTAATTAAAATAAGACATTTATTAGGAGGCTCCCAACTGATGAATCCCAATCACCAGGAGATTGCGGTTTGTTGCCAGGAATCCCAGAGAGCACATGGCCTTCTCTCTCCCTACCTGCTAGCCAGTGCAGGCATCTCTTAGAACAGAACATCACTAATAGAATTTGCAGGTAGCCTTCTCCTCCAAGCGTGTTACATGTGCATGCATGTTGAGTGTGTGACATCGAATACAGTATACTATCACATCAACCCACATCAGTCAAATGGTGAGGATGCTAGGAATGCTAATTGCTAGGAAACATAATCTCATTCTTTTTGTGTGTTGTCTCTCTAGGCCGCTGGCAACGCTGTGAAGAAGGCTTCAGATAATCTGGTGAAGGCAGCGCAGAAGGCCGCATTTGAAGCACAGGATGACCAGGCCGTGATGGTGAAGAGCAGGATGGTGGGCGGCATCGCTCAGGTGAGGAGAAATAAACCAGTAGTTAATTTTGCTGGCCATACCATAAGTCTAATCACTGCATCAGTTTTTTATAAATCCAAGAATCCCATAAAAACTGTTGAATGGAAAACAAAATTATAAAGATAGATGTTATGCTATGTTATTATGGGTGTCAGGAGTTTTAATAAGTGTTATTTGTATTGATGATGATAAAGATTCTGATCTATTACAATATCTGTTTAAAGTACATAGAGGTTAGAAAACTGCATAATTTTTTTTCAGTATATTATATGATTTATATTCCACCAGCATATAATAACTATTGGCACTCATATTTGTGTATCCAATACAAAATAAACATAAGAAGATATTCAAAGTATTAACTAAGTAATCAAATCATTACATAAGTTGTTTTAAAGTACAGTAATCAAACTGTTGTGATTTACCACCGTGTGATGTGTTTTGCATTAAATATGACAAGTGAACAAGCAGCCCAATTTTTTCAAGATCACATAATCTATGTTTCTATTGTAACATTTGCAAATTTTAAACGGTTTTCACTGTCGGAAACTGCAAAACTAGCCTGCTTCATCTTGGCGCTTAAAATGAGGGGATTTAAACATTTTAACTATCTTTAGAGCAGTTTGGACTACCCTTGCTCAGCTGTACATGGCTGCAGCTTTACCAATTCAGAGATGCCAGGCAGCAGAGTACTACCCTCATTAAACCTATCATGACAAACCGTTAGGACGATGGGACGAAATGTTATTTAGTTTTTTGATGAAATGATCAGTAAAGGGTTGGCTGGAAAACCCACTGCAGATTGCTTAAGTTCACATTTATGAGTTACCTTAGTGGCTTTAGAAGCAGTGTGTGTATCTGCGAATGCTAACTCTTGTGTGTTTTATGTGTGTGCGTGTGTACAGATCATCGCCGCCCAGGAGGAGATGCTGAGGAAGGAGAGAGAGCTGGAGGAAGCTAGAAGGAAACTGGCCCAGATCCGGCAGCAGCAGTACAAGTTCCTACCCTCAGAGCTGAGGGAGGACGGCCAGGAGCAGTGAGGGGCACCAGACCTCTCCTCACACACACACAGCAAGCACATACACAAGCCAACCACTCAGGGCTGCTAGGCCTGAGCGCTTCTTCTATTCACAAGTTTTGCTGCAATCACAGGGCTAGCAGGCTTGCAGGAGCAACATTTGGGCTAAATAATTAAAGACATACAGTGGGTAAAAACTGAATCGTATCAGGATGTCTATTTTTAAAGTTGTTTATTTCTTTGTTTATTTGTCCCTTTAATGAACTCAGTCTTGCCTCCTGTGAGTTTTTTTTTTTTGTTTGTTTGTTTTTGTTTTTTTGCAGAGTGTAAGCAGGCATCTGTGCTTTTTAATAGAGCAATGTGATTTACATTAGTGGTAGATTTGTTAGATTTAGTTAGGACATATCTAGAATGCATGGGTGCTTACTGCGGCTACACTTGTTTTAATTCTCAGTACTCATTTCACACACACCTCAGCTGATGGTTGACATTTGGGTGTTGAACAATAGTATTTTTTGAGAGCTGAATGACTAGATGCAAAGAGGTTTATGGTTTCTGGGTTATGGGAGTCTACTAACAAAGACATGAGGGTTTATACCCCGGATTGACCAAAGCGAGGGTTTGAGAAACTTCTACAGCATCAGTGAACAACGGGGAGGTCGGGGAGAATTTTTTAAACAGTGTTTGTAACGTTTCCAAAGAAGACGTGATTGGTTTGAATGTGGAGATGGTAATGGCTGTCAGGTAAGCCTTCTCCTGGTCATTTGAACGAGGCACAGTCGACTGCATATTTTATGGCAATTGGACCATTGTGCAGTGATTAACTTTGCGATGAAACAATTCATAGAGAGAAAACATATCATTTTTTAAAAAGAAAAGAATAATAAAGCTACGAAAAATGTGTTACAAATGGTATCTTCTATTAAATTTATATGTTAATACATGTTTGTCAGTGTTTTGTTGTTTGTATGAACAGTTAAGCCTCCTGGCAGTTCTGTCGAACCTTTTGTTGTGGAGTATAAAAGCCATATTTTCTCAGATATCTTGTTTCTAATTATGAACATTACTGATCAGTTTGGTGCTATAAGATGGTTGAGTTCCACTTTGATATTAACTGTTAGCATCAAATTGTAACAGTAGACTGAAAGGGTTCGGACAGGCAATGCTGTGGCATTTGCAGAGTTTTTGCCGTTTTTGAGACGGAATAAAGACATTTGTATCTGTGTTCTGTATTAACAGTAATGCCACAATGAAAGTCATCTAGCCAGACATGAGCATTACAGTTATGTTGCATGCAGTGCATTTTAAAGTGCCTCCATATGTCTTTCATAACTGTAAACATAACTGTTAACTTTTTTCCCATTTTAAGTGCACTTAGTTCTTTGTCTAACTTAAATCATATAAATTCACTCTTTTCCAAAGACATCTTGTTGCCTTTCTTGTGTTTTCTTTCTTTTAATTATCTCTGTTATCTCTGAGAAGAACCTGGGAAGTGGATATTGTAGATTTAGAAGAGGAGAAGACTGCATTATAAGGAGGGGTCAGCTTGTTGCAGTGAATCCTTATGAGTGCTTTCACTCCACTCTGCACTAGTAGGCTGATAAAATCAGCATATTAAATTTTAATTAGAATTAATGCAACAGCCCATATTGGTCAGTTTAACAGAAGACACCCTCTGTATCTCTTTCTCTCTTACACGCTCACACAGACGATGTGAACACACTACCCATAGATCAACCACTTCATCTGTTGAGCCTTCTTACTGCTGCTGCATGATAAAGGTCTTAACTAAGTGGTTTCTATCCCAAGTAGACAGTGGAGATCCTTACGTGTATGAAAAGAAAGGTATCCTTGAAGAAATGTATTAGTAAAACTGTAAAATGTGACCTCAGATTCCACATCTTGGTGAGTGACATTTTTATAGGGCCAATTTCAGTTCTCAATGACAATTATTTGCATAATTCATTTGATGGGAGAGCCATTATGAATGAAATTAATCAAAATTCAGTTTCCACAGCAGAAAAATTATATTCACATGTTCAAATTGAGGTGACACCACAGGTAGAGCCTGTGTCACACCGCTCCAGGGGTCTGGGGTTTGTGAGGCCTCCCTCTGCCTGCATGGGTTTTCATCAGAGTACTCCTGTTTCCTCCCACCTCCCCAAAATAAACATGGTATGTAAATTGGGTAAATGCTAAATTACCCCTAGGTGTGAGTGAATGGTTGTGTGTGGTCCTTTTGGTGGACTGGCACCCTGTCCAGGGGGTATTCCTGTCTTGTCTTGTGCCAAATATTTCCTGTTAGGCTCTGGACCCTCCAAGACCAGGAAGAAGCAGACATGAATATGAACTAATATTTTATAAGATTTAAGAAAACTGTCACATGCGTTCAGTTCCCAATCCCCACAGGACAGCACTGCAGTGGGTGATGTAGTAAAAATATTATATCACAGTATTTAAAGATGATGCACAATATTTGAGGCAGTGTTCTGACGTGGACAGATAATATCCCACACACAGCACAGATTAGTTTTATTGTCCAGGGCTATTTATGCAGTTGACCAGTGTGCTCTGAAAGGTATCCTGTGTATCACAATACCCTGCAGTATTGTCCTATTGCCCAGCTCTAGTGAGCTGCATTCTCTGACGTGATGAAGCTCCATCTAATACCTTTGGGATGAGCCTAAGTGCAGTTTGTGATCCAGGACATCATCCAACATCACTACCTGACCTCGCTAATGCTCTTATGGCTGCATGCCATCAAATCCTCACATTAATGTCCCAACATCTAGTGCACAGCCTTCCCAGAAGAGTAAAGGCTGTTACTGCAGCAAAGGGGGGCTATTATTACAGCTACCTGACAGCAGGAGAAACGCTGGACGAGCACAACAGCCTGGTGTGAGGCTGAACACACAGTTCAGTGCCCTCACCGTGGAGGAGAAATCAGCGCCTCCCAAACATGGACATAAAACCTTAACATGGACATAAAACCCTGCAGCCCTCCTCCGAGTGACGTCCCTCTCTCGGTCACCGCCTTTACGGCTCAACTTTCCAAAAAAAGTCTCGAGTTCCTTCTCAGATGGACATGGCCACGCCTCCACCTCGCATACGCCACGCCCACATGCCTTCATTGCTCCTCCCCGTCGCCCAATCTGCCTGCTGTGTGCCTCCTCTCTCCTCTGCTGGGTTTCTGTCTCCTCAGTTCAGCCTCACAGTCCTGAGCAGCCGCTCCACGTCCTTCTCCGAGCAGCAGAGACCCAAAAGAAGCAGCCATGGAGGCCATCAAGAAGAAGATGCAGATGCTGAAGCTGGATAAGGAGAATGCCATAGACCGGGCAGAGCAAGCTGAGGTTGACAAGAAGGGAGCGGAGGACAAATGCAAACAGGTACTTTAGTGGGAGGGAGTGAGTTTGACCTGCCAAGGCTCTGGGGAGTCACCCTAAGTCACCCTGAGTCTTCAGGAGCAGATAAAAGGGCAATTCAGGGGGGTTCTTTAGGTACTGGGACACAGTAAAAGGTCCCATTTATAACTAACTTTTGACAGTAGTTCCTTTCAGTCATTTAGAATGACTCTACTAGTGAACATCATCTGAAATAGTGTCCTCTATTACCTGATGGTCCAGAATCCACTGTTCACGGACGATTAGGATGGCAGAATAAACAGATGAGGCCCTGACACCCATCCAAATGCTCAGTTAGACGGACACACCCATGCCTGGCTGTGAAACTTAAATAAAGATGATTCCTCTTCATAGAGCTCAAGCAAACACGCTGAATGTAAAGCTAATAGAGTGGTAATCGTTTAGAAGCTGCTCTGAGTAATTTACTGTTTGACTACTCATTACAGTGAGTACAGGCTACGACATTTGTCACCTTTAGTGCACAAGAGAGTAACAAGAGGCTTCGGTCACATCATCAAGCACCATGGTTATTAAGTCCTAGTGAACTTCTGCTTTAGTGCACAAGACCGGATGACCATAAAACCCAAAGCATCATCAATACAGTGATGTCTCCTGTGTAGGAGTTCCTTCTGACAACTCTATCTCCGTGCTTAAGTGGCCCGCTGGTTAGGCTCGAGTGACATTCCCAGTTATTCGACTAAATACGACTTATAATATCAAGTGGCGCAGGCCGGGGGCCAGCCGGTTAGAGTTTTATTATAGACCAGGTCAGATTCTTGGTGCGAATGAGTTACAAGTCACCAGCATCCAAAGGCGCAGTCCATAAATTTGCACTCTGATTGGAAAGCTAAGGAGATGCTTAATTACATTGTTGTAATCGAATACAGTGTGATTTTACTCTGTTTTCACTGCCAGGAGGCCCAGAGAGAGGTCAATGTGGACTCTGGGCAGCCTTTATATTCAGCTCACCTGGATCAGCGAGACATTTTACAATAGTAACCATTTAAACAGTGTATTTGAGGTGATGTAAGTTAAACAGGCTCTCTCACATATCTGAGGAGGCTCCAAAAATAAGGAGGCGGCTTTCAGTTGTCTGCAAACCTTTCAGTGGATTGTTCTTTAGGGAAGCATTTTAGTAAATAAGGCGATGGAATGAGTGAATGTGAGGAACCCGTACTTTAACGCACTAATATAAAGGTTCTTTAAACATTTTAAAGCCACAAAGCGTATTCCCCTGTCCCTCTCCCGCCCTTTTTCACAAAACATTGTAATGTAGTTTTCACACTGGGAAAATTTCACTACCCGACCCTTTTAGTCCGTATTTGAAAACTAAGCTATTAAAACAGCTTGTTTTGAAATCACTGTTTTTGTGATGTCACAAAAACCTACGCGTTTACATACCCCCCCCCTCCCATTCAGCCTACTGCAGTTTAGCTCCGCCCATTCACACTGAGGTTATAAGGAGTGTTTAAGGAGGTTTTAGCCCAGGCACCTTCATTAAATCAAGCGCAATACAGGACAGCCAATCAGATCAGAGATCATTCAAATATGTCTTAAAAAGGCTTACTAGGCAACCTAATGGAAACAGCCTGTTTAATTCTAAGGGAGAAAGGGAGGTTGGAAAATAATCATTAACTTAACTATTATTCCAAATAAATATATTAATAAATAAATAAACAAAAAGAGTGGGCCTTTAAAACGGCTCTTCTTCATCCCAGATATCTTTTTAAACATAGTTCTTTAAAGAACTTATAGTGGTTCTTTTATGGCATTGCTCAAATAATATTAATGTTCATATTTACATTGATTTCAGGGCTGCTTTTACTGCATTTCTACTACAGGAAATTCTACATTGAGGGCATCATTTGTGTTATTTTGCCATCCTTCCGCCGGCACTGATATTCCTCCTCTTTCCTTCTACAAGTCCCACGCCTCTTGGGTTGTAAGAACACTCTTGACCTCGGTTTGCTTTGTCTAACTCTCCTCGGTAAAGAGGGAATTCTGGCTCCTGATGACTTGCAGCAATCGATGAAGACCGCCTCTGTTTCATTCTTTCCCATTGTGTCATTCCTCTGCCCTTCCAACACCGCAGACATTTCTCTGTGGTTTGTACTGGACCATGTTCATCCAGTGAGGGGGCTTCTTTTCACCTTAGTGCCAAGGCCCCCGAATTACCAGTCTGTTCCTTTTTCATGGTTTTGTCAGTCGACAGGCTGCATAATCTGCTCCTCATTTGTAGGTATTTCCTTTCTTAAAGAGGCATTTAGTCCTCGGAGGCTTTTGGAGTTTGGACGCTCTCTCTTTTCACTTCTCATCTCTTTTATGTAAGAAGAGCCGGCTGCAGCATATACACAGAAGCATGTGTCCTTGAGCATTTGCCAGTCCTTGGATATGTGTGTCTGTGTGTAATACAATACAGTTTTCCAACGCGATGTGAGTTAGCCAATGGGTGGCCGCTAGGCCTCACTTATTTAGACTTCAGTGTCTAAATCTGAAGATTAAAATCTGTCGTTCTTCTTCTTCTTCTTCTTCTTCCTCTTCATTCGGTCTCACTTTCTCTTAATCCCATCAGTCACTTCGGGTCATATATAGGACAAACTGTTCTTCCTAATAAGCTTCGTTCCACATTCTCATTCCTTCTTCAGGGCTTGTACCAACCGATAGCATCCTTGATCTATTTTGTGCTTCCCTTCCCTCTTCAAATTCTGCACAATGGGATCAAGGTTGTGTGTGTGTGTGTTTGGAGGGTCAGATGTTACCCCAGACCCAGCCCCAGCATTTGGATGCTGAAGGCCCAGGCCACATCTGACGTCGGAGATACAATTCTTCGCATAACTTGAGCCCAAATCAGGCAGAGTCTGTCTGCTCATCCATCAGGAGCACATAGCGTTCACACCAGCAGCCCTGGCTCTGTCACTCACAATGGGCTTTTTATAGCCTTTTTATTTCAGGCTTATAGCCTATTGTGTCTCTCTCCTCACTTTGGGCAGAGGGGGGCCTGCAGGTGAAGCTTAAATAAGCAGTCCTATGAGCCAGTGTGTCTCACATATGTTAACCAAGACCTGTTTAGTGACTAGAGTTTTTTCAGTTTAGCACTGGATTTATGAGGCTGGCGTTGGTAAAAAGTAACAGAAGTTTATGTAATGCCAGGTTTCACTATACTAGCTTAGTTATACTAGTTATTTAGAGCCCCCCAAGCCATAAGGCCCCCCCAAAAATCTATTCAGCGTGATTTTTCCTGATGGAAAGAATTAAGGGGCCCATATTAAGGGACAGCAAATATTTTTGTATATTTAGGAATTTCATAATAATTGTGCAGACATTGATCAGACATTGACATTGATTGACAAAGTTTAGACCAAATGTTCACATATAGAAACCAAGCTGCAAACTACAGTATTTACTGTTATTCTCCTATTCAGTCTATAGCACTTTAGCCCCGCCTATTCTCACTGAAGTTATAAGGAGCGTTTCTTTTATCCTGCTAACATAGGTGCTAATTCAGGACTGATACATATCTCAAAACAGAGATCATTTACATATGTAAGTCTTCAAAACACAGTAACGGATAAAGTGAAGATGTAAAATGGTCATAAAAGTGAATTATTTATTATTAATACCATTTATTAATATAAATATAAATTTATATTCAGAGTGAAAGTGAAACACCTGAATGGGACAAAAGAAAATAATAGACAAATGTAGGATATAGGCACTTTATCCCCTAAAAATGAACAATATAGACTTAATATTTCACATCTACTGTGACTACAATGCAAACAAGCTGTTTAACAAGTTAGTCCTAAGGTGTTAAACAATTAGACCCACTGGTGGATCCTGGGATTGTTAATGTGTTACTTCTATGTATATTCCAACATGCAAGAACTTATGATAACAGTGGTTGGTGAGCCCTCAAGCAGGACGTCAGTTAGGGTCACCAGAAACAGCCCCGCCATGTCCACTGTGTTTGGGGTGAGGGTGAAATTGTGTACATTTGATTTTCGGTGAAGTTTTCCTTTAACCTGTGCCCGGGAATCCACCCTTTTGGCCTACGCCTGTTCTTATAATTGGAGGCCCTCAGTTCCTCACACATCAAAGTGGCTGGTTTCGGTTCATTGAGGAATGCCTTGGCTCTGCGATCTTATGCGCTTACCCAGGAAGCTTTAATCATGGCCGCCCGTGGACCGTGGTCTATTTTCATAGCCGGAGTTGTGGTTTCCACTCCCATATACAGTAGCAGGCCGTCTCCAAGGCCTAGAAGAACACAATAAATAGATTCCATTTTTATAAGAGCCTAGCTAGATATGTGCTATGCTACAGCCGCCTGGCTTCTGGCTAATGCGCTGGAGGGGGGTTTATTTGATGTGTGCTGAAAGGGGAGAGTGAGCATCACCAGCTGCAGGCCTGGTGAAGGCTTTCACCATGGAGGCTGTGACTACATTCCCGTTATAATCCTGTCCCTCTGCCATCTTCACGTCATCCTCAGCCTGCCTGACCTTCAGCGCGGCACCACAGATTTATACCTCCAGCTTCAGATAGAATAACGTTTGTACAGCACTGAAGCAGCCTAAGCCATGAGAGGCCTTCAGTGACTTTCCCAGGCTTAAAGGGTGTCCTGAGGCACAATTTGAAACAGATTGTTAACAATGTTAAAAAAGAACTTTTAGAAACCTCAATTTTTAAAAGAGGTGTTATGCGAGTCAGGACAGTGTTAAAAACACTTCAGATGGGTGTGAAAATGTTTGATTAGACCTTTATGAATGTGCACTGTGGATCAACATACCAGAGACAATTGCATTCCTGGTATCTTGCACCATCATGAATGGAGAGTGTCAGAAATCTGAACTCATTTTAATATTTAATTATAGTATTAGGTCTCATGACAAGTAGTTTGGAAGCTACTTACATCTAATGTAGCAAGGAAATTGCTCCCAGCTGACTGTCCATGAATGTGGACACCATGCATGCATAACTGATGTAGTTGATTAAGAGTGGGCCATAGCTGCCAAGCGACATAACAGCTAAATATTATTATTGCACGATGGCTGCATGAAAACAGGTGTGCTTGAGCTGGAAAACCACAAAACTGTGGAGGAATCTGGAATCTGGTCCTCCAGGACTCGTAGTAGATAAGGAATGATAAGATCAGTAACTGTATTATAGGCCTACGTTTAAGGGGCTAGAGAGAGGCCAGCTCTGGTGTGTGGCTGTGAAAAAAGGTTGGAAAACAAAAGTAATTCAGAGAATTTTAGTAGATCTACATTGTGGTCTTACATCTGGAACTGTGCTCCAGAAGGAAAACCAAATAGAAAAACCTGGACCCTATGAAGTTTTGTGTTTTTTGCATTCTTTTAAGCAAATCTATTAATGATAAAATGCCTAAAAATGTGAATAAATAAATAAAAATGAAGTTGTTTTGAACATAATAAGAAATAAGAAATAGTTATTTTGACTGGATTTAAGATTATTTCTTAGCAGTGCAGCTAAGAGGGGGTTACAAACAGGTGGGGTTAATTGGTGTGTTAAAGACCTGATTAACTGACAGTACCACCAGAATAATAATATCCTGTGTGTGTGTGTGTGTGTGCCAGCTGGAAGAGGAGCTGCAGGGTCTGCAGAAGAAGCTGAAGGGAGTGGAGGACGAGCTGGACAAATACTCAGAGTCACTGAAGGATGCGCAGGAGAAGCTGGAGCAGGCTGAGAAGAAGGCCACAGACGTGAGTGACACACAGTAACACACACACACACACACACACACACACACTCAGAGACTATACACCTACACACTATCATGATATCAATTACATTTGGATTTGGTCAGTAATCAGAATATTGAATTTCAGAGCATTTGTCATTTGACAACATAGTTTATTTCTGATTCCACATTTAAAACTGGCTAATATAGATTTGGCACTATTTAAGCACCTACACTGTCTATAGTGTTGAAAGTCAATTAATAAATTGTCTCGTCTATATCTGGACATTTACTGAAGCCCAGAAATATAATACTGTATATTAAAATAAACATGATGGATGCGGCCATAATTTAAACACCTTATAACTGCTGTCACTCTATATGAACACATAAACGGGTGAAGATGCCTGAACATAAATTACCACTCTGATCTCTCTCAGTTTCTCTTTCGCCCCTGTGTGGTCGCAGATGGTACCGCAACCAGTCTTAGCAGTGTGTGCCTGTCAGTCACTCTGACTTGGGCCTGTCCTGCTCTCCTTACCACGCCATTAATCCCTGCCAAGGGACGACTGAGCAGCAATCTTGCTGTTGACAGCTGCACCGAAGAAAGTGCCAAACACTCCCCACTATCACATTCTGTAAACACTTCATAAAGCCTGTCAGCACCTCCAGCTAGGCCCCATGTGCTTTAATCTTTCTGACAAGATAGCCAGAGTGAGAGTCTGTTCGACTCTGGTGGAGGAGATGAGCTCTTATTTCTTATATTTTTATAACTGGCATCACGCTCTTGTCTCAACAAGTGAGAACAGTTAGAACGAGGAAATCGAATATAGGAAAGACTACACTGGGCTGGCTTTGTAGGCTTTAGTCGTCTCTGCTGTATGCCTTAAATACACGATAGTCAGTCAGTGACTGATTTTTCATTAACACTGATTTTTTATCAACACTCAACGTAAGCCCTGCGTTGAAGATGGGCATCTATAAGTAGACTATCAAGCATCACAAATACACCACTGGAGTCATAACATTAAAACCACTTGCCCAGTATTGTGTTAGTCTCCTTTATGCAGCTCCGACCCGTCGAGGCATGAACTCCACAAGACAAAGCCAGCACTAGCTTTTCAGTCTGATTGGGCCAAACTTTAGATTACGCTTCACTCCCAATGCGTATCACTGAGCCTTGGGCGCCTAACCCTGACCCTGACCCTGTAACCAGTTCACCAGTCCTATCACTTTTGGTAGGTACTGATAACTCCATACCAGAGACACCCCACAAGACCTGCCGTTTTGGAGAGGATAGCTCTACAAGGCTAAGGTTTGGCCTTTTGATAAAGTGGGTCAGATATTAAAGCTTGTCCATTTTTCCTGCTTCCAATACATGGACTTCAGGATTTGACTGCTTACTTGCTACATCCCACCTCTTGACAGGGGCCATTGTAACCAGATCAATGATCAATGTCATTCACTTTTTCTATCAGTGGTTTTAATGTTATGGCTATGTCAGTAGTGATTATATAGAGACACGCAGCAGTCTAAATGCGATGACCTCATGCTGAAATCTAAACAGCGTCTGTCAGGGTCACCGCCCTTTCCGGCTAATGTTCCATGATTACACCCTTTCCACTGGAGTTCTCACCCAATTTGTAATCCGCACCAACTGACCCCTTAGTATTATTCTAGTTAAAGCAAACCCTTTCCTGCCATTAGAGTCAGCAGATAATAAACCGGTCACTCCAGAGCTCATCAAGCAAACACTGTCAGAACCACCATTTATACCTCTAGAACCCCTTTGAGCCACACGTTCTACCATTCAGTTATTCATCTTAAGGCCTATTATTCAGTAACTACTAGGACTGATTTGACACCTACCCTGAAACTAGTGAGTAAGTAAAGCTTTGAGGCCAGACAGTCCATTTATTAATTACAGTAAATATTGTGTGAAATAATGATGCTTAATTAGACAAATAATCACACCGCCCATTAAAGAGCAGCAATTCAGAGAAGCTGTAATGGCTTAGATGCTCTTCATCTTTCTAACAGTGAACGAGGAGCCATCAGCACTGTCAGCTAGATTCAGAATAGTTGTCATACTATACACCAATCAGCCATAACACCTGTCAGCAGTCAGTTCTTGAAGTTGATGTGTTGTAAGCAGGACAAATAAGCAAACTTAAGGCTCTGAACCACTTTGGGAATGGCCAGATTGTGGTGTTCCCAGTATGCAGTGGTCAGCACCTACCAAAGGTGCTCCAAGGAAGGGCAACAAGGTCATGGTCGCCCATCTGGTCCGATGATACTTTTATTCAGAATTGCATCTAGAATTCCTGTTGTTTTGTAAAAAATCAGTAATCTTACATGCCTAAATAAAGATATTCACATTAAAGGGTTAATCTTAGAAGCAGCAAGATTTGATCAGTATTAAATGCAGTGTTCAATCTGTATGAAATATTGTTCTGTCCAAACAAAAACACAGACCAAAGAGGAAAAAGTGTACTGGCAGTGAGCCAAACATAGCCTTTACATTAATCATATGGAAATGCAGTCCTCCATAAATAATAGGGAAGCATTTCGGGCGTTTAAGGCCACAGCTGGCTGAAAAACCACGACACTGGAAGACAAGGACATAGAACAGAAGGGAGAGAAAAAAACAACCTAGTAATATATGGGATTGTTTGAGTGTGTGGCTGAGTGGTGGATATCCCCCCTGGGCCTTTGTATTATTATTATGTGACCAAAGAAGGAAAAGAATTGGAAGAATGCAGCCATTTGTTTACAGTGAACCAAAGTAATGCTTTCCAGCTCTAGTGTGTCTTTTCCAGACAGCGGTGTGAAAGGCAAAGGCATGTGTGAATCACGTTTAATGCTTTTCTAAGCTTGAATACTTGCTTTTCAAAAGGTCCAGCAGTCGTGCTTATGACTGAATCACTGTGAAATGTCTGCAGGCAGTCAGTATGTCCACTGCAGTAACACTGCTGGTGGTACACGGCTAACAGTAGGTTCAACTGGTTTACAGCTGGCCATATTACAACTGGTCTGTAAATCTAATCATGGGTGAAATAAGGCCTACACATCAGATATAGGCCTGAACAACAATAACATGGTCAGATGTATCATGTATGTCCAAAAGTATCCATGCAACTCTTCTAATGATCAAATTTAGCTACTTCGGGCACATCGAGCCCAGTGCCTAGCGTCATCTAGAGGGGTGTAAAGCTGTGGAGCAGTGAGCTCTATGAACTAATCATTCACCATCATTAACTGACCTCACGAATGCTCTTATTGCAGTCATATCCTCACAGCATCATCTAAATATCCCCTACACATTTTGTCTAAAGCCTTCTTAGAGGGGTAGAGGCTGTTACCAGGGGTGCAGTATAGATCTGACACATGGGGGTTAGGGGCTGACATCAGTAGGCAGTACTCTAGATACACTAATTTACACATAAAACTAAGTGAACAAGAATGACCATTTTCTCATGCAGTCTATACATTATACAACAATATTAAACCCAAAAATAAGCAATATTAATATCAGGATTAATAATGTGGAGTGTTTTCTTATACATATTCAATGTATAGATGTAGTAGGTATTTACTATAGAAATATTTTTTAAATCCTTGACATCAAAGAATTTGATGATAATAAACCATACTGCCCCCCCCACCCAAAAAATGATCTTTCATAATATTTACATATTAAATATTGTTTCAAATAATTATAGAATGCACACTAACTGCTAACATTAGGCAAAGAGTTACACCGCCCATTCAACAACAGTAGCAAAAGTTCCTTATTACAGTTTAATTCAGTTCTGTCCCTGCTTTAAAATAGCTGTTATACCATCAGCCATAACATTAAAACAGGTGAAATTAACAGTATTGATTATTCCGTTACAATGCCACCTGTCAACAGTCAGTTCTTGAAGTTGGGGAGTTGATGAAGATGTGTTGTCAGCAGAAGTGAGCAAGTGTAAGGCTCTGAACCACTTTGGGCCAGATAACTTATATTATATATGTTATAAACTGGCAACAAGGTCATGGTTCTCGAAGTCATGGTGGTCGCCCGTCTGGTCCAGAAAATAAAACATTCTGTGTCCCCCAAAATTGCACCAGTGGTTGTTACTACAGCAGAGGGCGGTAAACCCCCCTATTAATATTCTTGGAAACCCTTTGGTTGTAGTGTGTATACGTATAATTGATAAATGGTGCACTATACATAATTAAACTACATGTAATTTAGACATAGCCTTGTCTGGTAAATGAAACCTGCACTATACTGTAGGTCCAAATGTTTGTGGACACCCCTTCTAATGAATGCATACAGCTACTTGAAGGTGCACCCATTGCTAACACAGATGAGCAAATGCACACACACTCACACACACACACACACAAACACGCAGCGTGTGTAGACCCTGTGTGTAGAGTATTGCCATTAGAATAGGACTCTCTGGAGCAGATGAACATGAACCATGCCTAATGCCAAGCATGGGTTAGAGGGGTAACTAGACCCCCAACACTGAACTAAGGAGCAGTGGAGCTGTGCTCTCTGAAATGATGGTGCTGTTTTTTAGATGCATTGGGGAATTGGGGATGAGGTGGGATGGAGGTCATCCAACATCCTGATTTCACTAACATTTTTGTTGCTGAATACAATCAAATCCCCACAGCAATGCTTGAAAATCTAGTAGAAAGACAAAAGCAGCATCAACTAATTTAATGCCCTTGATTCCAGAAGAAACAATGAATGGGCAGGTGTCCCAATACTTTTGTCCGTGTGGTGAACGTTTCTCCACTTGCTAAACTGGGCCATTTCTTTAAAACGTGAGTGGCCCGTGACTCGTGACGTCACGTTAGATAAGAAGGGGGGCGGAGTCTGGGGCGCCTCAGAGGGCAACTTTTCTACAGGGCAGTTTGGTGTGGGAACAGGGCAAGTAGGAGGCAGTGCACAGAGAAACGTAGCAAGTGAAGGGCATGTCCGATCGTTAGGTCTGCATCAGGGGTCGGTGTCTCACAGCAGCTCGGGGTAAAGGGAGAAAAGCTAAATAGCTCACGACCAAGACCAAGACTAGGGGTTTACACTCGACTGCGTTTGCAATGGCTGGAATAACCTCCATCGAAGCCGTGAAAAGGAAAATTCAGTCGCTGCAGCAGCAGGCCGATGAGGCAGAGGACCGAGCAGAGGCGCTTCAGAGGGAGGTGGACGCTGAGAGGCACGCCAGAGAGAGGGTAAGAGGGAGGGGGGGTGAGGTGAGGGAGCTCCGCCACTGCCACTGAGCTCGACGCTGCAGAAAGTGCCGTGCGTGCCGTGCGTGCCGTGCGTGCCGTGCAGCTCTCTTACGCCGCTGTGAAGGAGGATAGGGGGGTTATGAAGACCTCTGTTGTTGACGGAGCTGCTGGCTCGTGCAGCTCGAGTTACCCGGTTGCTATAGTGATTCAGCCACGGGCCGGTAGCGCGCCACGCTCAGGCAGCTCTCCGGTTAAAGGAGTAGCTTCACTGCTTCACTGCAGTCTGATGTACACGTGTGTACCCCAGCTAACCCATGTGTAATGTGCGAGCTTGCTTATTTCATTTTACTGTAAGGCCACGAAGCCAGTGTGGCTTAGTAATCAAGGTCTCAGGTCTTTTTCTTTTAGCTTGCAGCTTCAGTGCAGACTAATGAAGCACACCTCTGACACCAATCATGCTTTTATTGGTTTTTACCAGAAAACCATCCCTCTAATATCACTTTCTGATATTTTACATGTTCTTCAGTCAGCCAATATCCTAAACCTGTAGGTCTTACGCCGCTTGTGTTAAAGGGTGTGTTTGTCACTCCCTGGGAAGGGCACTGTTGGATTCTCACTCAGACTATAGGGCTAACTAATACAAACAAATGCTTCTGACCAACTAGAAAAATGTTTAGCTATATATTTTGTGATATTTGAACATTTTGTGATATGTTTAGTATATTTAGGAAAATTCACAACCATCAGTTTAGTCTTTTAATCTCATCAAGAACAAAAGAAAAATGTGAATTGCCCCTTTAAAGTTGCTACCAGTGCTTTAATTTGGCCATTAGAGCAGGACTGCTCAATCCTGGTCCCAGAGATCTCCTGCAGAGTTTAGCTCCACCCTGAATCTAACACACCTGATCCAGATAATGAAGGCCTTCAGGAGCGACTGAACATTAGAGTCAGCTGTGTTGGATCTGAACTCTTCAGGGTGGTGGATCTCCAGGACCAGGATTGAGCAGCCCTGCATTAGTCATTGGAGTAGTCTTTATACTGCCCCTTTAATTTCACGGTCATGGTCGATGGTGTTGATACTGTTCCTTTAATTTGATCATTATGTTAGTAGTTGGTTATAGTATAGTTACACTTATTCCTTTTTATACTGTTTTGTGTATCTTGAGCAATATGATGCTATTTTTTATTGTATGGTGATACATTTTGTGATTGTGATTTGCAATCTGCTTTTCTAAGCGTATTGACGATGTTGTTAGTGCTTAATAAACATTGGTCAACAGTTTCATTACAAATGGTCTAATTACACAGGTTTAATTAGATGAAGTGCAGCCGATGTTGAATAGAAAGCACTGTATTCAGTAGTTTTTGAGAATCTGTTCCACAAAAAGGGCCTGATTATCTTTAATAACTCCTTTAATGTTGGTATGGCAAGGTGAGGTGCCGTAAGCTGTTCCATCTGATCCCAGCACGTTCTGCTGGCACAGATGCAGGCCGGGTATTTAACATGATCAAATTAGCTCTCTCTTTCACAGCCTAACCCTGTGGCTCTTTTCAGCTTTGCCTGAACCGCCTTTGTGAAGTAGAAGTAATATGTCAGACTTTAGACAGTCCAAAAGAGCCAAAGTCTGTTCTTGCTGGGGCAGGAACTTTAATGGTTTGACCCAGCGAGAAGCGAACTGTTTAGTCAACCTGCTCCCACTTCCTGTGTCCCCTCCTAGTCTTCGTGTCTATTGGCTTGAGTCAACCTGGCTCAGGTCCCAGAGAGCAGGAGGTTAATCATTTCCTGCGCTCTCTTCATTGCCTCAAAGCAAAAAGACCTTGGGATTGTCCAAACGTCTCGTATATCAGTGATTTAGTGCTGAGCTTTCCAGCAGAAAGACACCGGGCAAATGTGACTGGAGTAATTGACTTTTTTTATTTGTTAAAAGGATTCAGGCTTCAGGAAATGGTTGGCAAATCAGCCATCTCTCCATGCTTACTGTAGGCCTACAGGTTTATAAGAATCAGTGAGACGATCTTTAAAGAGGTTAAAAGGCAGAATTTCTTTTGAGTAAGTCATTTCAGCCATAGGGAATATTTGAGATGCCATTTGTGGCATTCCATGGCTGCTCTGGTGAATCTGACTGCAATTGGCTCAGAATGAGAGGATTTGACAGAATGGGCGTTTGATTAGCTGTCTTCTACTGGGGAGTGAGGAACACTGGCTCTATTGTACTGGTGGGACCACTACCCATGTGTCAGTGGGAAACATGGAATGCTGGAATTTGAACTCCATGCTCTGTACGTCTCTATCAGCATCATCACCACCATCACCACCACTACTACCATCTTAGATCTGTCCACACCTGGAGCAGAGAGCGGGTTTTACTGTTATTCGAGGTGCACAAAGGTGTATTTAATCCTACTTTTTAATTAAATCTAAATTAAAAAATTAAGCAAGATTCTGTACAATTTTCCCTAATCTTTCTTTAAAGTTTTCAAAACGTGAGAGACCCGGGCCTGCAGTTCTCTCCATCAGCTCCTCCTGTTTGAGGGGCTTCTTTAACATTACCAGTTAATTCTAATAACTAGCAGTGCCATCCTGGTGCATCCTAAGCCCACCTCCTCCACCTGACCACATCTGGAGCAGATGCCTCAGATGGCCTAAATCTTTTCACCTTAGCTATGTCACAAACTGTGCCCTCTTCACTATATAGTGCACTACTTTGGGTTCCGCCATTTTGAAGTGGTTTTCAAAAACGTAGTGCCAAATTTTCAGTGCGCTGTAGCTTTCCCACAATGCAACCTAATATCACGTTGTTTGGTTAGAAGATTTGCACACAGCTTCTCCGAGGAAGGCCGATGTTCAGTTTGTTGAGATTGTTCGGATTGCACGCTAATGAGTTCACGCAATGGTCTAGATTTTTGCATGTGAGGGATAACAAATGTCCTACAATGATTGTTAAAAAACAAAACACACTTGCGGCACAATACCCCTTTTTCATTTCCAATACCGATATTCAGATCTTGAGTATTGCCTGAAACGGATCCTTTGTTTTATATTTAAAAGCTACCAAACTTTGAAATGAATTTTTAAATTACGCATCTAGACGTTAGGTGGCGTGAAGCAGTAGACAGCTAACAACATAATTCTAGCCTAATTCAGGCTAGATTTGTTACAAGATCAGATCAGCTTCATTATTTTTCAACCCAGAGTTTAACTTTTATAATTAGAGATGTATTTTATAATTTATAAATATATTTGTAGTCAGTTTGAAGCCATTAAATAAACTAGCACATAAACAGTCAGTCGTGTGTTATCAAGGCCTCCTTTAGGACACAAACAATGCGTTGCTCTTTAAAGTCATGAGAGAAGGTAACTTTTTTTTTTTTCTTTTTTTTTGGCTCTGTAGCTTACAAGGCAGCACTGTGTGAGATTCACATTATGTGTGGTGTCTTTGGTACTGGGACAGTAGCCTTAACACAGCCAGTATAGAATGTGTCTTCAACTCTCTAAGGACGCATCCCTTTGAAAGATGTAGTCTAGATCTTGACAATGCAACGCAGCCCTAGATAGAGCTGACTGGTTCTCTATTCGTTTTCATTTAGCCTGTCTTGGGCTGTCCTGTCTCTCCTTTTCTTCAGAAGACAGTGTCCAGGGCTTTGGCTGAGAAACTCCCAAACATGTCGTATTTAAACTGAACATGTTTTGACGTTCTGCTGTGTAACGAGTGGGAGGTTGGTTTATTTCTCCCTGAGGAAAATGAACTTTACATTTTGACATTTGCCTGAAAAGTAAATAGAAGCATATGAAGAAAAATGTTCCTCAGTGTCCCGTGAGAGGATGTCTAGGGGTATATATCTTGGAATCACTGGTTCCCAAGATGAATGATTGCTTTGATAACATCCTAGAAGTCACTCTGTTGTGGGGAAAATTCTTTAGGGAAAACAGGATATTTTTATTTATTTATTTATTTATTTTAAACCATTCAGATACTGAATGCTTTTTATGTAAAACAGTGATGCCGCCTTGCAGCCAGTCTGGAAGTAGATTACATTATGTACACTGTTCATATAACGCTGTTTTTAGCAATAGTGCAGTGTTTGTTCCTTTCTGAATTTGTACTGTCTGTGTTGTCTTGTAGGCAGAGGCTGAGGTGGCCTCCCTGAACAGACGTATCCAGCTGGTTGAGGAAGAGTTGGACAGGGCCCAGGAGAGACTGGCCACCGCGCTGCAGAAACTTGAGGAAGCAGAGAAGGCTGCAGATGAGAGTGAGAGGTGAGTTAGTGTTCATATGTATGTATGTGTGTGTATGCATGTTAAGAACCACCCAGCTAAACCAGACTGACCATGCCTTTGTGTCCTACAGAGGAATGAAGGTCATAGAGAACAGAGCGACAAAAGATGAGGAGAAGATGGAGCTTCAGGAGATGCAGCTGAAGGAGGCCAAACACATCGCTGAAGAGGCTGACCGCAAATATGAGGAGGTGCGTACCTCAGGGCTCAATCCTAGGCTTTATGCCCTTAACATCTTTTCTCCAGAAGTTCCTACATATATGCATAAATATCAACTCAGGACAATCTTAAGCCAGTTCAGATATGTTACAAGTGTAAATAAGACCCTACTCTGTCAGTTTCTGAGCAGGTCATTTGCAGATAATTGACACTTTCTCACAAATACAGTGTTTGTTACTCCTTCAGTGACCTGGCATAACCTAAACCAATGGCTTTCAAAAAAGGAATATTTTCATTAATAAATATTCTTTTAATAGTTTTCTTTCAGCTCTTTCTTTTCTTTATTAGATCTTTACATGTTTATGTGAAGCTTTTATGTTCTCTCCACTTGTAGCCCAGGGCACTGAAAGGTCCCCATCCTTTCATTGTAGCTTTTCAGTGCCTGTTCATTTTCTATAGCTTTTAACTTTTCCTGCCAGGGGGTTCCTTTTGCATCTTTTAATGCATTCAGAGAGTTTCAGGAAATCAAAGTCTGTTGAGTTGATCCTGCTGGCTCATGTGTTTTGTTGTTGGGTTTTTTTTTTTTTGTCTTTTTTTTTTTGGGACTGCCTCTGCTTGTTTATCTCCCACTGGATGTTGTTGTTCGGTTTGCACGTCTGTAGACATAAATGAGTGGATCTACATGTCCCCACCCAGTGAATTCTGACACTGTCGTAGTTAAGCCTCCCACTCTGTCTGCCTACCGCTATAGGCTTAAGTAGCATATTGTGTTTAGACGTGGCATGGGCTTAAGGCTAGTGTTGCTAAGAGGCCCCTCACACTACTGACCAGCAGATTACCCTGTCAGGATTCACTCTGTGTAAGAACATTAAGGCTGTCATTGACTGCCTGCATCAACAGAGTTCAGAGTCTAACCACTGCACCAACTGTAGTGTTCATGTTTGTGAGCTGTTGGTGGACGGTCGTGCACAGTTTAACATGACCAGACTATTAATCACATTGGGGGTTTAAAATGTATATATTTATTGATCTTATGACATACTGTAGCGATTATCAGACACAGTATTGATTTTTACTTTGTTATTGATTAATAGTTTATGTACAAAGGTTGGTGGCAGACAGTGGTTTATTTTGTGTAGTGTGTAAACCCTGAATAGGTAGAAGTATATCACAATATATTAAATCATAACCCCAGTATCATTTTATATATTACTAGTTTTTGGCCAATACACAGCTCTGTTCTTAAAATGAGCAAAAAGAATGTAATCAGTATGACTGTGTTATCAGGTCTGTGGTGTTCTCTATAGGTTACACTGGAAGCCATACCCAGGCCTGTCACTGTAATTCTGTGTGTGTGTTAAAGAGATTGTTTGGTGTTACCTTCAGGTGGCCCGTAAGCTGGTCATCCTTGAGGGCGACTTGGAGCGTTCTGAAGAGCGTGCCGAGGTGGCTGAGGCGTAAGTATTATTTACTGTCAACAACAGAGCACATGTCCGCAGCTCAGCTGCTGTGTGTACCTAACGGCTCGTATTACTGAGACTGAGATGATGTTTTATTAAACACCAGTATATCCATTCTTACACCTGTGTTTTAAGGTCGAATGTCTTTTGACTACGTTTATGGTAGTCAGTATAGATTCGTTGACTATTTTTAGGCCTAGAAGTGTGTGTGTGTGTGTGTGTGTGTGTGTGTGTGTGTGTGTGTGTGTGTGTGTGTGTGTGTGTGTGTGTGTGTGTGTGTGTGTGTGTGTGTGTGTGTGTGTGTGTTCAGTATAATGGTTATGCACTATATGTCCAAATGTTTGTGGACACCCCTTCTAATAAATGAATTCAGCTACTTTAAGTTGCACCTATTGCTGACACAGATGTGCAAATGCACACACATCGCTTGTCTAGTCTCTGAAGAGGAGCATTGCCAATAGAATAGGACACTCTGGAGGAGATAAGCATGAACCTATTGGCACCATGCTTAATGCCAGGCAAGGGCTATAAAGCCCCTAGGATTGAGCTGTGGAACTGTGTTCTCTAGAATGAGAATACTTTTGGGATGAGGTGAGGTGATGATCGTACATCATTCTGACCTCTTTAACACCATCACTGAATGCAATCAAATCTTCACAGCAATGTGCCAAAATCTAGTTGAAAGCCTTAAGAGACAGTTACTGCAACAAAAGCAGTTTTTTGTGTTTAAATATTGATTTTAGAAGAAATGGTGAATGAGCAGGTGTCCCAACACTTTTGTCCATATAGTGTCCATCTTGCATGAACAGTTACCCAACATGATGCATGTCTGTGGTGCCTGAAAGGACTTCTAAAGCAACAGGCAGTATAAATGAAACTAGTTGTAGTGAATTCTTTATTTACAAAACTCTGGAATTGACTTTATCCCTGTTTCGTTTACCTGTGGCCTGTCGCCCTTCAGCCACCCCACTCCCTGTGTTGAGAGAAAGAAGTCCCAGTGAGAAGCTCTGGGGTACACTAACCACAGTCTCCCTTTGTTTTCCAAATGCATGCACCAATGCACCCCACCCTGGGACACACCACATTTGTGGCTCCCCATTTCCTGTCCCCCTCCCCTTCCCCGTTCCCTGCCCGTGTTGGACTAACCCAGTCGAGTCAGGCAGCTGGAGGAGGAGCTTAGACTCATGGACCAGAATTTGAAATCCATGATGTGCGGGGAGGAAGAGGTACTGCAGAGTGACTGTCACTCGAGCCCCCTGAACACTAATGCTAACTCTTTCTCTCCTTCATTCTTGCCAAAACTCGCTAACCTTCTCTGCTGCTTTGGGTGGCTCTGCTGCGTGTGCTTTGAGTGCCACCTCTCTCTCTCTTTCAGCGAAGTATTATAGGTCAACCATCTCCTGCCAAGCGAAGGTGGCCCCTGCCAAAAACTTAGAGAAAGGTTGAGTGAAGCAAATATAGGTTCAGCCAAAGTCTTCTTCCTTAGACCTGACTGTATGAATGTCAGGCAGATGCAGTTGTGATAAAGGGTCTGTGAATACATTGGAATGATCTGAAATTCTGCTTGAATGCCTCCTGTAATGTGATTTGATCCTTATTTAAGTCTTTATAATTAATAAAGATTAATAACTTATGATGGACACACCACTTGCAATGACATTAATTCAATGACAAGTTTAAACCATCACAGGCACGGAAATAACTGTATATTAATGTATGTAACCTTAAATTAACACTTTCTGTATTTGCTTATCTGTCCTGGTCATTGGCTATTGTGTATTCTATAATGTAGTTTGTCCCATTAAACAAAACTGGCAAGCCTTGCAGGATTTGTTTAGTTCTAAAATGCAGAATTCATTTATTGTCAAGTTTGTGCGAACAGTAGGCGAGCTTTAAAAAGTAGGATTGCCTAATGTTGCAAAGCCTTCAGGGTGTCAAGATCAGGAAAGTCCAATTAAAAGAGACTGCACATTAGGAATGTGGCATATCTACAGCTAAAGCCATTTCATTTTCCTTATCCATGACCTTTATTAGTTATTATGCCTTTAAGGACCACATCACATTTTGATTCATTCATGCAGTATTCTCACAGCTGTGTCCAGAGTATCTGTTGACCAGAGAGGCACCTTCTCCTTCTTTAGGTTGGGGTCTCCTTAGCTTAGAATTCTGCTCTGTCTGTCTTCTTAAAATGCTCTCTCCTTCTCTTTTTCTCTCTCCCCTATCCTGTTTTCCCCCCTTCTTGCTATGGCACAGCAAATCTGGTGACCTTGAGGAAGAGTTGAAAAATGTCACCAACAACTTGAAGTCTTTGGAGGCCCAGGCAGAGAAGGTAGGAGAAGAAGCAGCCGTTGGCTATGTTACTGTGGGGGGGGAAAAAGCCAACATGGCCTCCAAATTACAGTGGCGAGCCACTTGTGGGCCTAGGTGTTTGGGTAACCATAGAGATGATTACTGAAGCACTAAGTGTGACACAGGAAAAAAACCCAGAAGGCCTAGCGTGGAAAAAGAAGGAAATCTACTTTCCCCCAGGACCTCTTAACTACAGTAAAGTCTGCGTAGTTTGTTTAGCCATTACTGGTCATGTTATTGTAATATAAAGGTGTAAGATTACTTCGAAAACAAACACAGTCTCTCTCTCTCTCTCTCTCTCTAATATATATATATTAGCTTAAAGGTAGAAGCCAGACCGACACTTCATCTATAAGAACTGGAAATTTGGGAGAATTTGAGATATTCTCAGGATTTATTTGTATAAATATGTATTTTAATTTATTTATTACATTTGGATATTGCTTTCTCTACGCCTTACATCACCACTTACTATCTTTGACATTGTATAAGTACTTCATGCTTTAAAGGAATCTGAAGATGATTGTGTAAACTGCGGTCACATTATTACATGATTTCAAATAAAATAGGTTCTCAACTAAAAGTTCTCAAACCACTCTAAATGAGTATGATCACATACTTGGGGGGGGGGGGGGATTCCCCATTAAACTCTAAACATTAAGCTACAGGCAAAACCGCACAGTCCAAGTCCATGCTCTTAACTTCAGATTTCAATCATTTTGCATTGTGTAATTGCTAAATAAGCCACCTTGGTGTATTTGATTCCACTGCTCTTTCTCTGTCCTGTGCTCTGCAATCTCTCTGTGTTTTCAAAGCTGCACTATTCTTCAGCTTCAGGCCATGCTGGTCACGTCATTAACGATTTCATCTCTCCTTTATAATCTCCCTAGTACTCCACAAAAGAAGACAAATATGAAGAGGAAATCAAAGTGCTCACTGAAAAGCTGAAAGAGGTGAGCGCTCTGTTAATGCATTCAGTGCACACTGAAGGAATTCTCAGTAATATAGGGATTGAGTTCTCCTGTTTCATTGACTGGTATGAAAAAACTGTTTCACGGTCTGGTGCAGGCCTGATTGTTTTCCGTTTCGTTGGCTGACTTTCAACTATTCTCTTTCCTAGGCTGAGACTCGTGCTGAGTTCGCAGAGAGGTCTGTGGCTAAGCTTGAGAAGACCATTGATGATTTGGAAGGTATGTCTATCGCAGTTTCCCTCCTAACAGTTCTGGGAACTGAATTGGGAATGTTGTGCTTTACTAGATTTCCAATTTTACTACATTTCCATTTTTGTTTCTCCCTGTTATGTTTTTATGGCATGCTCATCTTCACTTAAAAGGCTTAAAATGACTGGGTATTAACAGAGTATTGCTGCAGTGGGTTGGTTTAAAAAGTGGCGCATGCTCAGTTTGCTCAGATGGGAAGTAATCCAGTGATTTTAGAGTTGTAAATAGTCACAGCGTTGGTAGAATACAGTATATTGCAGTTATGTTTTTACTATTGGTTATTAGCTAGTGCTTCATTAATCCATCTTATGTTGGATAGGTGAATGTAGCGTGCTTTACTGTCTCTACCAATGCCACTACCATGTTGAGGTAGCTGCTGTGTTGAGAATGGTGCACTACTCAAATGATACGAGCTCAGCTGTGATCCCATAATAGTTTCTTTCTGTTGAGTGTGTGGACTAGGGCTGATAGTGTTGGTATGCTACAGTCAGGTATTGGTAGGTGTATAATGTCGCTCATGCATAAATCTGGTATCTACATATTTTTTGACCACTTGAATGTGCCATTTTATTTGTTTTATGTTAACAAATGTATAATTTCCCAGAGTTTTGGGTGACAGTGAAATGACAAAATGGCCAATGACTGTAGGTACTAAACTGATGTGCCTATTAAAATGGCTGCTCCTGTGCTCTTCATGTTATGCAGAGGTTTTAAAACTGGCCAGTAGTGACAACAATAAAGAGGGGAGATTAACTGAATGTGGAGGTTACGGATTAGCTGTGCACATTAGCGTTAAATTACCGAAACCACACTAATGACCGACTCGGGTGGCATGCAGATGTGGTGTGATACGTTTTGTGTTCTGGACTTTTTAATACTGCACGAATATGTAATCAGGGTAGATTACTGGTTGGCGTGAGCATGGTGTTTATGCACAGTTATATGTACTGACCATGATTAGTTTTTTTCCGCTTGTAAGAAAGGACGGCTTGTACAAACTTCAGTTCTCTATCTGATCCTCTGTTCTTTTCCCACTCTCTGTTTCGTTCTGTCCGTCTCGTGTGTCTGTTCATTCACTGTTCGTCTGCTCTCTGTCTGGGGCCGAAATGCAGACGAGGTGTACGCTCAGAAGCTGAAGGGTAAAGCCCTCAGTGAGGAGCTGGATCTGGCTCTCAACGACATGACTACTCTCTAGATGCACTGCCTTCTCTCTTTCTCTCTCTCTCCGCCCCTGCCTTCCTCATCGTCCCTGTCTCCTCAGTTCTACTTCCTTGGCGCATCCCACACCTGGCTTACCTGGGGGTTCACTCATCGTCATTCTCAATTTCTTTCTTTTTCTTTTTTTTCCCCTCCATTCCATTGTTCAGATAAAATCCCAGTTTCACATATTTAAGCGACAGAATTCATCTCTAGGCAGGATTGTTAACAAATGTTATGCCTGTTTAGCCCCTAATAAATGAGTTTGATAAGGCGTACCCCAAGGAGCCAGTCTGTGTCCTATCCCTTTTTCCCTGTACTTGCTGTATCTGGAGGTATCAACACGGTGTTATTTCCCCTTACTTGTCATTTTAGACATTCTTATTTCTGCCCTTGAGCTTCGTCGGTCTGTCAGTGTTTACACCTCTGGTACAACTGGATTTTGTTCATTCTCTGTTCTGTGTCTCTGTAGTGCTTTCTCCCTCTGTAATAAAAAGCAAAAAACTTTACTCTTTCTTTTTCCATTCATGCCATTCTTTATGGTATTTTTTTTTTCTTGTGGATTGGTTGCAAATTTATTTATAGCTTTGAATGGAATTTAGAAATGGACAGCTTAATCAAGTGACCTTTTATTAATTTGATAAGTAACAGAATTTCCTTCCGATATTTGCTCATTACTAAAGAGAGGCAATTGCAGAACCAAAGTGCCAAAACTATCTGTTGTAATTTTGACGATAATAAATTATATTCAGAAAATAAGTTTTATGAGCCCAGTCAAAACTTTTCTTTTCCAGTTTAGTTGTTTGAAGAAACCAGTGGAATGGAAAAGTAATTTTGTCTGTTCCTATACTGCAATTGTTATTTAAATAAGCAATTTGTAAATGGTCACTATGACCAGGCTAGGAAAATAGTTGTTGTGCAGAAAACAAACAAAAAAAACCCTACAGTTTTGGTTTGGATTTTTGAAGCAACTATTAAACAACACAAAGCAGCACAAGCAGCACTTTTGGTATAACTCCAGACTCCATAACCCCCCGCAGTTGCAGTTTATTAAAAGATCCTACACCTACTCCACCACACTTTCAGGACATTGTCTTAAGTGGGTTTGACTAGAGTGTGTCTTTTAATTGGGCTCCTGAATTTAAAAAAAAAAAAACAATGTGGGCTTTATGTTATAATTGCTATGTCCAAGCTTATCATAAGGTAAGTGATACCAGTCCAATTGCAGTAGTCCTGTCTGGTGTATAGGAATATTTATTTTCCACAAGATTTTTTCTGTTTGTGCACCATTAGGGCTACAGGTTCTTCTGTTCAGTACCACTATGCCCTCAACTCTCTACTCTCTCTTTCTATATATATATATATATATATGTGTGTAGCTGGTGCAGTGTATTGAAATCAGTCTGGCAGTCGAAAAGAATTGCTGAGATATTTAGTTTTATTGTGATGATCACGGGCACACATTAGAACTTCTAATGGGGTGAAAAAGAAACCCCCCAAAAAAATGGAACATGAGCTCATTGACCCATTAGATGCATATAAAGCTAGATAATCATCAGTGTATGACACACGTACAGTTCTTTTACACTGCCAGCGTACACTGAAATGTGTGTAGCAGTTGTACTTTCCCCTCACCAGAAACTCTAGTTGTCTGTGCCCTCACTCCTGCTCTACTCTTCAGTGCCTTCTGCTTTTGACTGCACTAACCCCTCCCTCCCTCTTTCTTTCTTTCCCCTCTTTCTGTCCCTTCATCCTCTTGCCTCTGTACTCGGCTCTTCATGATGCTGCGGCCACAGATCGCTGCCAAATGACGCTGGAGAAAAACCACGTTCTCAGTAATGAGCTGAGAGTAGTTCTAAATGAGCTCAACAGCTGAGCTGCTGAAGATGAAACATCTCTTCATTTCTCTTTTTGTGTGCTGTATGTTGCCTGAAATAACTCCTCCTGATAAGCAGAGACTACCAGTGTGGCTGTTTGTACTGTTTTATGCTACTTTACGCAGCTGAGCCTATCCGCAGCCTTGCTAGACTATGCACAGCAGAATGTGTAGAATTGAAATCATTAACCGCTGGCTTGTAAAATGTGAAATGGACTGTAGTTCAGTGCTTACTTTGCTTGGTACAAATATCTGTGTACATCAGAGGTGGCTCATACCCTGACAATCTCGGAGGTGTGTGAGAAATAACTTAGTCTGTAAAGATAACACATCTGCTAGAGACATACCTAAATGTTGTTGGATGCATTTTAAATTAGGGATGTTCTGAGGCAGTATTTAATGGATTGGGTACCGTTTCACAGATATTATTGCCCAGCCGGCAGCAGCGCAGACATTCAGTCCAGAATGTCTCATCATAGATACTGACACTAAAAACAAAGGGATTTTATGGAACGTATTAATTAGCAGCTCATCTTATCTGAACTGTGTGACTGTTATTTATACAAACCCTATTATACAAACCGGCTGATATTCTGCATTAAGAGACTGATTGGATCGGCGGGGTGGAAATTACCGGTGATTGCAAAATGGATGGGGAACATTATTAACCTTAAAAGAAATGGCATGGCATGCTGTTTATTGTGCTAAGCATAATACTGTGCCTCAAGCTCAATGACTATCATATACAAAATCACTTGCAGTTTTGTTGATTTTCTAAGTGACACACACACACACACACAAAAACCTACAAAAACCTACCTAAAATTAGCAGCACATACCATATTTGATGGTTTCCTGTTGTTCTATGATTCTATCTAGGAAATGTTTTTCAGCTGTTTGCTAAGCTAACTTGTTTTTAAATGAGCCCTCCTTACCTCTTTTATTTATTTGTTTGTTTGTTTGTTTGTTTGGGCTAGATATATTTAAAAGAAAAGGAAGCCATACAGCTGACATTACTGCTAGGAAGCCTGCTTCCACATCTGTGTTAGCCTCTACATGACATTGTTTTGAACATGTAAATGAAAATGTTTAGTAAAATAATCATTAACTAACATGTTCTGTTACCAGACCTTTTAGTATAAAACTATTCAAATTAAATGACATTTACCTACTGTAGAGTTTGCACTTTTAGCTTTTCTGGAAAACATGATTTTTCATCAAAGTCAAATCTTTGATATAAAGGTTCAGCTAGAACGTCTCAGCCTGTGTCAGTGAGACCATACTTTTATCACAGTGACCAGAGAAAATACCCCCCCTGACTTTTATATTGTTAATCGTACCATTTTTGGCTATGCAGTTAAGTGCATCGCTAAGCTGAGGGTGTTCGTCTTTTGTGTTTAGTGAAATCCAAACCTGTGCTGACATTTTGCTCACTGAAGGCCTCTCTCACTGCTCTGAGCTTTAGCGAGGCATCTACAGGCAGGGATGCCCTTTCTGCTCAGTCACATGAGAAAGCAAACAACTCAATCAAGTTAATTTGTCTGTTGATGTGAAACATACTTGTTAAAAATTAGATTAATAAGTGTTTTCTGTGATCAGCAAGTTTATGTAGTTTATTTAAGAAGTGCTTGTGAAAATGCCTGCAAAATCTACAGTTATGTAAAAAGGTTAAGACACCCTATTAAAACTGTTGTCTTTTTTTTTTTTTTTTTTTTAATGGAAACATACAGATGGGGGTAATATAACTAAACACATACAACTGAAGAAATGTCTTAAAAATATTATTTAAGGCCCTGAGTGGTCCAGCGGACCATCAGCAGCCGAGGCCCAGAGAGAGCACAATTGGCCTTGCTCTCTCCTGGGTGGGTAGATGGAGACCAGACACAGTGTTTGAGCAGAGGAACCCCATATCAACTGTATGGCTGTGGGAATATCAAGGTTTGAGGCTGCTTTTCTGCAGTAGGGCCTTGAGAGCTCTCAAACACTGAATCTACTAGGAATTCTTTATTTTATAAGAAGGAGAGGAAAATGTGAGACTGCCTAAACAATAAAGCTGAAACGTCACACAACTGAAAGAAATCTGCATGGAGAAATGGGAGAACTTTCTCCTAGTACGTGTCAGAGACTGGTAGATCATTAAACGAAACATCTAACTGACAGTATTTCAGCCAAGAGGGGAAATGCCAGAGATTTGGGCATAGGGTGTCCTATTTATTCCTCACAATTTATTTTACATTTTTTATTTATTTATTCAGTTTATTACCTCAATCTCTTAAATTGTTTAAATGAAGGCCAAATGTCCATATGTTTAAGGATGTTAATAAAGACAAAGGTTTTCATAGGGTGGCCTAACATTTTCACATGATTATATTGTTCTGTGTTGTCTAAACTATAAATACAGTACTCTAATTATATCATGAATATGCCTTATTGTATGGGAATGTACTGCTAGCTGGAAAATGAATAAATCCTGAATTTCAAGTGGAAAGTCCCATATTTGTTTGCCTCTGGCTGCAGGTTGAGTCTTGTTTTCACACTTTGTCCTTTTTGTTCCAGAGAAACTAGCCCAGGCTAAAGAGGAGAACCTAGGCATGCACCAAGTGCTGGACCAGACTCTAATGGAGCTGAACAATTTATAAAGCGCAAACGCTGCGTCACAAACAAGAGTCTTACACGGCATAGAGCTTTCTATTGGAGCCCAAAGCACCTACTCTCTGCCTATGTGCACACATCCCTCGCAGGGGTAAGGTCTTAATAGCTTCAGTTTTATAGACGAAGACGTCCTGAAATTACACTCTGCCATTTGATTATTTTAGATAGATGTCCCATGAAATGTTTTCAGCTACAAGCCCATTGAGAGGCTTGTGTAGTCAGTCAGAGAATCAGTAACACATCCATTACTAGTTTAGACTTAAGATAGGTTCATTACAACAGACTAACCAGTGTATGACCAAAGTTAATTATTCATCTATTTACTAACAAGTGTTGTGTTCAGAGGGCTATTTGCACCTTCATTTTGCTATTACTGGTCGTCTGTTTCAACCCAAGCGCTTTTAAATATTTCAAAGTTTTATGAGAACAAAATGTATCCAAACCAGTAAAGGGACTTTTGCACTTTTTTTTTTTTTTTTTTTTTTTTGAAAATTTGATTTTTTTTAAATATGGACTGATTTCATATGTGTAAATGAAGTACAGAGTGGTTTCTGCTGATTAATGCTGAAAATGTAGGCACTTGTAGAAAAGGAAGAACTTCATGTTTCCTTAAAGTAATAAGCACTTCTTGGTGACCATTCCTACAGTCTGATTACTGACCAAAGGTCAGCAGAGATGACCCAACACAAACGGGTGGGATTCAGTGCTTGTTTACAAATGTGAAATTGGTCCATTGATTTCTTCTCCAAAAAATGACTGCAATGGCCAAAGTATCAATGTTGAACACTGTTTATTTTTCACTGCAAATGAAGTTGACTTCTGAATGTGTTTGCATTAGACTGTGATGTCTGAACGAAATATCAGAAAACAGTTCTGATTTCACTGTCATTTGTTTTTTCCCTTTACATTTTAATGAAATCTGGTATTAACTGATTCCGGAAAACACAAACATGTTTTTAATCAACTGAAAGATGGCCATCACTGTATTCTAAAAGGGGAATTTGCTAAATGAATTAACATTCTTAATTATTGATTTACAGCCTGTTTTAATGCATCACCTGTCTATGCAGTTGTGTAAGCTCTTTGTTAAAGATGATTAAAATGTTGAATACAAGTGGCTCTTTGAATCTTTTCTTTTTTTTTTTTTACTGTATTTAATTTACTGTAATTAATATGGATGATTGTCATATTCTAAATCACTTATTTATGGATAGATAGATAGATAGATGGATAGATAGATAGATAGATAGATAGATAGATAGATATCATGGGTTAAATGTCATTCTTTCTGTCCGGTCTTAAATGATTTAAAATTTAAGTGTGCTTTAATTTAGTTTTGAGAGCTTTAAACATTTATTTGGAAATCTAGTTTTCTATTCAGTGTTTCCTTTGGATTATGAAATAATCAGAAAATCTATTTTGTTGTTGAATCCATTTTAACTCATGGTGCAGTATTAAATGCAAAATTACAAATTAAATATATTTGACCAAAACCAGCCTGAAAAATAAAGTTAAGAAATTTGAAACACACAGAAAAAATGGTTTTTGATTAAGTCATTAATGATCATATATGTAATTGTTGGTTCATACATTTTCTAGGCTTGCCCAGACAGAAATACTGTGTAATAATTTTTTGAAAGGATCAAACCATACACCTACAAAGTGAACTTTTTATTACTTATGATTATTTGTGATTAAGCTTTTTATATATAACATTACAATTATATTTTTAAAAAATGCTTTCATGTGATTACTAATGAAAATATGTAAATGAGTAAAAAAGGCACAAATTGAACTGTCAACATTTGTTGTACAACTGCGAGTGATCAGTTCAACTTTATTACAGTTATATTATTTGCTCCGTGATCTATATTGTGTTCTTACATCTGTTCAAGCTGACTGAACTGGTTGGTAACGTTACTCAAGATACTCAAATTTAAACCTAAACCTTTTCCAGCTTTAAACACACCTGCTTTAAAATAACCCTCAACCCAAATTCAATAAACTACCATCAGTTCAAGAGTCGACTCACAGTCCGACTCGTTGGGCAAGATTCGATCTTGACTCTTTTGGAGTCGATTCTTCATCACTATCGCCAGCTTGATAGAGCTAGTGTAGCATCGACTCTGGGAAGGTTATGATCAGAACTGCAATTAAAAACATTTAAGTAGTTTAATCTGTTTGATTAAATTATTTTAAAAAGTGTCTGTGTAGCTTGTGGTAGCAGAGCTAGTTCGTAATTCGAGCAGCCAGTCGCCAACCGATTATGTGTATCGTTTTGATGAGTCGATGCAGGTCGCTAAATTATGTGCTAAATATGAGGCACATATGTGTAAAGGTTATAATTATATAATTATTATAAATATATAAAATGGGAATCGCAAAAGTTTAAAAGCTAGCTAAATAGGATGCCGCGAAGTCACGCAGTGAACAAACATGAGGCTCATGAATCGGTTCACGCTTCGTGAATTGATTAATCTGTTGAGCAGTGATTTGCATTTTTTTAACAGTGACTTCAGTCACATTCATGTTTACTTTAAGTGCTTATTTTAATTAAAAATGTTCAGGCACACTTTAATGCTGTGTTGGCTCTGTACATTAGTTCAGTCCCAGTCAGATCGCTCTCCTGAATCAGGCCCGTCTAAAACTCTTGGCACCAGAACTGCATGTATTCAGACAATTCAGATAATCTGGGATCAATTTGGTTTTATTGATTTGTATTTGGATATTTCTTAATAAATCTAAGGTCAATAAAATAGTCTGCAGTTAACTGAAGTTAATTTAATGAAAAATACATTTTTATTTTAAATAAAATTTAAATTATAAATAAGAGTTATTTTTCCAGTCTGTAAACCTGAAAGTACTTTGCAACCAGATGCTACTTAGCTATCTAGACTATGTAATCCAGGGATGGACCAACAAGCTGAAGTTGACCCGTCTTAATTAACTTAATTAACTACTTTTCATTATTTTAATAATAAATTCAGGAGAAAAACCTAAAACTAGCGGCCACAATTCGGCACACTTGCAGTTTTCGTGATTGCTTGTTCCCTTTTTATTTACTAAATAAAGTGGGCATGGCTGTGTCGTCGTCCCCTACTTTGTTAGCTAGCTAGCTTCCTACAAACTGAGCAGGGTATCGATTTAGAACACGCCCCTAACTCGCTGTGCAGTGTACTGTAGTGCACTATCTAGGGAGAAGGGAGCTTGTGAGATAGCGAGACGAGCCCAGTAGCTGGCACCGTACACCCGGAAACACAAGCGTATGGTTTGAAACAAACAAAAGCCCCATGCTTTGCTACCAAAGAAAAGGAGGAACAGAAGTCTGAGGGCTGAAAATGAAAGACTGGAAATAGCGGAATGCAAAAGAGGTCTAAGCGGGTATTTTCGGGGTTGACTTGGTCAGACTAACGGCATTAACGGTCGTTGGGACCGTTGGGGTTGTTACGGTTACGGCGCTGGTTGTTGAGCTCTGTCGCTAGCTAACAGTAGCCGGCGAGGAAACAGCACTTTTCTAGCATGCTGTGAGGTTTAACTACCTTAAGCTGCAGGGCGTTAGTCGGGCTTTGTGTTTTGGCAGGTAATTCGAAACTAGTGTGATTTTCGTGTGTAACCCCCTCAGTGTCTCCCAGTTGGGTGTAGCTGCGCCCTCGCTAGCTGCAGCTGTGTGCTGAAGTTTTGCCCAGCATGACCGCCGCCGTGTTCTTCGGCTGCGCTTTCATAGCGTTTGGCCCTGCGTTCGCCCTCTTCATCTTCACCATCGCCAGAGATCCACTGAGAGTCATCATCCTCATTGCAGGGTGAGTATGAGAGTCAACAGCTGACCCAGCTGACTTCACTAGATCCTCAGGTGGCATCGTTGTCAACCCAAACAATGCTGGAGCTGCTTCTGCTGGAGCTGCTTCTGCTGGAGCACGACGGTGGTGGTGGTGGTGGTGGTGGTGGTGGCTACACTCACTCACACGTACACACATTTTACACACTGTGTACAGCACACTTCCCTGTTGTCTCCTGGTTGCTGTTAATGCCAATAGTTATCACAAGTTTTGGCAATGGACGGTACCTATTTTGAAACAAGCCATTATTATTATTATTATTATTATTATTATTATTATTATCATCTGTCTGCTGGCACTTCCCTCTGAAGTTCATAGCAGCTGGTCCACTTTATATTTACATTTATGGCATTTATCACAAGTTTTGGCAATGGACGGTACCTATTTTGAAACAAGCCATTATTATTATTATTATTATTATCATCTGTCTGCTGGCACTTCCCTCTGAAGTTCATAGCAGCTGATGGTCCACTTTACATTTACATTTATGGCATTCAGCTGACTCTCTTATCCAGAGCGACTTACAAGGTAACTCGTATTACAGAGTTAGGCCAATGTAGTGTTAGGAGTCTTGCCCAGGGACTCTTATTGGTGTAGCACAGCACAGTCACCCAGACCAGGAATCGAACCCCAGTCTCTCACATGGTGTGGTAGTTCACTGGCAGGTAGTGGTGTTATCTGTTGCGCCACACCAACCACTTTAAATCACTGATTACTTTCCCTGTTCTGTCACCGTTTACTTGTGTGTACAGTAGTACTCAGGACGCCTCCCCTGGCCATGCTAGAGTACGTGCGGCAGGCCGTCGAAGAGTTGCTGTTCTAGCCAGAGACATTTTACATTTGGAACAAGACATGAATAAATCCCACACGTTTGCTGACACTTCCCAAGTTCGTAGGTGCACGCCCAGAAACAGCTGAGAGCACACTTTGACGGACTGCTTACTTTCCCTGTTCTGTCGCAAGTTCCTGGCTTTGAGCCGTTCAGTCAGATGTGCTAAATGAGTAAACGTTAAAATGTGCAGGACAGGGAGACACTGATTTCAGTCCAACAGGAGGAAAGAGACTGGATGAATGTTGGTCAGAGGCTCAGATTAAATGACTCTGTTAATAGTCTGAAGACACGTGGTTTAAAACTTCTAAATACGGTTGTTTGGGTTTTTTTTTTTTTTGTATTACTGGCAAGTTCCCTATATTTGACTTCCAGCAACTTCCAGTCTGATGATCTCTAAAGGTGCACGTATTTGTCACTGTACAGCGAAATGTGTCCTCTGCATTTAACCCATCTGTGGTAAGATAAGATAAGGTAGTGAACACACACACACTAGTGAACTAGGGGCAGTGAGTACACACACACACCCAAAGCGGTGGGCAGCCAACTCCAGCGCCCGGGGAGCAGAGAGGGTAAAGGGCAGCTTGTCGAGCCAGGGAATCGAACCCACAACCCTGTTATCGATAGCCCGGCGCTCTAACCGCTGAGACACCGCTGCCCCAGTATTGCTCTATATTGGGGACTACCAATTCTAGTCCTGGCAAACCAACACTGCACATTTTTGTGTTGTGTCTCCTCTAGCACATCTGGTTCTGGTCTTTAGCTCATTGATAAACTCATCCTTTTCTGGGTCAGGTGTGTAGAGTAAGATAAACAGAGACACATAGAGCTTAGGGTTGTCAGGACTGAGATTGGGAACCCCTGCTTTTGGCTTTGGGAAGCTCTTAACAACTTGTATTAATTTTCCCGCACAAACACTTCTCAATCAATAGTTTCTTTCTGGTCTATATTGGGGCTTCTTTGGCACCCTGATTGATGGGGGATTTTAAAATAGTCAGTTGTTGCGAAAATCATAATTGTGTGACTGAGCATTTACCATTTTTTATCTTTGTAATATTAAAACAACAATTTAACCAACGGTTTTTAATGATTATGCTTGCCCATTTCCCAGATTTCCTTCAGGTCATTTTCAGCACCAAGAAGACCACCAAGAGTTCTGACTGGGTTCTGTTTACCTTATTGCTCAGCCTGAACTTTGGTCTTGGTGAAGATGTCTCTAGTGTCCGTGTGTGTATAATGATGGTAGTTATGGTTTGAATGTCTGCCTGTGTCTTGTGTTTCAGGGCTTTTTTCTGGCTCCTGTCCCTCTTGCTGTCCTCTCTTGTGTGGTTCATTGCCATGAAGGCCAGCAATGCAGAAAATACAAAGGTGCAAAAGGGTCTGCTCATATTTGGAGTCATGTTCTCAGTCCTCCTTCAAGAAGTGTTCAGATTTGCCTACTACAGACTTCTCAGGTAAAAGCACACACATTTTCACACAAAGTCTTTCTGGTTTCGGTTTATATTCTCTGGCTTGAACACTGCTGATTCATCTCTTCAAATAATAAGCAAAGTTGACATCGAGGTAGATCTGAGGGGTTAGAGCAGACTATTCAACAGTACTCCCCAACAAACACCAGGTACTGGCACAAAATGGCACTAGTCTTGTGTTTACCAGCTGACAATGTGAAATGCCTGCAGGACGTTTCTGTTAATAAACAACTTGGCGTAAGATGATGTGCAGGATGGTGATTAGGGAGTCATGAGAGTGTCAAAGGTTGTTCATGTGGAGTCATTTGAGCTGGCACTATTTTTAATTGTTTATTGGAAATTGGTACCAACACAGTTGCTGGGAATGTTGGTTAAATACAGCAACTTAACATTTATTCCCAGCCTAAGTTAAAATAAAGGATTGTCTGTATTAAAAATCTCTCTTTTTAGCATATCGTCACTGTTTGATCATTTGTCATATATTTTTACACCATTTAAAAAGCTGACCAAACACCAGAACTACAAATGTCATTCAAATAAAGTACACTATAGTTTGTTTGTTTTTTTTGTTTTTTTCTGAAATAGGGTGCTAACCTAAGTGCATTATTTAAAACTATTTATCTCAGCAATACGAAAGAATTGAAAATAATTTTCACCATGGAGAAAGTATTTGAGATCTTATGAGCTAGTTTTTAGAACAAAGCTTGGTTCCAGATTTCTCCTGGACACCCCTGGTCGGCATGGCTTTGTCCAATTTCATCACCAGCTCAACCTAATTTAACATCATTAAGCTCTGAATTACCAAACCAGGTGTTGGATGATAACTATAAACAATGCTAGCTGCCTATGAGGAGAGCTTTGGAGATGTTTTAATGAACACAGTGACATAAAACCACCCCTTTTTAAATGACTGTTGTTTGGTTTTATTCTGATCTTAGTGTTTTACCGAGCAATTCAACTCCTACTGCACTGATAAGGAGATTTTCCCCAACTTTCCTGTGTGACCACAACCTTTACTCAGTACTGCATATATGTATATGTGAAATATTAAGTGACTGTGTTTTAGGTTTAAGCAGTGTATGAGTATCATTTAGAGAAATACGTCTGGAAAATGGAGACCCAGAGCAGCCTTGTACCCTCCAGCTTTAGTATTTTGAAAAGTTATGGTTTGTTTGTGAAAGTGAGCTGTACAGAGACTGTACGTCAGAGAGGGTCATAGGAGACTATAAAAATGAGGGGGAAAGCACATTAATGTCAACAGAGCTCCCAACACGAATTCAGTTTTCCACAGAGTAGAGCTGTGACCTTGCAGGAGCTTCCCCTGAAAAGCAGCAGGGAATGAAGTGATGATTGAATGAAAAGGGTTTGTATTGGGATTCACTGTTTTCTCCTGTCTTGCATCATTAGGAAAGCTAATGAAGGTTTGGCAGCCATTAGCGATGAAGAAGCATCCCCCATTTCTGTCCGGCAAATGGCTTATGGTAAGATGAGCTGTTTTGACCAAAGCACTTTTTCAGACGCAGGCGTTTTGCCGCTCATCAGTCCAGTAAAACCAGTATTGGATACATTTCAACAAACAAATGAACCACACTATTCTTTCTCTGTAGCCTCTGTATCTCTGAGATAAGCCTCTACACAGCACTAAGTTGGTGCAGTTTTTAGACCCTGTTTACATGTGGGCACTTCATGCGTCTTGAGTGTCAGGATTATACCTGGATAAGGTCAGGTCACAAAAAATTCAAATCCGATCACTCAAACCACGTTTGAGCCACCATAGCATGTCATAGCAGCGTTAACACCTCTGTCTCTCCAAGACACATTCTACGAACCAAAACAGTTATAACAGTAATAATTGCAGAGCAATTAGTGGATTTGCATATTCTGTCCCACACAGCAATTGGATTTCTGACAAACCAGAGACTCATTTAAACTACACACTACTGGTGGCTAAACTACTGGTGTAGAAGCGTGTGGCTGTCTTGTGTTTGTGAAGATTTTGACTATCACAAATGTCTTATTTGAGATTTGTTCAATTCACAGGGAGAATTATTAAAACAGAGCTGTAACCAATTCTACCCTTTAAAACACATCATGAGTCTGACTTAGAAGTTTTGTTAGGACTTTTCTTAAGAACAAATGAAAACAATTTGTAGGATGATAATGGGGAATAAGGCCCAGAAGATGACGAGCTCATTAAAATACATTAAAACAGAATTCCCCATCTTGTGTGACTTTTCTGCCGCCATAAGTAGAATATTTAACATTGTCAGCTGTGTTTGAGGTCAATTGTAAGTTGATATGTGTCTCTGTCTGTGTGTTTTGTATCTGCAGTGGCTGGACTTGGCTTTGGGATAATAAGTGGAGCTTTCTCCATGATCAACATCCTGTCTGATTCTTTGGGCCCAGGCACAGTGGGCATTTTTGGAGACTCTCAGTACTATTTTGTCACATCAGGTTAGTCTGCACTTGCATTCTTTTGTTGTTGTTTTTAAAAACAATAATACAAAAACTATAGGTCAGAGCTGAGGATCCCATGCAAATTTAATGAATGAAAAGGGTTTAAACCTACAAGCCTTCATCATTACTTGTTTTTCTAATAATGGAGATCTGCTGTTTTGTTCGGTGGTGTTTGACAGGTGTGCCACAAACATTTATTTTCTAGAGCATTCCAAAACATCTGCCAACATCAAAATGCTTGCTTCGTCCTTGCTTGTTTGGTCTGTGTGCTCAGACCTTAAATTTACGCTCACCAAGCTCACACTCACTCACATAATTCCTGCAGACTTTTCAGGAACACTTTTTATGCTGTGCATTACCCCTTATACCACATCCCACAAGTTGGGTCCATTGATCCAGACCATTGACACCACATTCTGAGCATATTATCTCTGTGCTCTGGGCTTTTCTCAGTCAGCGGTCCAGTATTGGTGGCCCTGGGCCCACTGCAGCCTCAGCTTTTTGTTCTTAGGAGACAGAATTGAAACCTGACCTTTTTTGCTCTTGTAGCCCATCGTTCTCGATCATCAACATGGTGTTTTCATCTCCAGAACTGCTGTTTGCTGGATGTTTTTTTTCTTTCACACCATTATTACAGAAAGCTCTAGATACTGCTGGGTTGAAAACCCTAGGAAATCCTCAACTATAGAAAATATTACAAATATTTCTGCATGATTTTATGCATGGGGTTGCTGCCACACGGTTGGCTGATGAGATAATTGCATTAATTATAATAAAGAGCTTGCTGAGTGTATATTGTACAAAAATATTTTCTCTCTCTGTCTCTCACTCTTTCTCATTGCTGTGGTGTTGATAGTAAACAGCACTTTTCCCTTTTTTTTTTTTTTTTTTCCTGGCAGCTCTGATGACTCTGGCCATAACACTGCTGCAGACCTTCTGGGGTGTGGTGTTCTTTGAGGGTTGTGAGAAGAGCCGCTGGTGGGTCATTGCAGTGGTGGTGTGTCTCCACCTGCTGGTCTCTGGTCTGGTAAGCCATTACATGATCATGTGAAATTGGCACCTTTTCACAATGCCCCATGCATTTTTCTGGTTCAGGTAATAGCAGGGTACAATTCACAACCACTGCAATATACTTTATATACTATATATGTAACACATGTGTATGTGTGTGTGTATGTGTGTGTGTGTATATATATATATATATATATATATATATATATATATATATATATATATATATATATATATATATATATATATATATATATATATATAAAAAATGTATGTATGTGTGTGTGTGTGTGTGTGTTACATATGTAGTATACACTGCTCCACACAACTACTGCTGAAACTGTCAGTTTCATGCCTGTTTTACACATTTTTGTCTTTAGACATTTAAGTGCATATATATAGATTACACATTGACATGTTCTGAGACTGCTTTTCAGGACAAATATCTTGTCATTTTTATTTTATGTAACGGTAACATGAAGAGGTTTCATATGTGACCTCAGAGCTGCAGAGCAGCATGTCCTGTGGCCACTGGAGGGAGACACTAGTCAACCTTTCAGAATCTCTTTATTTCACCAAGTATGTTACACATACAAGGAATTTGTCTTGGTGAGAGCAACACGTATGACAAGTAACAAAAACACAGAACACAGATTATTTACAGTATTGAACTAAAGGAAAATTACACTAAACAATTTTCTCTGTGTAGCAGTTCAGTTCAATGAGAACAGGGCACAAAACATTGGCACTGTGAACATTATTGGTTAGCCATTCAACACATATTAAGATAACGTTGGAGCTTATTTCACTTAGCCTAAGGTGATGGTCAAGTGGGTTAACACTGAGTTCCAAGTTTTATAAAAAAAATTTTGGTTGATTCTCTAAGTGAAAATTTAATCTTTTCTACTTTCAGAAATAGTAAGAGGTCATTAAGCCAGTGTGTAAATTTAGGGATGTGTGTTGATTTCTAATCTTAACAAAATTCTTCTCCGTGCTAGATTGGTTAGGCCTAGCCGTCGCTCTTTTTTATTATTCCCTGATGCACAGCTTTCCAGAACCCCAAAGATAGGCTGCACAACATCATCAAATGCTTCTGATAAAAATTGAAATATGGCTATCCAGAACTCTGACAATCTGGGACCTGCCCAGAACATTTGTTAGATCAGCCTTAGCAGCATGACAACAGTCAAATGTATCACCAACGTTAGGGTGAATTTGAGCCAATTTAGCTTCACTATAATGTACTCTGTGGAGGACTTTAAACTGAGCCTGGCACAGGCTAACACTTAGGAAACCTTTGATAAAATTGTCTTGCTCTTAGAAATACTGGGGTGTTTAAAAATGCATTATTATCATTGCAAGTTTATTGGTAAACATTGCTGATTGACAAGTTGCCACACTCCCATACATACTGTTCTATTCCTCAGTCAGGTTGACATGACCTTCTTTCCTACTCACTCCCAGCAAACGTGTAAACTTCTGTACATGAAGTCCAGTCGTAGTAAAAAAAATAAATAAATAAAACATTCCAAATCAGCAAGATGTGCCTCCTTCTGTTAGGAATGTAAATAAATACTGTTGAGAACAGAGTCAACATGATGTTGATCAAGAAGGCGGCATGAGGTATGGGATTAGGATCTCTGAACTGTCAGGCATGTGAGGGTGTCCCTCTGTTTTTGCTGCCCACCTGCAATTCAAGTACGCAGTGTTTTGTGTCACTAAAAGAATGTTATGTTATCAGTTGTCAGGCTAACACGTCACTTAGATGCTGCAAAGTAGACCTTTGACCTCATTTTCTGCTATACCTAACCCTAGAGCTTTTGAGAATGAGCTGTTTCACCAGGTAATGTGCTACAGTTTAACCCTCCATAGATAGTCGATGGTGGACTACTCTGATAACGTGAAACTGTAACCTAGACACAGGGGCTACATAAATTAGAAATAAATTTCATAACTATGTTAATAGGTACACTGTATGTCCAGATGTTTGTGGACACTCCTTCTGAATGCAATAAATGCATTCCGCCACTTTAAGCTGCACCCATTGCTGACACAGCTTGTCGAGTTCCTGTAAAGAAATACTATTGATGGCATAGGAGCAGATAAACATGAAACTGATGCCAGGTGTGGGATAGAGGGGTATAACCCCCTGCATTGAGCTGTGGAGCTGGGGAACTGAGTTTTCTGGAATAATGGTGTGCTATCCAATACTTCTGGGATGACTTGGAGATGGTGGGTGGTGATCACCCATCCTGACCTCACTAACACTCTTGTTGCAATCGAATGCCCACAGCAATGTTCTAGTAGTGTTCTAGTGAAAATCTAGTAGAAAGCCCTCCATTGACAGTAAAGACACCAACAAAAGCAAGATAAACTCTTTTAATAACCTTGGTTTTGGAAGAAACCATGCATAATCAGGTGTCCCAAAAATGTTTGTCCATATAGTGTACCTCAGATTTTTACTGCAACTGGAGATATAACACTTTTTTGTTCTTGTTCTGTCTTTGTCTCTCCCACAGTCTCTGTTGAACCCACTGTATGAAGGCAGTCTGCCTCCTGTGTATGCTATCACTGTGTTGATGGCTGTGTGGGCATTCTTCTCTTCAGGAGGCTCCCTGCACAACCTCTCACTGCTCTTTACCTGTAAGATTCTCCTTTTTCCCCAGCTTATCTGATCTGTAAAGCACAGTTTACCATCTGCAAGACTAGGAGATATTTCTTGCCATTATGCTACAGATGTCATAAGATGGTAGAAAATCATAATTTCATAATTGGTCAAGGAATCTCTACGTGAGATGATTTAATCACACCTTACTCTACTGAGCTTTGATGTTCCTTAGCCTGCAAGTTCAGACGAGTCCAAATGTTTAAAAGGTTTTGTATGAATAGGTGTAGACATGCCAGTTACTGCACACCAGGAACAGCCTCTAGAGTTGACTCAGAATAGTATAATTAGGAAAAAGCATCCAGTGGTCTGCAGTTCTACAGACAGAAATGGTTTGATGACCAGAGAGGTCAACTGAGAATGGCCAGACTGATCTGAGCTGACAAAGACTGCAGTACCTGAAATAAGCAATTGTACAATTGTGGTATGAAAAGCTTCTCTGAATGCACAACATGTCCCAACTTAAGGTAGACGGGCTACAGCAGCATAAGACCAGGTCTGGTCTACTTTTGTCAGCCAGGAACAGGAAGCTGAGATGCAGTGGGCACTGGCTCATTAAAACTGGGTAGAAGGCTGAAAAACATAGCCTGGTCTAATCAATCTCGGTATCTGCTGGGTCACACAGATGGTAGGGTCTTGGCACCAAAAGCTGGACTCTATGCACCCAACCTGACTTGTTATAACAGTCCAGACTGGTGGAGTTTTTTTGGCACATTCTGGGCTTGTTTATACCAATCAGCACACTTGCTGACCAGTAGCAAGTGCCCTCTGACCTGTTTCATTAACATGACTATCATTTTAGTGTTCTTGAGTGGCCTTGCGAGTCACCGGATTTGAGTAGAACACCTTTGAGAATCACACCATGAAAGTGAACCTGAAAAATCTGCATAATGTCAACATGGAACAAAAGAAGTCTCAAATGAATGTTTCCAACATGGACTCTATTACATGAGGAACTAAGACTGTTGTGAGAGCAAAAGGAGGTCCCACCAATTGTTAGTAAAGACTTTCATATGAATTGTTCAGAAAGTGTTTTTATAAAAGAATTGATATCCCCTAGCACCACTATGTTTATACTTGCCTTGCAAAGTCTGTGAATTGTGCTGTCTCTGTTTTGACGCCAGGGTTTGGCATCTACTGATGCAATGTGTTTAGACCAGCCCTGTGACCTCTAGTTTCTTGTTTAGTAAGAGTTTTGTATTACTCAGGCCAGCGTTCTGCTGCATGGCCACAGTGACTTTCGGTGTTCAGTATACTCTGTTTCTAACTGCAGGTAAGAGAAGCGAGGTGGAGTCCTCATAAGACGATCAAGTCCTGACCTCTCAGTGAGAGTGAGATGCAGACGGCTCATTGGAAGGCTGTGTTTGCTGCTTGGACCAACTAAAGCAGCAAGTGTAATAACCGATATAGCAGCCACCTCCACTGAAGATGGCCCTGGGATCTAGCTCAGACCCCCAACTGCCCTCACTTTAGCCTAACAGGTTATAGGACTCTCGTATCACGTTCATTGTAAAATGCTGTAAATAGCTTGACCTCTATGACTCATACAAAAACACACTTTTAATGAGTTTTTTTTTTTATTTTTATTTTTATTTTTTTTTAAATCAGTTTCCGTCTGTATGTTTGCTTTGCTTAAACTCCTCAGTCATTTCAAAGTAGTATTTAACATTTGAGTGTTCTTTTGCTGAATCATGTCACATTTTAATTTCTTTCACCTTTTTTGAAAATGTAAATATTGAACCAAGCCTTAGCGAGGCAGATGGTGAGATAACCTGGGGTCAGACTGTACCTGCTTTACATTCTAGAGTTGCCGAATTCAAGCTGAAATCATAAAAAGTGTACCCATTGAGCAGGAACAAATTTTGACCCTTTTCCCTTTAGCAATGATGGATGCAGTTTTGTAGCCTCTCTGCATCTACATTGCCACTGGCTGGGTAACTGATTGATCTCCTGACCAGTTAGAAACCTGCTTGGGAAAGCTGGTGAACAAGTGGTACGTTGTTAACAAACTGTAATGTGTGAGCAAAGTAACTGGACCAATTCGGTCTGGCCCCAGACAAGTGCCGAGACACTTCAGCTGCTAAAACGTCCCTTAGGTAACACCGCACTCATGACACAGTGGAAAGGTGGTTCACCAAGTATTCAATGAGTGCAATGAGTCCTTTGAACAGAGAGCCTGATGCATTTTTTTTTTTCTTTTCATCAAGCTCTATCAAGCACCACATGGGCAGGAATTCCTCAAAGGCGGTCCACTAGCAAAGATGTTAAATCCTCTACTGCTTTTTATTTTTCTCCCCTCTTTCTTCCCTCACTGGTATTTAATTTAATGACACCTGCCCTTTACATTGTGTGAATGGTTCATGGCCAATGTACCCATAGTAGACCCATGGTTTATTCACCATGAATATGATCTGCTTACATTAACTTTCATTAAAAGTTATGAACGATTTATCCTACTCTGTTAAAGTGACCGTTTCAGACCTGCAAGAAGTGTTTTCCTATTACAGTGAGTGTCGTTTATATCAGTTCTGACATTCATGTTGATTTATATGTGGATAATTGGTCAGTACAATAGTGGAGTACAGATCCTCCCTAATGTAGCAGTTTCCTGTACCTGCACTTGACTCCGTTCCCCATTTCTACAATAACCGACTGAGGGCTCCATTTTCTTCAAAATCTAAACTGTTTTTTATTCACTTTTATCTTGCGTGATTTGGGCGCACACATTCTTGTAGTCAACAAGCAATATCTGATTATCGCGACCTATTCTAGCGATATCTGTTTGGTCCTACTGCTTCAAACACTGGTGCTGGCCTGTGTCATGTCAGGAGAGACATTTTTTGGTTGTGTTTTCCTTGCCGTGAAAGCTTGATCGTGCGTGGAACAGTGCTTTTTACGACCATGTGGTTATTTGACCAACATGATGCTGCTTTGCTCTCTTTGTGATGTTATTTGTTCAGAGCTGTTTGACTTTCCATTGATTCGCCATGCAAGAAAACGTTGCTGCGTTGCTTCAGTTTCCAACCAGTGTGTGGTTGTCTGAACGCATACTTAAGTTTGAAGTGTTGATGACTCAGTGAGAAAATGGGAAAAAAAAAAAAAAATCATAAAGCCAATTAAATTAAACTCTGCAGTGATCAGCCCTAACATTAACACCACCGATAGGTCAAGTAAAAAACACAGATCGTCCTTATCTGCAGTGGTATCTTTCAAAGGGTGGATATATTAGGCAGTCAGTTCTTGAAGGCGATGTGCATTCAAAGCAGAACCAATTGGCAAACATAAGAATCTGAGTCAACGACTGGGTCAAAACATCAAGTAGGTCTTGTATGCGTTTTCTGGTATGCAGCGGCCAGGAACTACCAAAAGCTATTCAAGAAAGGACAACTTTTGAACTAGACACATGGTCATAAGCTCCTAAGGCTCTTCGCTGTTATCCATGGAGGCCCCACCTCGCGGCTTACAGGAACTGAAGGGTCTGCTGCTAATATCTTGGTGGTAGATGCCACAGGACGCCTTCAAAGGTCTTGAGTCCATGCCTCAAACGGTCAGATCTGTTAGGTGTTAATGTTTTGGCTGATCGGTGTAAGTGTAAAAGAAAGGGTCAAAAAACTGCTTATGCACAAAAGAAACTTTCACACTGTGTGTGTTTTCTAATAGAAAAGGGCTATAAAGGGTTCTTTAAGCGATGCCATATAAGAACCACATTTGGTTATATTTAAAATATATATTTTAAAAATGTTCTTTACATTCTCGTTTCAAACACTTTTTATGGATCCAAAAGCAGCCCTTGTATGGCATCACTCGTAAGAACATTTGTAGCACCTTTATTTTTGAGAGCGTAGAACTGCGGTGGAACTGCTCTGTTCTTTCGGCCATCTTTCAGCAAAAGAACTGCATAATACGTTTATTGGGCCCTGTTCTTTACCTTTTAATGAATTTTGACAATAAACCTCTGAAGATTTGACTAGTCACCAAGCAGTACTGATTAAGTTACCTGAATTTAAACAAAATATCTGTAGCTAAATGTTACCGATGAAAATGTAACTCACTCACATATGTACTCTGGCAGTAAATCAGTTATACTCCAAATCTGTGTTTTGTTGCAAAACTTCATTTCATTCGTTTTATTAAGGTACTTCATGAGTCTGACATTGGTAACTGGTTGCACCAGTCTCGTTTAGGCACAGCCGTATTGTACCTGGTTCACTGTTGATGTACATCTTATAACCATACAGCCTTCGTCTCAGGACACACTGTGTGATTAATAACTAGATGTTCCAGACTAGTCCTCGGCAGCTCCCTTTAGAGGCATGGCTGGACTTTGTTACAGCTCTAACTAGAACATATCTTCTCCTCGGACATTGCACTGCCCTTAATAAACAGCCACATTCAGTATGCACCACGTTCTGGAGAAGGATGTGTTTCAGTTTAAATTTTATTTGATTTTCTAATGTGTCTGCTTATTTTGGCTCCAATCAGCAGCCCTCTTGTTCACTCTGTATATTCCTTTTCTGATTTTCTGTTTTTTGAGCAATCTGTTGGAGTTCTAGCAGAGTTGTAGTTCAGCTGCCTAATGGACCATCCCCTACCCAACACACCCTCAGCCGTACTCTGTGTCGAAAATCTTTGCAACCAGTGCTCACCTGGATTTCGGACAAACAGATGACAAATAATGACTATGTAATGTTTTGATGCTGCTTTCTAAAGTTTTAAAGAAGATATTGTGCCAAACAGGGAAACATGTCATGACTCTCCATGTCACTGAGATTCAGTTTGGGTAAAAATAAAAAAAACAAAGCCCTGTGTTGATTTAAATGTGTGTCTGGGATTATTTTGGGATGTGGGTGGCCTTCTGTGTACAGAAAGATTGTCTGGTTGGCCCAGTTGAATTACTCTGTTGATGGTGAAATTTACTCAGATTATGAATTCTGGTAACCAACTATACTGCTGGATCTAAATCAGGGCTGCACGATTCCAGTCCTTGAGGGCTTGTCTACAGCAAAAGTTGGTAGTTGCTCTACTCAAAACACCCGATTCAGTTCCTCAGATTAATTACCATGCGACATGACCATTTTTTAGTAGGGCAACTATCAAACTTTGCTGGAGACAAGCCCTCTAAAACTGAGTTTTGCACCCCTGATCTAATTTTTTTGTTTATATTTTGTTGAATGTTCCTGTAGTTTTTGTTAAACAGTGCTTTACTGACAACGATCTGTTCTCACTTGACATTGATCTTAAACTTCTAAATATTGTGGCACTGCAGGGTGGAGCTACATTTTAAGCTTCTTCATTTTTTTTTTTTTTTTTTTTTTTTTTTTTTTTTTAGCTTTCTTGCAGAAGAGTTAGTGTTTATTTTCAGATTCTCATGCTAAATGTTAGCTTAGTATACATGTGGCATGTTCTTATAATAATACTGCTATTATAATAATAATAATAATAATACACCTAACAGGCATCACATTAATAGCCCCTGCTTAACATTTAAGTAGGACCTCCCGGTGCCGCCACAACAGACCTGGGCATTCGAGACTCCACAAGGCCACTGAAGGTGTCCTGTGTTTTCTGGCACCAAGACGTTAGCAGCAGATCCTTTTAAGTTTTGTTAGTTGTGTGGCGCAAGACCCGTTGCCCACTATTCTACATCAAGTATGTTTTATGTCAAAGTCTGGGATCTATATTATGTAGTAAGTGTAGTGGATGAAGACCTCAGCCACTATGACCAGGGCTAGATAACTCTGTGCCTAGGCTTGTGGGTTGCTTCCAGTCAGCAGTGGAGGTGGGGGGGATTAACGAGGGACTGGATTTTTGCTTACTAAGGCTTATTGCTGCACAAGAGCAACAAAGGCTTTTCCTTCTGGGCTGACTGGACAGAGGGGCTGCATTGACAAACCTGTAGAATTGAACTGGGCCACGAAGAGCTAACAAATCATTACTCGTAAGACTAATTTATAAAGTAAATAATGAACACCAACTCATGGAAAGGGTCACATGCCAGTGTTTAATGATTGTGTAGCTGGCTGTAGAGAAAATAAGGGTGAAGCGGCATAGGAGCGGAAGTGCTCTGATTGGTGGAAACAAAGCCTGGTTGTCAGCTTTTCCATTAGGTATAAGTGACGTCTGAATGACGTGTTGCTGGTTAAACTGAAGTGAGTTACGGCCTAAACTAACTCATATTTACCTGCTGTGATTCACACAGGCACCTGGTTTTGTTTGTTTGACCGGACTCTAACCTTGACCATGAGGGAGAAATGCGGCGATCAGAACTTTCTGTTATTAATTTAATGTGAAATGGATGCTACTATTATTTATTTCAGAAATGTAAAACAGTAAAAGGTTGCTTTCTTACTTTAACACACTTTTATATTTCTAAGTTGGTTATTAGCGCTACAGCAGTATACATCATGCCACAAGGCTACTGGTGTGTCTGGGGTGGAAACACATGTGATGTATTTAGTAAACAGGTGGAAACTACTCTAGTCTTTTCTAAAGAATAAACTAAAATTTTCAATTACGAATTGGACCTTTAACAACACATTAAGACACTGTTGCTTGCTGCTTATTGCTTTTTGGGAGGCATCACAAGACCGGTTGACCAGTATTGAAAGAAAATCTCTTCTGAGGTTTCAAAGCATTTAAAACAGACTGAAAGTTGACCTAATTATTTCTGCAATCTACAACTTCTACAACTGCTGCTGCTGCTGTTTTTGTTGTTGTTGTTGTGGTGGTGGTGGTGGTGGAGAGGGTGGTGCTTAAGATTCTTTGGTTCCAAACACTGCCCTGAGATATGATTTCCGTTTTGCCCAGAGGAGACTGCCAGATCAGATCAGAGGAGGGTAAACTTTGCCCCAGTTGTCTGTTATCTGAGTGCATCTGTCTGCTGTGGTCTGTAGTGGTATTGTAGGGAAGAAGGCAGAGTAAATGATGCAAACCTCTGTTGGTGAATTCCTTTCATCTCACTCTTAACCAGATAGCTTTAAAGACATACTGCACCTCAGGTTTCAGAGGTACTGCACAGTAATATTTGCAAGCAGTGTATGCAGCAATATGTCCCTTTGAGACACTGTCATTAAAATAATTATAAAAAAAAAAGTTATGTAGGTTATGGTTACATTTAGCATCTAGTGTTAAATATGTTCAGAAACCAATACATATGTGTTTATGAACAGCCAGTAATTGCCATAAAGTAATGGCCATATGTTTCAATTATAATAGTTATTAAATTAATGAGATTTTAAAAGTAGATATCATGTACTGGTCAGTAACTTGCAAATCTAGAACTGCTTACTGCCTGTAAAGGAGAGCTGTGTAACAAGAAGACTGCAGCCACAAAGGTCTCCTTAATACAAACTGTTCTGAAATGTAGTATAACCATTATAGCTACAAGCATATTCCCTTTTCTTTTACTTCAGTGCATTTAAAATGATAAAAAGGGATTCCTTCTATTAAGTTCAGGAATATATAAACTACAATAGAGTATTTTATTAATCAGACACTCATGGCACAGCAGTGCAATTTATAAAATCAGGCAGATTTGGGCCAGCAGCTATAGGTAATGTTCACATCAACCAGCAACATTGAGGAACAAATGTGATCAGAGTGATTTTGAACGTTGCATGGGCGTTTGTGCCAGACGGGACAGATGGTCCACTGCAGCAGAAGACCATGTCTGGTTCCTCTTCTCTCAGCCAAGAACAGAAAGCTGAGGCTGCAGTGAGCAGAGGCTCATCATCACTGGACAGTGTAAGACTGGTCTGATGAATCTTGATTTCTTTGTGTCATCAACCCAGACTAGTAGAGGAGAAGATTGAGGGATGTTTTGAGAGCAACAGGAGGCCCTACCCAGTCTTAGTATGGTATTCTCCATAACTTAAAATGAAGTACATGCCATAGGACTGAAACATTGTGGTGTTCACTAGGCCTCTGCCTAATTAGGAACTGAGTTAGCTCATTTATGCAACCCCACAGCTCTCCTTTATAGAAACTGTATGAACTGGTATATATAGTCTTTGTCTAATTAAATCAGTTACTTGGGAATTATGCGTCACTATGGTCTTTATGCATGTGTCATAAAGTTCCTGTGTTCGTACCTTTCTCCAAAACATTTACTTGATACTTACATTATGTGGAGGTATAAAAAGGTTTATCACACCTAACCATCAACAAACATGGTTATTTTAACCATCACCCATGGGATGGGAACCAAATGTGGCTGTTTAAACGTGACAGGGGTCACCAGTCTTAACCACAAAGGGCTGATGTGGCTGCAGGTTTTCATTCCAGTGAAGCAAAAGAACATCTGATTGCACTGGTTTAATCAGTTGCTCTGAGTCTTAGCACAGTTGATTAGTTTTATGAGATGAGCTTCAGCTTGTTTGTATTTTGCTCTGACAGCTGTTGCAACATCAGTGCAGGACCGAAGCCTCGTTTCCCTGTAAATGAGCTCCCCTTAATACTGATTTCTCCAGTCATTCAAACATTCAAAACTGTTAGAAACTGAAACTTTTTTATTGAGAGATTGACAAAATACGTCGCTATTGACTCAATGATTAATGACATACATGTGCGTTATAGGCCACTAATATGACCTGCAGTACGTACATTCTGATAGCAGAAGTATGTACTTCATTAATACAAACAAACAAGCATTTTGTAAACAAAGTAGAACATCATAAATAGAACATAGTTAAAAGTATGTCAAGATCAAGTGATTTACCACCATACATGGCAATATCACAATTGCAAGAACTACAGTGAAAAATGAAGATTTCTTAATTCTCAGTGAGAAAACACACCAACTAACAGCTGTGATTAGAGAGCTGGGCAATACTTCCTGCAGCTGGCAGAACTGGCTTAGAAACATTTATCAAAAACTGCAAAAGTTTTCTAAAAAGTTTTCTAATATAAATAGTTGATAATTGTATCTGACAATGAAGCAGATATTTCACATCTATACCTCTTCTTTGGTTGCTGGTTTATAAATAACATTTTGTCTGGAGTCTTTTTTGAATCTGTGAAAAGAGACAACAAAGAGAAGTGTGTTATTAATGCAGTTGAGCCGTGCTGCTTTACAGAGGTAGATTTTTATAACATTATTATTTAAAGGAGTAAGATCATTAGAGAACAAACATTGTTTCCAGATAACACATAGATGAAGGTCAACTGTCTTAAGCAAGTAAACTTCGGAATACAGCCTGTTTGGGCACTCTGTCAAAAGTTACGTTACTATAAAGAGACACGAGAGTATGACGTTTTAAAAATTAGTAACATTTTGGCATTTAGGATTAGTGTATTATTTTTGTTTTGTAGAAATTTGTGTTTAGGATGTTTAGGAACCCCAAGAGATTTCTGCTCTGTTTTCTATTTAATTAATTATAAATTTTATTATCGGATTTTCCCTTTTTCTCACAATTTGGTACTGCCAATTAACCCACCCGTATGTAGCTCCCTTTAGCAGCAGCAATGCTTCTGATCCTAGGAAGGTAAACTTAACACGTCTCCTCTGATACATGTGAAGCCAGTCACCGCCTGATGCAGCATTGCTGAGCAGCCGACAAGCTCGAAGCAAAGTGTCGGATCGCTAGCTCCACCACATCAGCTCCATTTGCACCAGCTCCACCGCACCAGCTAATAGATACTGATGCTGGCAAACATCACTTAGACTGATGAGGGGAGAGAGCACAGTCAGTTGTGCTCTCCTGGACTCTGGCCACTGATGGCAAAGCGACATGGCTCAAGATTCAAACTCGACAACCCCCAGGCCGTAGTAGTAGCGCATTAGACAGCCAAGCCAACTCAGAGCCCCTGATTTTGTGCTCTTTTAGCTTTTACCAAAGTCTCAAACCTTAAGCAGAAAGACTTAGCACACTCTGGAGTGGTGCAGCACTGTTCTACTGTGCAGCGACCTCTGCTCGAATAGGACCTTCACGGAAGAGTCATCAGAAGAAAACCTTTCCTGCCCTTCCTGCAGCCTCAGCCTGAAAATTACTGAAAATGTTTGTGTGGGGACGTGCCGGTGTGTCGGGAACGTTCTTGTTAATCAGTTTTGTGTCTTTGTTGTCTTAAATTCTAATAAACTCAGGGTTAGAACTGTGTAATTTTCACAGTAATACATTCAAGGCCATGCTATACCACAAGGTATGGATGCTGGTGCTGATCTACTCTGCCTTCAGCCTCATGCCTATGAACACAGCACGTCAGTGCCAGTATATCACGGTGTAGCACTCGCTCCTGTGTGTTTTAGAATTAATAGAATGATTAGTAGATGAACAAAAAAGAAAACATGCATTACGCACTTTGAGTACTTTTTCCTCTGTTGATAAGCGTACAAGGAGAAACCCAGCAAAGTCATAGCGAATAAGGCTCCAAAGGCAATGGCTAATATGTCTCCTGTGGGTGATAGGTTTTCATTTAGAAACAAACAACATTGAGATAATATTGTAACATCAAAATGTTCAGCTTAAGGCCATTCAGTTGTGATGAATTACATACCTCTGGACAGTGTGTCTAAAAAGAGGAAGAAAAAAGAAAGAAAACATCAACCAAAAATATCAGTATTTATTTCATATTTCAAAATAATAAAATCCATGGACTTTAGAAAGAGTTGCAATCTTGTCTTTTTACAGCTCAGACTTTTCTCTTTATGCTTCTTTTGGGGAAAATCATTTTAATGCTCATTCCCTTTCATTTCTTATCTACATTTTTAAACTGCATTCCAGTGCTTAAGCCTCTCGGAGAAAAGCCTTGTTGGCCCACACGGCGATTCATTTGAGCAGTGTTGTGATGGAGCTTCTTAACTGAGCTCAGCAGATAATCCATTTCAACACTCTGAGGTGGTAATTGCACCTGTCTTTCAGAATTCACTGTGAATCATCAGACAGACTGCCGATACGATCAATACGATCACAGATGGTCATCTGTATTGATAACTGCACAGTACAGTAAAACAATTAGATTACTGTAGAGGTCTTCACTACTTTATAAGACACTCTATAAGAGCCCATGGTGACATATGTGTCACAGACTCTCACTCACTCAACACCCTGGATGCATCACAGGACAGTTTGTGAAATTCTGATGGAAAACTGACTGCTGGGCCTCCTCTGTTACCCGCATTAGACCAGATGTAAAAAGTTGTAAAAAGTGCTATACAAATACATTTGTGTGTGTATGTGACCTTATTTACAAAATGCCAGTGTGCTTGGTTAGTGCTTAAGACAAGACCAGCTCATTTAAAAGTTCTGAAGTTCTAAAGTTCTGCTTCAACCCATTTAACGTTTTAAAAGCTTCAATCAAATGTCTTATTACATATAGTTCTGACCCCATTTTTAGACAAAAAGGATAATTCATAATTAAAGTCAGTTATTTACAGAAGTCATCATGTGACCTTTTTATCATTACAAAAAAATCATTGAGCCTCTCAATTAATTTAACTGAACAATTATTTAGAATCAGTATTCAAAACTGGGTCTGGGCTTATTAGCTCTTCATTCACAGAGGCTAATAGCTGGACAGACTGGACAGCCTGTCTAAACATTCTTTCTGCCCAGTGTGAATTTTGAGGACTGTCTGTGGCCTCTCCAGATGGAGAAATTCTTTATTATGTTTTAAGTTATTTAGGGTGAGTTACTCAGACATGTATTGAGCCTAGACTTTGACTACATTGCAGTGTCAGTGATGAATCACCATTGGGGGGAAAAAAAATTGTAGGTTTAGTCTAGGTTTGGGCCTAGACTAATCCGGCCCCTATTTATACACTCCACATCCGAAGAGTAAAGGCCACACTGTATGACAGCAGTACAGTAAGATGCTCACCAAATGTTCCACTTGTTTTAACTCTTGGGAAAGTTTCTGCCCCAGGAAACGTGTCAATGTTGGCACCTGTAAAAGGCAGTAGTTCACACATGTTCACACAAATCAATATTATATGCCCATACTACTTTAAAATGTTTGGCAGTCAATATTTGTCTGTCCACTTTTGAAAAGAACACAAAGCCAGATGTTCTCAGAAAGTTCGCAAAACAAACCTGCGCATTTCCATTGAACACTTTGAACTGTACAATGTGCTTGTTTGTTTACCTAGATAAGCAATTTACTTGGGAGTCGTTTTATATGGACTAAAAGAACTCTAAGTGCCACTAAGAGCAGTGTGTGTTTGGATTTATGAAAGATAACTCAACCCACTTGAAACCCGCTGCCTGCAACAGGCCATTGAAGAAGTGGATTACCAAGTGGTAAGAGGATAATTACTCAGAATGAAAATCAGCATCCTAATTATTTATGGATTATGCTTAATTGTAGGTTTTACTAAGTAATTTAGGAGATTATAACAGTGCACTTACCCTCAACACTGGGCAACACACTGAAAGAGGACAGGACTCGTCTTCCATGAAGAAGCTGTGGGGCTCTGAAGTTTTTGGACAGGAGCTGATTTTGACCTGCTTTCAGTGTATCCTCCAGGGCCGCCAGCTGGTGAATAAAAGTGGTGGTGTAAGTTCTTGTACACCTTTTAAAATAGAGGTGCTCCAAAGGGTTCTTTGAGTAATTCCACAAAAGAAGAAAACTGGTTCCCTAAAAAACATTTTTGTAATAGAGTTGTGTAAATCTGAGGAACCTTTCGAAGGTTTAAAGAACCTTCACCTGATGTAAAGTTTCTTCACCCACTTTAAGATTCCTCAAGTCCAAACATCTCTATTAAAATGGTTCTTTAGGAAAGCAAAAGTGGTTCTTCTGTGCCTTCACTCAAAGAACTCATTGCAGCATCCTGCTTTTTTTTTACACCATTTTTATTAACATTACTGTGTGTATATCATCAGGCATTATAGATGACTAATGGGTACAGTGGACATCAGAGGTCTGTGCAGTTCTATACTAAAATAAACCAAAATAAAGAGGAAGCCACAATGATGACAACAAAAAACAAACTTGTCATTATTAGGGCAATTAGGATGTTGTGGTCGAGGACCTTCAAGTACATCTAGTTGTAGAACTGTGACAGTGTGTATGTGTGAGGGTTGGAGGATATAAATAGACACAAAAAAGGACTAAATAATATCCCTTTATAGCTTGTCTTGCTAAATCATCTATTTTAATTTCTTACATTTCTTTTACTTTTTAACACCTTTTATTAATAAATGCATCAATAAAATAAACAAAAATGTAAGTGATTTGTATTTCTTTATGTTTGTGTTGATGCATTTCTAGGTTGTTGTCAACCTGCTGTGCTGAGAAGCAGTTTAAACCTTTTAAAAGCTGATTTAAAAAGTGTTACTACAAACTGCTATCACCAAAGAATAGCCCCACCAGTTTGTACAGAAGTCTCTGCAGTTACTGAATAATACACCTTAGTGTGTAATAAGCCTTGGAGTGTTAAAGGGGTTAACCAATTATTGATGCAGAAGCAGGTACATGTAGACCAATGGGGTGGTAAGAAGTTTGGACTTTAGCAGTTTGACCAATGGTTGATGTAGAAGCAGGTACATGTAGACCAATAGTAGCAGCGAGAGGGCAAGACTTAATCAGTTTGACCAATTGTTGTAGACTAGTAATCAAAGAGAGAAAGCGGAGCTTAACAGACGTGATTGCAGCTGTATAAATCCACACACACCATGTGTGGCTACTGTAAAAGTATCATTTCATTTCCACATCCCCAAAAGATGAGAGTAGGTATAGTCACCCATCCTAGTTATTACACACACAAAAATAGGCCAAAATGACTGATCAGTAAACATTGGGTTTTATAGACAGTATGAAACAAACCTGTTTTCTTGATACTGTGATGGTGTCGTTAAACATGGTCCAGTTGACAGTCTGGAAGCATGGCGGGGTGGTCAGGGACCCGTTGTACCTATAAAACTTTTCCAGATTGTTTGGTAGAAGGTGACGGATGTTAAACCCTGGGATCTGAGTGTTCGACTCTGAAAAGAAAACAGCAAATTCAAGCAAACTTTCTAAATGAATGCGCCGATACCATCCATCCCTCTAGCAACATCTCTGCATGTGGCCATTCTACATATAGAGAGGCCTAAAGCATCTGAGCTCTTTTGGTGATCTGTGTGGGTTATAGTTACCTTCAATGCTAACATCTGTGAGCGAGGACAGGATCCTTTCATAGTTTTTATTCTCATGAAGCCCAATCTGCAATGAACAGTTTAGAGAGATATTAATCAGAAAATGAATGTGTAATTTTGTAATGAATTAATTATATCATTTATAACGACCAGCTTATTGTTGCAAGTCAACAAAAATATTCACTAAATTTGTCTTTTAAAATGTGGTCATCGAAAATAGCACGGCTTACCCCAATAAAGCCTCCTAATACAGCCAGTCCATCTGGTTTGCTTGCAGCCTCTGATATGTTTGCATATTTTGAGTTGTAATGAACCACATGGATCTTAAATGAAGAGAGAAAATCAGTCATCATTAAGGCATTTTTGCCTTGTTGTATTGCACTGAATATGTTTAGTGCTATACAGTCTCAAGGTCAAGGCATCAAGTGTAAACATGACTTAATTGAGTGTAAATGAACAGCAGTGATGGCCTTTCTTTTTTATAGAGTGGAGCAACGTGTTCCGAGAGTGGACATTATAAACAGTGCTGTTGGCTCTTCTCACCTCAGCAGGGAAGTGAACGTTATCTATGGTGTGCTCTGAGCCAGGAACCTCTATGGTGCCCCAGTGGAAGTGAAGCTGGGCAGCCAGGTAGACTTCATCAAACCCCTTCACTATACGCATGCTGTTGGGCAAACTCAGTTTCACTGCAGGAAAGATAGCAAAGGCCCCAAATGTGAGCTGTTTAGGATAACTGTGATTGTGGACAGAGTGTTATATTAATTTCACTGTAAGTCTTAATCTTTTGTATCATTTGCTCTTAATTGTCAGCAAAGCACTAAAGGCATCCAATTTTTTCACTGCTTTGAGCAATTGTTTACTTACTGCTTTTTGATCTGCCTGTATAGCCAAATGTGACCAGATTGACTAAAACCACTTTAACAAACACACCTTAACAAACGGTACATTTAGGATTGGAGCTAAAGAAAACCAACAGGCTTACATGTGTGTCCATTGTTTATCAGTGTCAGACCAGGGTGGCCTGTTAGGTCGTAACCTTCCAGCTGTATTGGAGGCAGGCTGCGGTCATAGATGGCCTTGCTGGTCTCAATGTCAATCGGTGACTGAGACTTTCCATTGCAGTCGTGGTAAGCAGAGCGCCATGCTTCTTGATCTGGGAGAGAGGATCGAAACTCTTGACATTCTGATGTCATTGGGTTAATTATAAAACACTGACATGGGCTGCAGAGGTCACTGATGGCAGTGGCATCACTCAAAGTGTCACAAGTCAAAAAGGTCAAGTTATTCAGTTATTTAGTAAAACATGACTAAGCTTACGCAAAGCACTTTTTAAGCAGCCATAAATAATAGTAGTGCTTATCTCGTTACTATGTAATAATCTGTACTATACACCCCAATTAAAGATTGCCAGGCTGCTATCATTAGCTATAAACAATCATGTTATCAAGACGCAGAAGGTGATAGCAAATGAAATGCTATCTAATTTATTTGATGCCTAATGGAAAACTACTCTCACTGCCAATGTCAGGCAGTGTGTATATCAACCAGAACAGACATCAAGGCTCCATCAAGTGTTATACCTGAACATGAAGCTCAGCAAATAATATAACGCCACCTTAAAGTCTTATCTCTGAACCAAATACAAGTGTGGATCAAATGATGTCACAATCTTGCAACCTTGAAGCATGGGTTAATCAGTCAGCTGGCTTCACTGTGAGCAGAACAATGGAAGCTCTTTCCCTGATAGGTGATCATTCAGGCCTGGGTCGGAGTTACAGTCTGAACTCTTGTCCAGCCCCTCCACCATCTTCTACCACACCTGGGATGCAATTTTACTAAGCAGTTTTTTTTTCAGGTATCCACATAAATAAAGTCCAACTCATACCTGTCCAATAGGGAAGGTGTGAAGATTGTCTGTACTGAACAACCCACTTTTAGATTCATGCACTGCACCTCTTAATCTTAACCCTTATGTCTTTATTGGACCCTGTTAGTGCACCAAAGTGGTTAAGGGATAGCAATGTCAATCAAACCTCCAAAGTGCATATAATAAAGTTCAATTAATTATTTATATATATATATTTATTATACATTTTTAAAAGATGAGGTTTCCAGGGCTCTTAGAACCTAATTAAGCAACTATCCTCTCAGCTAGGTGTTCATAGTTTGTCTGTTACTATGGGATGGCTATGAGGTCTAGAGATTTGAGCTGAGGGTCTTACAATTACAAGCTGTAGACACAGTACATCTCACTTTTGATTTGTGCAATACTGTGGCAAGTAATGTATCATGTACTTACCATGATAGCCCCAGCGATGTTCATGAGAGGAACCTGTGACCAAAGTGAAAGTTTAAAGATTTAATTAGGTCTATAAGAATGATAGAGTTCAAGATATTATCTCTGAGAAGTTAAATTTCAATTTCTAGCAACATCATTTACAGAGCATAGTATCATTATGTAGGTCAAGATGGAGAAAGCATGTGGTCAGATAGGCGGTGTCAGAAAGACATACAGCAAGCAGTTATATACAGTACATACTCTATTGTGCTAAAAGTGCTAGATGAGGAGTTGACTACAGAGTTTTTCTGGAACTGCAGTGGAACAACCTGGTCTCTCTATCAGCATCTATTTACATACAAAATTAATTGATGGACGTTTGCTAACAGCATTCTGTTCCTGGATCCATTTGGTGTCTTTTTATAGCCTTCCCCTGCTTTGTAGGCATTAGTATCCTTTATTTTCAGATCCCTAGCCAACTGCTTAGAGAGGCCCATGGTTGCCCATGTCTTAGGACAAGGTTTGAAGAGTCAGAAAATTGAGTGATCCTCCACTGACGATTCCCAAAGATAGATCCTTACCTGCCTAATCAGTCCTAATGAGTCAGTTAAAGCCTAAGTTATCACATTCTGAGACTTTACTACTTACTTTACATTTTATTTAGTTCATCAAACACAAAGCAACTGTTCATTAACATTTTAGACATCAGTTGAAGACCTGCTGAAGAGGCTGTGTTTACTTATTTCCCTAACTTTTCCAAAACCTAGCACTGTGTGAGTCCAGCACCAAGAAGACTATCAATTACAGGTTTTAAATCAGCGCATGTCTGGGTGAAAGCCAGTGCATTTTCATGGGGTCCAGGGGTCGCAAGGATTTTAGCGTCACTCAGGTATGGGTGCTCAGAGGAAGCATATTCTCTCTTCTCTCACATCAGCACACTAACACAATCCCTCCTTCATCCGTCCGGGTGAATGCAGGCATTATGCTTCTGAAGCTAAGCCCCTACACTAGAGAGGTTTGGCAGCTTACTGACAGTCACTGGGCCTCCAGGCCTCCAGACAGGCACTTTACTCAAGACTCTGTATCATTGTTAGCTCCCATGGTCACCCGTACTTAAGTTACAGGATCAGCCATTTGTCCTGGCGCTTAAGAATCACAAGAGGGTGGGGGAATGTGGCAGCAGGAAAGTTTCCTTTACTGTCTGCCTGGATGAGATGAATAGCCTGTAGTCTATAACAACATAGGACTCTCCTCCAAGGGATCATCATTTTCAAATTAATCCTGTACTAAACTGTATATACCAGTGTTAACACTCTCCAAAGTGGTGACCTCATAGGAAAAAACAAAAATGCCCTTAACTTTGAATGGAAGTCAAGGTAAAGTTTATTTCAAGTAATGTAGAGCATTTCTATTGGTCCAGAATGATTACACAGATGCAGAACAGCTACAGGGTTCAAGCCATAGTTAATAGCTTGTAGTAACCATTGAAAAAACCTGGGCCGAAAGTGTTATTACAAACTTCTATTACCAGAGAATAGCCCCACCAGTTTGTACAGACGTCCCTGTAGTTACTGAGTAAACACCTTGGTGTGTAATAAGCCTTGGAGTGTTAAGGGGTTAAACACTGTTGTTGTTGTTGTTGTAATACAGGGGCTGAACTGCTGCAGCCTGAACAGGGGATATATGTAAATCCATTACTTTTTGTGACATTGCAAATGAAGAGAACTCAAAGCAGGCTGTTTTTAAGGCGTAGTTTTGTGCATACAATGTTATGCAAATGTGGACACCCCTTTGTTTTCTTTAGAGGATTCATTACCTTATTTTAACTTAGAAAAGCGGCAAACTGTGCCATTTGACCAGAGGTGTTGAAACCTTTGCATAAGACTGCATGGACTAGGAGATTTAGAAACTTCAACAATGTTTACATCAGACCTCAGACTTCTAAAATGAAAAGAATGACCATTTTCATGATAAGTATGTGTATAAAAGGGAGGAATGTAAATGTTCCCACCCAACTCTGAAGATTTCCCACTCACTCTTTCCCTCTTTCCCTTCCCATTCAAACATTTCGAATAATACCTTGTTGCCTAATCAGCTGGGTTTGAGAGGAGAAAACTGACTAATTTGTGTTGACCTTCCAGATCTGACTTGTGCAACTAAGTAAGGGACAACTCCCTCGAGTCGGTTTCCTCACATTAGTTGAGTAAGGACAGTCATTGTGATTGGACTTAACGTAACTGTTAACGTAGAGTTTCACTGAAACTAGCCAAAAAACCCAAGCAACTGTAATACCACTTGCTTAACTGGACAGGTTGGTTAAACATGTAAAGCTACAGTACGCTGAAATCAGTCAACATCGGTCTACTTGGCCAATTTGATGTCAAACTTTTATGTTAGAAGGATTGAACAACATGCAGTCCAATTAATATAGCATTACCTATAGCATTACCTTACTGTGTCACTTCCACTCATTGATTACCATTCTTCCACAACCCCTTTCATATGGTGCAGAACAGATCTTTGTAGGGTACCAAAGAATCAGACTTGCAGTGATTGAGCTTAATAAAAAGCTGTAATCCATCAAGCGAGAGACCACTAGCTTTAAATTATTCAATACCCAAACAGCCCAGTTAGGAAATGCCAGTGTTATGCTTCCTTTCTAATGAGCTCAGCTTTGACGTAACTGGATATTGTGAAAAACAGTAGCACACTGACCTGCTTAATTCATCTGTATTTACAGATTGTGTGCTACCAACACAGCCTAACTAAGATTAATTTATAAAAAAGGCATAGATCTTAACAGTAAATCTTCATATCCCAAGGGCCTGTGTGTGCCCACATTTCCAAACTTCACTCCCATGGCTATATAACCTACATAATTTGTTTCATAACAGTCTTGAAATACTTTTACTTAATAATTAGTCTAATAGTCTATGGACAAAAATATTGGGACACCTGCTCATTCATTGTTTCTCCCCAAATCCCAGGGTATTTAAAAAGAGTTATCCTGCGTTTCTTTAAGTACATGTCTCTGCTGACCTTCTACTAGATTTTGAAGCATTGCTGTGATGTGATACAATTTGATGTCACATTCAGCGACATAAACATTAGGGATGTCAGACTGTTGGATTATCACCACCTCACCCCAACTCCCCAACTCATCCCAAAAATATTGGATGGAGCACCATCATCATCATTCCAAAGAACACAGCTCCGATGCTCTACAGCTCAATGCTGGGGGCTTTATATCCCTCTAGCCCACATCTGGCATTAGGCATGGTGCCAATAGGTTCATGTCTATCTGTTCCAGAGAGTCCTATTCATTTGCACAGCAGTGAGTGCAACGTAAAGTAGCTGAATGCATTCATTAGAAGTAGTGTAAGTCTTAAATGGTTAAAGGTAGAACATGGTCATCAAGCATAATTGTGCACCTTAAATGAGTTGTATAGGGTACCCTACATTCACTTTTCCAGGGGAAAGTACGTATGATATAATTATTGTATGCTCCCTAAGGGAAGACGTACCCTTAGGGAACCACTGCAGTCACAACTTTTGCCCCTTGAAAGGGACATTTCTTTTTGCAGGAGAGAAGAAGCTGAAGTTTGTATTCATTGTTGAATTCATTTGATTCCTTTTGGTTTAAAATCCAATATTATAGATAGAAAAAAGAAAGAGCAGGTAGAGAGGAATAAGAGAGGAATAAGAAAAATACTGAATCAAAAGAAGTTGAAAATGAAGTGTGAAGGACTGAAAGGGTACTGAGGAAACAGGGTATTGCTAAAATCATTGAATTAAATGTACTTATTTTTTCCATTTTGTCACTGTGCCTTTATGCCCAATATATGTGAATTATCTGATTGGCTTCTCTGTATTGCCTTTCAATCACAAATCAGTCAGGACTGAAACACTGCTCATAACTTAAATGTTAAGGGTACATGTATATGCTTTGTACCTATGGGGGCCTTAAACCTACTTAAGCAGTACCCTTTTACTTGACAGTGTACACTGATGGGAATTTGTTCTAATGGGAATTCAGCAGTGGAGCACTTTCTGCTAAGCTGTTTGCTTACTTCTTCATTACCTGGACTAGAATTAATATCACTTTTACTTCTATGTTGTTTTTGGCTAAACTAGTCACTATCTGCATGCTTACTCATGTGGTGTGATTTACATGGCTACAGTTACGTTTAGCTGTCATTAATGCCTTTTCACAGACTACGCTCCACTTTGCACGTACAGGCACATCTGCAGTGGAAAAAATTGCGGGCTACGTGAGTGTGGCCAGATTCACAGATGCAGTTGCCACACCAGCCAGTTCCAGGATTTAAAAAAAAAAAATGCCAAGTCACAAAAAAAGATGATGATGAAGTCACTGAGGAGGAAGTCTAGTCCAATCACTGAAGTACTTCGTAAATGTAATCCGATAAAGCGACTTCATGCGTACGTATCACACACTTTAGATGAGTCAGTTTCCTCTGACTGGGCATAGTGGCATAGCAACACACAGCACTCGGAATGTGACCACTGCACCCTTTAACAGATCCCTTCATATAATCCCTGGACTCCCATTTCAGGTTCCTGTGGATTACAGGGGTTATAGGTACAGATATATCTTTTAGAAAAGCAGAAGAGCACTGTTGTAACCCCACTTTCAACCCCCAGAATGGATAGTCACACATTACACTACAACATTTCAGCTCTGTGTAGCTTGAGCTGCTCCCAGGAGGTGCAGCATTAGACTCTATTAAAATAAAGGTGGATGCATGATCCAGGAAAACCAGTTAAAGTGATTCTTTAAAGAACCGTCCAATGAAAGGTTCTTCAGAGAACCTAAAGCCATTCTATGGCATCTCTCCAAAGACCCCTTTCTGGGCACCTTTGGATTGGAGAGACTATGTGTACAATTACAATGAACTAATCCTAAGGAACAGTAGGCTCTTGTTATTGGATGTTTGAACTAGTTCTTACCGGATTCATTCAGAGCTGAATTGGCAGTTATGAAGGACACATTTGTTTGTATGTTTGTTTGTTTGTTTGTCTGTTTGTTGGTTTGTTGGGCCACATTCAACATTGGCTTAAAATAGCGAAAGAAACCCTTGTTCTCTGCTTGCTTGAGTCTTTCCACTGACGCAGTGAAGGAATTTTAAATGAGCTACAAGGTTGAGGGCAGGATTCCAGTTGGTTCTTCCCTCTGACTGAGATTTTTCACCAGTTTCCAGAATAATAATTTATATTTGCAATATTTTGCAAAGAGGTTTTGGCTGCTTGATAGTAAACGAATCACTGTAGTTATTATTTAGCACCTTTCATTTATGGAATTTAACCAAATAAACTGCATAAGAGGATATAGAATTTATCCTGTTTTGACTGCATTGCTAAAATAAAGCTCACTCTAAAATGAAAGTGTATACATAAATATATTGATTAAATGAAACCTGTTATGCTTTGTAATACTGGTCTTTCTCTCTGTATGTCCAGCAAGACTTTAGATTAAATATAGAATGGTGCCTGTGTGTGTGTGTGTGTGTGTGTGTGTGTGTGATGTGGATTTGGAAAGAAGAAGTTGAGAAGAAATGTCCTTTTATGGTGCCACACAACCTGCTGTCACTACTGGATTAACAGGCTTATGCTTATCTTTTACAGGAGAAACAGTAAAAGTGGTCTCAGGTCAGTGTAAAAAAAGCCTAACTCCATCATCAGTGAAATAAGGCAGAGTGGGTTTCCTGTGTGTCTTCTGCTACCTCCTGGTGAGCAGTCACTCAGCCTGACGAAATACTCCGTACCTCCAGAGCAGCACGTAGACCAAGAGATTCCCAGCCAAAAACACCAGCAGCCTCTGGCATCACCAGCTGTTTCCTGGATGAGCTGTGAGCGCTGCTCTTTCATTCAGCGGCCGTCTGACTAACGCACACACGTCCAGCAGGGCAGCATTACTAGACTCTTACTGTACACTGCTGAGAGGCTGCGTAAGAAGCTCAGCTATACGAACTACACTGTATGATAAGTATGTAATAACTGTAATGTACATACTGTACTATTATATGCTAGTGTTTAGAGTTACTAATATATATATATAATATAATGTACATTTATAAAAATAAAGTATTCTACTGTATAAAATGACTGTATATAATTGCAGTTGAAAGAAAACCTTGAATTTTAACTACTAACTTTTTTACTAAGTTTTAGAAGCTTTTTAATATATATTTAGAAATGTACTTCAGTGTACTTTAAGTACAAAAAGAATACAAGAACATGATTAGAGAAGCAAAAAGTCCCTTATTGTATAGCCCAGAACCTCTGCCACCCCATCCCTAACCAAAATCAAACACACCAAAAAAAAAACAAAAAACCATAGGGGAACCGCATGTTTTAAACTAAGTGTTATATATATGTATATATATACCTTTATTTATATACCTTTATACCTTTAATAGTGTTTATATATATATATATATATATAACACTATTAAACTAATACTAATTACTATGCTATATCGCACTAACTGCTGAGCTCTTTGTATCTCTACTCTACTATACTGCTTGACCTCTCAACTTGCGTTTTCCGCAGAACACAGGGACGCAGAAATCAGGCATCATGACAACCCCCAGCACAGTCACGCCAAATTAACTGGAAGGACTAAATAAAAGCACACTCAAGCTGGACGTGTTCCTCTGACTAATCCTTCTACATCTTAATTTAGCAATAAAACGAGTCACAGTTTCTCATCTTTCTTATGTGGATCTGAGGCTTCAGACTCTCATAAAAGTGCAAAACAATAAAAAAGTTGTTTTACAATAATATAAAGTTCTAGCTGTAATCAAAGCCACAGCTGCTTGTTTGAACAGGCTTTGCTCAGTTTACTTACTTTTGTCGTGCTCATCATCATCATGCTCACTGCTGCCATCTTCCTCAGAAGAAGATGATGAGAGAGATTCTCCAGCCAGCACCTGATTCTGGGCGAGGAAGAGGATGATGAAGAGTTTTAGCAGCATGCTGATTTCTGCCTGTCTCCTCTTAGCAGCCAGCACAAGTCTTCATACCCACACAGGTGCGCACACACACACACACACACATCCCACACACATTTATATACACATACACAAAGCCTCAGCTCCACTCACTCACGGGGGGAGGTGCTTTAAAGACCACCCTGAGGTAAAGAACCAATCAACAGTCAGGAGCCATCACAAGTGCCCAGTATGCCTTTATTCTCTCTCTTTACCTCCCTCTCTCTCTGTCTATATCTCTCTCTCCATCGCTCTATCTCTCTCTCTCGCCACACCTCCTTTCTTTCTCTGTCTTTCTCTATCTCTCACTACCTCTTGGTCTCTCTCTCTCTCTCTCTCTCTCTCAATTTCTTTCCTCCCTCCCTCTCTCTCTCTCTCCCCCTCCCTCTCCCTTTATCCCTCCCTCTCTCTGCCTCTCTCTCTCTGGCTCCCTCTAGACTTGCAGTCCTGTAGATATTGAATGAGAACTAATCTAATCTCTCACCTCTCTGCAACACACACACACATACACACACACAGCCTTGAACGAAGTCCAGTGGCTGCGCTATAAGCTAGGAGGGACTGAGACTGCTGTTTGTTGTTGAAGTGGCCTTGGAGTCTCATGTGTTTGGTAACACAAACACTGGAACACAATGAGGGAGGCATGATAGTTCTTTAAGGGGCTGTTTCTGACCTTTCTGACTGAGATCCAGAGGCTTTCAATAATCCAGAGGATATCTAGAGGCACTTGTCAGATTCATCTTACACAATAGAAGTAGACAGTAGAGTTACTGTCCTGTCTGTTTTCTATAACAGATAAAGGTTGTGTTGTAAATGCTGTCGGACTGAGAAATCCCCCTTGACAGCGGCTGTTTTTTTACAGATGAGCTCTACGGCTCAGGATCAGGATCAGGATCAGGATCAGGTCATTGGTGATCAAGGTCCAGATCAGCATCATTACTGCAACAGGTACATTTATCAAAAATAAAAAACAAACATTTCATCAAACACATGGGGCTACTTTCCGTTACATCCATTGCTGACACAGATGTGCCAGTGTACACACACATAGCTTGTCAAGCCCTCTACAGAAATACTGCCACTTGAATTGGACTCTATGGAGCAGATAAACATGAACCTATTGGCACCATGCTGCCTAATGCCATGTGTGGGCTAGAGGGGTATAAAGCCCCCCAGCATTGAGCTGTGGAACTGTGCTTTCTGGAATGATGATGATTTAATCAATTCTTTACAGCAATGCGCCAAAATCTAGTAGAAATTTTTCAATATCCTTGATTTCAGAAGAAATAATGAATGAGCAAGTGTCCCAATACTTTTGTCCATATAATGTATATGCTCCAAAAACATTATGGTTTCTATTTGTATCATGTTTAAAACATATTTTTTAAGGAAACAATATTTATGGAATATTAAATGTTTATATTATGTTTTTAAAATGCACCTTTTTCTAGCTGATAAATGTTCAGCATCATAACATGTCATTACTTTCTGCAATGGTGAAAAGAGCCTGAAATTGAAGAATAGCCCCTGATGTAGTTTATTTACAATATGCATAAATACCTACATGAAAAAAGGAAATTGTTTTAATCTGTTCTTGTGGTCCCTTAACGTATATACAGGCATTTTACTTGCCCTTTGACCCTGGACATAATACACAGTGTTCTCTGAACCTGGTCAAACAATGGACTAATCTGTTCTGATTGTAGTATTGAATTCATCTCCCTATTGCACTTTTTTGTTTTGAAACAGTTAACACACAGTAGTAATCAGGGGCTTCATGACCAAATGAACAGTTTCTGAACATAATTTTCAAATCCTCACAAAGGATTACATAAACACAAACACACACTCGTCTATCAAGCAACACAACCTGCAATTAGTGAGTCGGTTCCTTCAGGTGTTTTGAGGAGCAGCGGAAGCTGAACAGGGCAGTGGGTCGCCGGAAGCAGGATTACCAAAAAGATACCCACTATTTACTGAGAGATCTGCTTTGAAACAGTGTGGAGAAAAGAGTGAAAATAAAGAAAAGAGTGAAAATAAAGATAAGATAGCGCACACATCTCCTGTGCTGAGAAAATTACAGTGAATATTTAGTGGAGCTCAGTTGGTGAAATGTGTTTAGGCACTCACAGTAAATAAACCAAGCAAGAAAAAAAGTAATTATCATAATTATCATAAATGTAATTATTTTCCTTCTATTTTCTAGATGACTGTTACAGTAAATGTCTTCTAACTGAACGAAAGTGTTGAAGTGGAGCTGCAATGCTTTAAAGATGTTCCTTGAACCATGTCTATACAGATCATGCAGTAGATAGTTCTATATTAGTAAAGGTCAATATGAATTTTTACCCTAATTTAAATGACCACATATCTGTTTCATATCTGATCTGAAAATAATATCACTATAACCTGTTAAATGTTTTCAACTCTAAAGAAGGTGAACCAAAACAAAATGACTGTAACAGCCACTGTGTTACAGGAATGAGATAAACCTGCAAAATACTATATTATATACTATACTATATAAACACTATATTTAGTCATAATATGATAAGTCCACCTCTGTCATGTAAAAACCTCATATTTTACATTTTTCACTTTCTAGCATAATCAAATGTCAAAATGTCATTTGAATGGACTAATAGAAATTCTCCAAAATGGAATACAATCTTCCATTGAAAGTTTAGTTATACATTGACCTTCATTAAGAAGTTAAAGTTATACATTTACTTCCATTGAAAGTTAAGATTTTTACTTTGACTTTCATTGAAAGTTTTTCCCTTCTCCTGTAAAGTTGAAATTTTGGAGATTTTCGCATTTTGCATTACAGCAATGATATATTACTGACAACAGTCTACAAAACAGGGAAAAAAAACATAACTCAAGCATTAATAAATCATACAATGTTGTGTTGATGAGTATTTGCTTGCTACTCAAACAGTATCAGTAACAGTAAACAGTAACAGGCAATGGCAGTGTTTTTTTTTTAATTATTCAACCAGGTTTCACTGTCTGTATATTCAAAAAATCCAGACATTATTAAGTTATTTGGCGTTTTTATTTTTTATTTTTTTTTCATGTTTCTGAGAAAGGGCCCTCTAATGCCAGCTTCCCTTCAGCACAAGGTGTGAATGACCTCCTTTAGCCAAAACTGTGTGTACAGTCTGGAACAGATCACAATACCCTGCCCTCCTTTCACACTCGTTCCTGGAAGAGTCAGTGAGAGGAAAAAACATCAGCAGCACATCTTTTAGAGAATCTGTGATTTTTTTTGTCAAGGTCGTAATGCAGCAGTAATGAAACGTGTGAGTTCAGTTTGGTGGTAAAAAAAATTTCTTTAGGCTGAACTCCAAATATTCACACACAAAGTACTCATTCTGTTACAAAATGCTAATATTAAAACTCTTACTTGTGTGTGGAGCTCCCAAAGGACTTGTGGACTTCCATTATGATATAAAAGAAGGTATAATCAGTCCTAACAAAACCTCATATCTCCAAAATGGTAACCTTACCTTATATAAAGTCATGTAACACAGTTCTGTTCCAGGTCATTTTGAACTTTCTGTTCTTTTCAAATTTGTTAAAATGTTAAAAATATGTTTTTTGTGACAGTGCTGATGTACCATGAGTGTTTTAATGTGTAAGTGTCCAAGTAGCCATGATCTACACTTGTAATCCTTCATTTAATGCATGCTCTCTCGTAAGCAATTTTAATGAGTAGCCTCTGTCAGTTCAATTACGCATGAGCCTAGTCTCATTCCAGCTGACCGAACTGGTCTAAAACAATTACTCTGCAGTTCAGGGGGGAATTCCTCTCATTCTTCAGAATGTAAACAAAGTATTTAATGTGAATGTTGCATTATAGAGAAACTTACTCACTAGCATGTCTTAACAGTGGTGGTGATAGGAACCATTTTTAACATTGTCGTTTATACTGTACTTCACTACTTAAACAATGAAAAATAACATTTGTAATTTTCCAATAAATAAATCCATCCAGTTAAATCCATGCAGTGGAGGCAAAATGAAGGAAAACAGAATGAACATAAGGGTTCAAAAAAGTTTTAGTAAACAAGTGCTAGAAGTGAATTGTCCTGATGTAGACACTAACAGTACTTTGAGAACAGTCTCCTCTTTTATTTAGACATTCATTTCAGTCAATCAACTATTTCAACAAAGACAAGTGTGAGAAGTGTTGAAAAGTTCATATTTCTGAACGTTATTTTTGAGAAGAGCAGTTGTTCTTCGAATTTTTCTAAAATGAAAAGTAAGAAGAAAACATCTAAGAAGAATTTTTTTCTTAAGACACTTTTGTGAATCTGGCTCCAGGGGTTACAATGTCTACAACCCAGCTTTACATATAATGTTAATAATGGTCAAATAGTTTAGCAATCGCTTTTGTTGGAAATCAAGATTCAGAAATCAGACATCTGGTTCCTGTTACCACCATTGTGAACAATTCTGGCCAAACAAGTCAGAATCACTCTGCGTCATTTTGAAAGATTCTTCATTATGCTGCTATTTAGAAATATCAGTGGAATTCCCCTGTATCTTCCCCTATAACATGTAGGGGCTCCTTTTTTAGGAATAGCTGGAGCAGAAAGGCTTTATTAGAAATGACTGTGAACTCCAGGTCAACGTAAAACTGTCCTCAGCTGCAGCATTCTGGATAGTAGTACCATCAGCATTACAAAGTATTACTCAGAGGTTAAGCTGAGTTTCCTCATTCAGACATAGCAATTGTATTCCTCACATTACTGCAAATGTGTTGGAGAATCAGTCTGGATTTCCAGTGGAAATGAAAATGAATTGAATGAAATGAACTGGTGGAGACTGGCATTGTGCTCATTTATGGTGTTGGAGAATTAAAACCAACTCATTAAACTCAACTGCTATCTTAGTTGGAAATTGAGATGCTTTTTAAGCAGTCAAGTGAGATGTTTTGTATTCAATTGTTTTTTGTTCCAGGAATTTTAAAAGCAGACAAAAAGTCAGCAAAGAAACGAAACAGAAAGCAGAAACTTACAAACCTAGTCTCACATCCTGCCACGGGTGCGACATTGATTCTGCAGTAGTCATGACCTAAAAGTGGCATCACTTGTGTGTGTGTATATATATATATATATATATATATATATATAAAGACAATATATCATGCAGTGATTCTCATATTTGTCACTACCAGTTTTAAACATCAGATGAAACCATTAGGCTTCCCACTGGTGTCACAAATCTCACCAATCCAGCTCCTAAAAGGAGCTTCCACGTTTTTGCCTGTTTCCAAAACAGTCATCCGTTTTCATAGGAATTTCATGAACTTTACTAGAACTGGGCCAGAGGCAAAGTCAGTTTAGACACAACAGCCACAGCCACAGCCACGTACTGCTGAGTCATGTAAACTACAATTTATTGTGTTTAAACTGGCCAACCCCCCCCCCCCGAAAAGTAGAGCTACTTCAAACACAGACATTTACATCAAGTAAAATGTTTAAAATCATTCTGGTTATTTGATTTAATGACCAGGGATGGATTTCTGACTGGACCATCGGAGCAAATGCCCAGGGGAATCCGACTCAAGAGAGACCACAAGACTCAAGGTGGCTCAACAACTGTAATCTATTCCACCAAGTCCACAGCCTATGAAAACAATAGCTGGATGAACAGTGTTTGAAAATGACCAAATGGCTAAATTATAGCCCCTCAAGTTGTAAACTATTCTTCTCATGGGATTGTGTTGTTACCATTCATTTCAGACTTTGGATACCATTTTACCATTAACCCATCAAGGTGTGTAGGACTATGTCTGCTTGTGCATTATGGCTTAGCTTAGCTTTAAAGAAAAAAACAAAACAATCATGATACTAATTTGAGGAACAAAAACAATATTGATATTAATCAATATTCATCTCATTTAGAAAAAGGGGGGGGTTGTTGCAGTTTTGGGGGCCTCCAACTATGCCTAGAAGCTTCACAAGTCCATGATGCTTGTGTACCATATAGTATCAATAGCTGTTAAGTGCAAGAGGCAACCCAAGATAAAAGGTAAAAAGATAAAAAGATAAAACTTGTGCATGGGGCAATTCCATGCCATGCTAAAATGGACAGCAATAGTCTGTAAGAAAAGTGAAGACAAACTCTTTCTTCGACTTCACCAGTGAGAATAAGGCTCGCTGTTCAGTCTGTGGACTGCAGCACTCCTCGGGGAGAGCTCCTCGCTCCATCAAGGGCAAACAAAGCGCATCTGAATGTGTTCAAGCTCTGCTATTTTAAACGAGAGCAGGAGAAAAGCACCATTACCGCCAAAGAGGACAGTGCCTTTATTTAAAAAAAAGAAAACCATACAAGGAGAAAATGAAGATGACCACTAAATGAACATGCACAGTGAAATTCCTTTTGCATAATAGTGAAGGGATTACCAGACAGACTGCAATTCACTTTTTTACAAAAAGTCAGTGCCACTTTCAGAGAGGACATGAAAGTAAAGGTGAACGCAAGTGAATGGGGAAACAAGAATCATTAACATAAAACTCCACCAGCAGCAGTTTCAGCATGATCTTTAAAAATAAAAATATACTCCTCTTGAAAAAGAAAAGACATGACACAAAAACATCAGATGATTTTAAAGCAAGCTCCAAACTCTGAGAACAGTTGGGACAGGCAGAACACAATGGGATGTTGGTAAAACTTTGTTGGATCCCAAACAATGAAAGGCAAAGTGTTGTGTATAGCTGTAGCATTAGCAACTAACATACCTACAGTACTAGGCTTATGTGGCTCAGGATAGCTGTTGCCTTTGAGATGCAACTCATTACATCAATGCTAAACTAAGTTAAGAGGGGTCATTCTGTATTCCATGATAAATACCTTCATGAATTTTCTGCTTCTTTGATTTTATTGGAGACCTAAGAGATGTACTAAATGCAGCAAGAGCAGATTATGAGAGCACCTTTGTTCTGTGCAATAGGCTTTATAACAGACAGCAAAGGCCCTGAATGTACAGCTACCAGTATTCCCCCTTCTGATGACTTACTACATCGGCCAATGTAGCCCATTAATATCTGTAATATGTATGAGGAGGCAGGGTGACTGTAGAGACCAGTGATGTAGAATATAAAAAGCATGACAAACATTAAAGCACAGACCAATGTAAGTCCTCAATTTAAAAGCCCAATAAGAAATAGAAGAATCATCATGGCAGGAGAACAGACTGTTTAACAGGCTCTCAATAAGCGTAAATATAATTCTGGGTGCAATGAAATTCTGCCAGGAACATTAATAGACATAGGCCTAATAAAGCACTTATGTTTAAAACCCAAAAAGAAAAGGACTGTGCATGATTGTGCACATGTGAATAAATTGAAAACAACCTCACTTTGTCACATTGGTCCAACATCCCTTTTATGACCACTCTTGCATAAAAGAACAGAGAAAAAAAATCTGAGTTCAGAGTGGCTCAAGGTGCAACGGATCATGTCTTTAAAATGAGGAGAGTGAAATGAGGGTAGTTCACGTCAGGACCCACGACTCAGGAGTCAAAGCACGACTTCATGATTGCTTCCCGGTCAAACTTGAAGCTGAGGAAGGACTTTGAGGAGAGAATCTGCTCATATTCACCATGGGAAGAGTCTGACTGTCCATTCGAGCCATGCACATCACTCACTGCATCTGGAGGGGGAGGTAGAGAGTGAAATGTGAGACACAATTACAGAGGTTCTTAAAACACAGAGCTAATTCAAAATTCTGAATTCAAAGAACTAATAAGAAGCACCTCATATCCCAATTTTACAGAACAGTCAAAACATTTGAGCACTCAGCCTCACCCAAAGTATAGGAAAGATCACTGTAACTCACTAAATTTACAGCACACAATACACAATATTCAGAATAGTAAAAGCTTTATATGACTATGTCCAGAACGTTTCTACTGCATGAACAAAATGATGTTAGCTGCGTGAACAAAACCTTATCACACTTAACAGCATGACACTCCGATATCTTCGGAATCTCAAACCCTTCCCAGTCTTATGATAATCCAGACGATAACTGATTATCTGATGGTTCTCACTTCTGAATATAATCCTCCTTTGTATTAGCTGGTCTCTACCTGGAGAGGGAGCTAAGGTACAAAACTTTACTTCCATTCAGAATCTTGTAAAATGTAACCCCCCCCCCCCCCCCCCCATTCTTTACTTACAAAGATGAAATTACTGCACTCCCCTTTAGAATGGAACAGTAAAAGCAACCAGCATGCATGTGTGTGTACCTGCATCAAAATTGTCCTGCAGTCTTCTGGGCTGAAGAGTCTTCTCATCTTTCTACAGAAAATAAAAGGAGTTAAAAGTTGAAAACGAAAGTTTACGGCAGGGGATGTCATTACAGCCTGAATTTACTGGTTTAATCGGTAGCATATCAGACGTGCGTGTACCTGTGGATTACTGATCTCATGTGTCCTTTTCTTCATGTTGGGGGAATCCTGGTGCTTCTTTCCATTGCCTTTCACATTGTGGTTCTGCAGAAACAATAAGACCTTTTTTGCAGGTTCCACTGCTAATCTCACCACACAGCTTTATCACACTTTAATAAGCAGATTTGGTTGTTCAACACCAAGATGCTAATTAATTCACAAATTACACTCAGAATTACATTGTGTAAACTGTACACATTTACCCTGATTTTGATGGAGTAACTGTCGGTCAATGAAGGCTTTCTACTAGATTTGGGAGCACTGCTGTGTGCATCCGATTGCATTCAGCAACAGCGTTAGGGAGGTCAGAATGTTGGCTGATCACCACCCCACCTCATTCAATAGGTTCAGGTTTATCTGCTACAAAGAGTCACATCCTATACTATTGGCAATGTTTTTGTACTAGAAAAGCTGTGTATGTGCATTTGCACGTTTGTCAGCAATAGGAGCAACTTAAAGTAGCTGAAGGCATTCCTTAGAAGGAATGTCATTACAAACCAAAAGTAAGACATTCAAAACAATAACAAGTAATTGTGGTCAGAAATCCATCACCACAACAATGCTGCCCTCTACTGGCTGACTTTGCCACAGTTGGCATATGGGGGGCAGGCTCATTTTCCAGGGTTTGATTAATCTAAATCAAAAATCTACAGCTGTTGGGCAAAAGCTAAATCACTTAAACTACATCACTCCATTTAGCAGAATATTGGTATCGTTTTATACACACACTAGGGCAGTGGTCATAGACCCTCTAGCCAGATATCTACCTTCCTGCAGACTGTACTTACAACCCAAATGTAAACACACTTTCAGCTCATTTCAGCTCATCAAGGACCTCTGAAGACACAACCAAGGTGGGGCTGATTATAATAGGGGCTAAAACCTGCAGAAAGCTTGACGCCCAGTAGCAAGGTTTGATACCACTGCACTGGTTTTTGCATACACTAGCTGACTACTAGTCCAATCCACTAGTCTGTGCTCTAGACAGCAGTTAAGAACAGTGCCTAAAGCACAGCAGCAGAAAAATAACAGTGCAGACAGGAAAAGAACAAACTCCCCATGAGAGGCAAGATTCTGGGAGCAGTGATTTAAGTGTGCCGTTTACATCAAACAGTCTACATGAAAAAAGCTAAAAAGCAGCAACTCCTCCATTACATAAACAATTAGGAAAGAAAACAAACCTTGACTTTAAGAAAGTCTGCAAGCTCACATTGACCAGGTTGTCCAAAAACTTTCTGTTGCTTTTGCTTTGTCCAGCCCTCTCCTGGAGATGCTTCCATTGTCATCTGTGTGCGTCTGGGTTTGGAACTGAAGGGGAGGAAATAAGAGGAAGAAAATCTGTTGCATGCTACACCACTTAAGCTAGCTGTTGACAAATGGATTAAAATGAGACATCCTCTTTAAGTGCCTTATTTACAGTTACTCAAATTTAATGTGTGATTAAACCAACCCCCCTGAGTCTGTTGGTAGTCATTTAAGAGGTTTGCTAGTTTCTACAGTTAAAAAAATAAATCCATTGATTATTATACAGTTATGCCCAATTAAATAGATTTTTTTTTAAAACTCTGATCTCAATGCTAAAATAAAATACAATATTCATATAGTGACATTAATGAGCCATGCCTACTGAATCATGTAGCAATGTCAAGCAAAAACACCTGCATGAATGGAGCTCAGGTGCTGAGGACTGGGATATTGTCTTACCGAAAAGGCTTACATGGAGTGCTACCATTGGACAAAAAATCTTCATCACTGCTGGTTGATTCCAGTTTATGCTTGGCTATCCATTCTCGGAGTTGTCTGTGAAAAGGAGAGTGGGGCACTGAAGGTTTCATTTTGTGCAAAAAAAAAAAAAAAAAAAAAGTGTCCTATAATTTATTATAATAACAGAAATAAGATAAAAGACATACCTCATAAAAGGAATAGCCATGAAAAACTTGTTGGGAGCCAGACCAAGCTTGGATTTAGGGGTCATGTCATTTCTATGACATGGAAGTTTGTCAATAGAAAACCATTCAATGTTCTATTGAGAGTAAGAAGCAGAAACAGACATTTTCTCCTACTGTTCTGAAACATCAGGTCACAAACTGGTGGATTATAAAGAATCCAGGATACTATACCCTTATTTCTTTCCTGGTTTTGGGGTTAAATTTGGTGTCTTTTGGAACCCCAGGTATTATGTACAACCGAGCCAGTTGATCTGTGATTCTTTGCTCAATGAATGTGTCCTTACAGATGCGGTCTCGGATATCAAAACCAGTCTCTTCCAAAACCTAAAGCACAATACAACGTTATTAAAGATACATTGAAACCTCTACTCAGCATTATCAGAAAATAATGAGACAACAGATTACTCTGCTCCTTCTCTGAAGTCAATGCCAACTTGCCTCTCGTACAGCACAGTCATGGGGTGCCTCATCTTCGTTGACTTTTCCTTTAGGAAAGCCCCATCCTGATTTTGCTAGATATCCTTGTACCAGTAATGCCTGCACAAAAATGTAAGCTTTATTAATTTATTATTAAACAGGAAAATAAATGCAAACATCATTTAAGGGTGCCAGACTTCAGCCAAATTGTTTATTTTATTTATCTGAAAATCTTTAGGCAGAACACTGGATCTTGCTCATCTTTAGCTGTAACATACATTGTCAAGGGTTTCATCCAGAATAATTGCCCCATATGTAGGAACTCCCATCTTGTACTCTTTCCACTGCTCTAAAACTTTCTGAACATCCTCACCATGGGGAAGCAGGAATGGACAGTGATTAAAAAGTGAGGTTAAAGTTAAGGAAAAATGTCATGGAGGACAACCAACACACAAAAAACAAAAACAAAAACACACAAATAGGTAAATAAGCATTAGGCCCAAAAATCACTACAGATTAGGGATGTGCCTTCAGACAGATTTTGATGTTCAAGAAACCATAAGACTTAAACAAATAAATGGTAAACCATCTCAAACAGTTACCCAAGTAGCCCATGCACATCTCTACTCGTCACATTAAAAACATCAAGTGATGCTGAGACAAAGAGGATATCAGCCTTGGCAAAGTCCCTTATCCCACACTGAGGTAATCCTGGTGTATTCTGCATGTAGAAGTCCAGGTAAAACCAATGGGCGAGCTCGATCTGGAAGCAAACTCTGATGGCATTGTCCCTTTCTTCACTGGGGATGTGGAGGATGAAGCGACTGCAGTGGGGAAAAAGACTTTAGCTTAGAAGTGCATTACAGTGTGGCACGCTGGAGAGTGAAACGCTGCGAGTGCAAGAACTTCAGAGGAACATCATTTTATACAATTAGAAACCAAACATCATGTTAACAGGTCTTAGCAACAAATTTATTTTTAGACACACCTCTTAAAACATATTACAACATAGGGGTAAATCTGATGGCTTAATGTGCAGTCTTACAAAAACTGGTGGAATTCTGCTTGAAGCAACATGGTGTGGTGCTGGTGTAGCACAGTGGGAACAGCACTTTTCCCCATAGAAGAATAGGGGTTGATTCCCCGGTCCTTGTGCAAGACTCATAATACTACATTCATCTACCCGTGCAACATGACTCGTTTTCTACACTAGCCTCCTGAAGCTCCCCACATCAGACTCAAAACCCTGACACTGGCCTGCAAAGTCAGCCCATCTCTATTTGATGGCAATGAAAGACAAGTGTCTAGACTTCTCGGCCTTTGGACCGAGGTGGTGAAATGAACTTCCCCTGGGGGTCTGAACAGCAGAGTCACTTGCCGTTTTCAGATGCAGACTGAAGACCATCTCTTTCTTAATCTTGCACTTATTAAAAGGCTTGTGATTGCACAAGATTTCTTGATATTCAGAGTTTCGTATACATAGGTAGTTGTTCATATTTGGCCGTATCTAAACTTGAGGTGAGGTGAAAGGTGAAGCACTTTTGTAAGACGCTCTGGATAAGAGTAAGCGTAAATTTGATTACTTCTGTGGATTACCTTAACTGCATCACTGGGTATTTGCTAGGACCTTCTCTGAATGAACTGAGTGTTTAATTCAATTTTGTACTTTTAAGCTTTCGGGCAGTCTTACTTTTAAGATTTAACACTGGTCCACCGTGAAACACTACCAAAGAAAGAAGAACGGCGCTTTACAAACTTCAGTTCCTGGGCTTAACACACCTTAACTTTTAACTAGCTACCATTAACCAGTGATCACAAGCAGAGGTGGGATTGTCTGGGGGAAATTAGCCTCAACACTGCTTAGCACAGTTTCTGTCCCTAATCTTTGGCCAGGCCAGGTAAGGTTATTGTTAAGACCCAGGGGTGAGATCTTGGAGAAATCTCCAGAAATTGCTCAAGAATCATTACCAGAGCCTAGACAGGTATGGTATGACCTACTTTGCAGGTGAAAAAAAGGGCAACAGTCATTTTAACGTGTTGTGCTGAAAGTGCTTCAGTTTCCTAGATAGATGTAAACACTAATGTAGATATAAGCTTTGGACTGGTGAGATATGCAGATCCAGGAAGTTAAAATCCACCCCAGGATTTCGCTCTAACTGCCAGAGCGGTTCTGCTGCAGCCAGTCTCTGAGCAGAGGGGCTCAGGCAGTCAGCACGAAACCCTGGGGTGGATTTTCCTGCCTGGCTAACGCGGTAATGAGCAGGAAATTGAGGCTCCGTATGCACTCTGTTAACGACTGAGATGTGAGTGGGCGATAGTTAGCTACTAGTCAAGTGGCCGGCTTATCGTATACCAGCTCTGTAACATCATTTAACCTATCGTTACCTGCAAAGGTCGTCCAATACGCCGTTGGGAATCTCCCCTCGTTTTGTCTCCATGTTAAGGGCAAACACATCCCGAACTCACAGAACTAGTTCGACGAAAACAAAACAGCGCAAAGCTACCACGCTTGCTCAACTCGCACTGAAAAACTGGTGATAAAGAGACATGACCCTCCCCTCATCAACATTACCCCTTCCCAAAATATCGGGGGGACCAAAGCACAACAGTCGCGGACAGACTGCTGGACTGTTTGGTTCCAACGCAGCCTGAGCTAACTAGCATTAGCGGGACTTTATGAAAACATCACGAGGAGGCGGGCCGAAAGAAGCCCCGACCAATAGCAGGCTGCAGAACGAGTAACGATGGCGCTCACGGCCAATCATTTTACTTCTAGTATGATCAACAGGGATCAACAGCCAATCACATTTGTTTTCCAGCAGAGACGACTTCCTCTGTGTAGTCGACATGACGCGGGAGAAGAGGGGAAACAAAGATGGGTGGATGTGTTTGAGAGGGTTTTGCTCATAGAGGGTCTTCAGCTAACCTTAATATTACATAAATATAATTTTAATAAGAATTTATTAAGACGGATTCATCTGACTTGCATTAAAATGTAACCTATTCCGATTAATCTATTAATAGTTCTGCCTCCGTGTGTTAATTCCTAATTTTACGGATTTACCATCTCGTGCCAGGTGTGTACGGAGCGCTTATCAGCGTTGAAAATAAATAAATAAATAATCAAATAAAATAATAAAAATAAAATAATATTTAGAGGCGTAAAACATTCCCTCGGTATAATGCATCGTTCCTTCTGTTTAATACATGATTTAGAAATAAAGGGAGCAAATTATTAATAAATCGTTCAGTATAATATAATAATCCAGTTTAACTTTATTAACTACATGGGAAATATATATATTTTTTTCTATAATATTTTATTCATTTATTAAATTGAGGAAACACGCAGTCAAATTAAGAGAACATCTCATTAATCGTATTAAGTTTCCAAATATTATTTTTGTATTTTGATACTTCAGGGGCTCTGTAGTAGGGTGTGAATCTGCAATGTGTAAATATTGATTATATGGGAAGGGTGTGGCTGTGTGGCTGAGACCCGTTGCTATGACGTCAGATTCAGCGAATCTCTGACGATGCATCCAGACTGGGAGGGAGAGAGAGAGAGAGAGAGAGAGAGAGAGAGAGAGGTGTAGACAGAGAGAGAGAGAGAGAGAGAGAGAGAGAGAGAGAGAGAGAGAGAGGTGTAGACAGAGAGAGAGAGAGAGAGAGAGAGAGAGAGAGAGAGGTGTAGACAGAGAGAGAGAGAGAGAGAGAGAGAGAGAGAGAGAGAGAGAGAGAGAGAGGTGTAGACAGAGAGAGAGAGAGAGAGAGAGAGAGGTGTAGACAGAGAGAGAGAGAGAGAGAGAGAGAGAGAGAGAGACACAGAGAGAGAGAGAGAGAGAGAGAGAGAGGTGTAGACAGACTGCAGTCGGTGAAGTTTATTTCACTGCCGAACAAAGCCGACGTTTCTACGATTAAACATGGCTCAGGGGCTGAAGGACAGATTCGAGAAGTTTCTCTACGAGAAAAATCTCATGACCGACGTCTTGGCGAAGATAGAGGCCAAAACGGGAGTCAGTCGCACGTACATCGCCCTCGGTGAGTAACGTTAGCCCGGTTCCTGCTGCACTGTGGGCTGCCAGGGTTTGGGGAAACTCGCCTACCCGTTCCTGTGGAGAAACGCAGAGGGGGTACCGTGATGAGGCCGTGGGGGAAAGCGGTCAGGTCTGGGATGTGCTGTTTACAGTTTGGCCTTCTTGCTGTTGGAGATGCTGAAGCCGCTCTTGTGTTGCAGTTGTCATCGCGTTGATCTCCATTTACCTCGTGGTGGGTTATGGCGCTTCCTTGCTGTGCAACCTGATCGGATTCGTCTACCCTGCGTACATATCGTGAGTTGTCATCTTCTGCTCTCTTGCCTTTTCGCTGAAAATGTTCGACAATGGCAATTATAACCTCTCAGTGAAACCGGAGCCGCTGCTGCCATGTACGCCACCCACCCAAAATGTGAGGCCTTGTATGAGCTGGAAGGCCTGGCAGGGTTCAACTCACTGCTTTCCTGCAGTACATATCAGATGTCTGTGGGTGGGACAGTTTAGATAGGGTGCTAGTGACTTTTCAGACAGTTTGTTGATATATGTGATGCCTCACCTGATTACAGCTTGAGTAGGCCTTAAATATTATATGTTAAAATAAGCACTGTGGCAATGCCCGTGTTTTATTTTGTGAAGATTTCCAAATCTCAGGTTAATATTAATAAAAGTTTCAGGCAACGGTAATATTTGGTGCTTCACACACTGCACTGCAGTCAGTCCGCTGAACCAGGGCCTATTCTGCTCCTCTGTAATGATACGAGCAGCCGGTCAGTTTCCTATGACCCCTTCATACTGGAATATTAAGGAACATGTCCAACACGTCCAATTATTATGGGTTTTTGTGTCTAATAGCACAAATATGATGAAATATGATTAGGCAGTGTACAGTTGGGTCAGTATATCATGTACAGTAATGTTACATCATTTGTTTTGTTCACCTGCTGCTGTCCAATGAAAAACAGGTATGTCCACCTTTATGTTTTTAGTTTTCTTCATGGTTCAAACCCTGTAGCTGCTCTGAACCACGTGTCCATAAATCTGGATGAACAGACCAATAGAAATGCTCTAAAATGACTCTTATTTTACATTAACTGACATTCAGATTTCACCATTTTGGAGATGAATGTGTTTCATTGGACAGCGCCGTTATTATATCCACGTGATATCCACAGTGTGCTCAGAAGAGCATCTTGTGACAGTTCTTCACAATAAAATATCATAAAAACATTGTAACATAGCATGTCTAAGTGCAAATTAGGGATCTTATTAAGGGGCTATAAATAGTACAACCCCCCCCTCAAATGAAGTGCAGCATGTCTCTATTTACAGACTGAAATATCAACATCACAAAAGCACAGTTTCATCCAACACAAAGTCTATTACTGATTTATATATTTTAAAAGTTACAGGTCATAATTAACTAGCCTAATCAATGAGTTTTAATGAGCAGGGGCTCCCACAAAAATGTATATATAAATATACATATATATAATATGTATGTGTGTGTGTGTGTGTGTGTGTGTGTATTATCTATATATGTATATTCTCTCTTTACAGGAGAAAGCCTTTTCAGTGAAAGTCAATGTAAAGAGATTTTAGAGCATCTCTAATTAATGACTATTCATCATAAAATGTTCACCCAATGTAAAATTGTCAAACAACTGCCAGCTTCAAATAATTAGTAAAGAATGGAGATACATGTTTAGTTGCACAACAGCTTCCATATGTATTTGTATAAAACAGCATATAAGAATGTAATAAGCCTATCATAAGCTGCTTTGTTGGAGTCATAACACTGCAGCAGGTTATTTGAATGTATTGTTACTGGCATGTACTGCAGCCATGCAGAAATGCAGAAGCTGTCGTTCAGGATATTTCCTCATCACGTTAGTACCATAGAAAATGCAAACCTCATGTATTTCTGAGTATATTATATCTAAAAGAGTACAGTCCAGCTCTTATAGTTAATATAGCTTTTATAGTAGTTGTCAGTCCTCTTCCGTGTGCCACAGAAATGGACAGGAAGCACCAACAGTGTGGCTTCAGATGCATTGGACATGGTCACACGTGGTATAGACTTCTGTGAAGGCTGAGGATCGTTCTGAAGAAGGAAAAAAAAGTGCTGTTTATTCTGTTGCTCAGCGACCTCGGCCTGTGCGTTTCTGTAAAATTCAGCCTCTACGCATGCTAAACCACAAGCGCTCTTGTGACTCATCTGTATCAGACATGGCTGTGGCTAGGCCAACTCCTAGTTGACTCCATATGTAACGCACACTCGTAGTTATTACTCACAGTGTGTCCTCATACTGGACTCCTGTGTGCAAAATCCACGCCTTTACTTCATGCCTTTACTTCCTGCTTTTACTTCATGTCTTTACTTGCCCTTTATTTCACACACAAAACGAAATCAACTGAACAAGTCTCTGCGATGCAAATAAGCTCGTAGATAAATATCTGCTTGTTTGCATGTTAGGAATTCAAATGGCAGTTGTTGAACTGAGGGGACATGACAAAGTAAATAGTAAGGTACAAAGAGGTAAAACGACCATTTGGTAAATCTGTGCCTGTTTTTGTCTCACATTACCTTAATACACAAAACCCACTTGTTTATTCACAGAATCAAAGCCATCGAAAGCGCAGATAAAGAAGATGACACAAAATGGCTTACTTATTGGGTAGTGTACGGCGTGTTCAGCGTGGCTGAGTTCTTTGCTGACATTTTCCTGTCATGGTTTCCATTCTATTACATCGGAAAGGTAAGTGTGTGTGTTTGAGAGTTAGGGTGATATTGCAAAATGATATCACAGTACCATCTTAACAAGCCACAGTACATATACTCAAAAGATTGCCAAATGCTTTCATATGTATAGAACTCCAGAATGATTTAACATTAGAATTAATGCTAGAATGAATTAATTTACCTTACAGATGTACTAAATAGTAAATCCAGTAGTCTGAGTGTGTACTTTGTTAGTGAACTGACCATGGAGTTCTTCAGTTCCACCAGAGTTCACAATTATTACCTGATTTACTTAAATTAAGGTTCAACCATATAGAACCATTTAAAATGTTTAATAAGGAAACCATCTGTAAGAATTAGCCTTTGTATTTGAGAAGGAAAATTGCTTTACTAAAGAAGCATTGAAGAAGTGGTGTAAGTGTAAGGTAGTGCATTGGTTTTAAAAATGTAAGGGCAGACACTGTACGCTCTTACAAAAGTGCCTCACTGTTTACTCAGATAATATCCTTAGCTAGTTTGTACCGGCTAGGATCCAAAATCTACCTCTTAAGTTTAGATACTACTAAATACAGAAGTACTCATGGAGACCACAATACTGAACATACTCAACTACTTCACCCAAGTACACTGGAAGAGATGGGTCGGCGTTTAAAGACAGCGAGGGACACCCAGGGAAGTTCGTTCCACCACTTCGGTGCCAGGACAGAACAAAGTCAGGATGCTAGTCTTCCATGGATCTTAATGGATGGCGGGTCAAGCCGAGCCGTACTTGAAGCTGGAAGGTCTTTTGCCACAGATCGGCTTTTGACCATTGCTATCAAGTCCGGAGGGGCTGGTCCATTCTTGACTTTGTAGACCAGCGTCATTCACAGTGGTTTAAACTGATGATGCAATCTGCAGTTATAGAAATTGGTCCAGGAGACATTCCTGTCATTCCTGTCATCCTTCTCAGATCTGCACTCCTGAGCTCCTTTGACTTTCTGTCCCACAAAAGAAACAGTTCAAAAAGATTATTAAAGGCCTAACATTGCCATAGCATTCATATCCATGATGAGTGTATGCAAACTGTCAACCACAACTGTAACTGTTATACTCCCAATGACTAATTTGATCATTAAGGCTGACTGTGACTCAGTATATCATGATAATGATAACGTATCATCATATCACCCATCCCTTTGTGCGTGCACACAAATACAGCCTTCATTGTCTGTGTGTGAGCGGAATGTCTGTTAGGCAATGCTGATCTATCAGATGAATGGTTGCTGTTTGAGAAGGCAGTGTTTTGAGCTGTTTTTGTCAATAGTAACTCGGGTCTGTTTGCTGAGACAGGGGTAAAGGTTAGGATAAGAGTGTGTGTGAGACTCTTTAAGACAACTGATTTAATGCTCCTCCTCCAAAGTAAACGTTACAGCAGTCCATTGAGGTGGTAGAATGTTGAAATGAGAGCGTATGTAATACAGAGGGTACAGTAAGGTAAAGGAAACCGGATTCCTACGGCCATGCAAGTTAGAAAACGCTCCAGCTCTGTGTTTTCTTTGTTCTGCCGTAGAGGTGGTGGTCACTTTATAGTATCCTTAGGTGATGGTTGAATACTTTAAATATTTTCAACCTTCTATTTAACATCCTAATTGTGTGTGAGGATTAATAATAGAATAGACAGATTAATAGAGCATCCAACACCTCTTCCATACACTTCTATATAATTAGATTGCACTGAGCTCAGAGTGTGTGAAATCATGTGATGCATGTGTTATAATGCGTTCCCCCCCTCCTTTTGGTGCTTTAGTGTGCTTTCCTGGTTTGGTGCATGGCCCCGACTCCCTCTAACGGCTCCATCCTTATCTACACCCGCATCATCCGCCCTTTCTTCCTGAAGAACGAGGCCAAGATCGATGATGTAGTGAAGGACCTCAAAGACAAAGCGTCAGAGGCTGCAGACAAGTTTAAAGATGAGGGTAAAAGCATCACATCTTTCCCAACAGTGCTGTGTTCTGTTCAGCTTCTTTGCTTTGGATTCCGATTCAAGGAACAGTACAGACCAGGAAGCGTACCGATTCATCATGAGGGATTTGTTTTGCCTGCAGGCTGTGCTTTGGTTTTTTTTTATGTTGTTGTTCTTGTTGCTTCAGCCCAGCTGGGAGACACTTTCTGCCACTAGCGCCACTTATTAATTAAATAAAATCTGTGCAGCTCTGATTTTGCTGTATATTTGACTAAGTGTTTTACAGATACACTTCCTCTAGATATTGACAGTTTCCTGTAAATAATGGTAGTGCTTAATTCTGTAGTGACCGTAGGACATGCTTTTCAGCCCACTCTTCCATGTAAAACTCTTTCAGAGTTTTCAGGCTTGACCTGCTGATGTCAGTTCCTGCAATGCATTTTAAGAGCCTTTAGGTCAATAGTCTTGACGAAGCTGCTCTGTAACAAGCCAAATTATCCCTGTAATTAGGTCTAGTTCATCAGAGGGAGTCATTACGCCTCTAGTTTTGAGGATGGCATATTTTTTAATCACTTTAAACTTTAAATGAATGCAGAATGCAAGTGGCACTTTCTCCCCTCAAAAACTCATAAACCCTCTGTGTACAAAGGTTTGTAGATACCCGCTCGTCCCAGTCTTCTGAAATCAAGGGTATTCATAACTGTAAGGAGTTAGCAGCTCCCCCCTTGTATTTTCTCCATCATTATGTATGTTCTTCTAAGTGGTGCGAAGTAAAGCACTTTAACCACAGGACATTACAGCTTTAAAACTGAGAATTTTCTCACTTTTTTATACCATATGAGAACACAGCACACTCATGGTTGATCTTTTTAGGCATTGCCACTGTTTTTTGTTTGGGTTTTTTTTTGGCCTGAAGTACCAAGGTTGCGCTGTTTAAGAACAAATTCTCAAAAAGCAGTTGAATAATATGGCATAATATGCTTAACAGTAAACAGTAGAATATTTTAATTTAGCCCTATATAAATCTTTGAAGGATTCTGGGTTTTAATATAGACTTGCCTCCTCGCCTTTTGCAGCTCTAACAGCTTTTGCTCTTCTGGGAAGGCTTTCCACAGGATTTTGGAGTGTGTCTGTGGGAAGTTTTGTTTATTTATCCAGACGAACATTTGTGAGGCCAGACACTGATGTTGGATTAGAAGGCCAGGCTTGCAAAAGGTGTTCCATAGAGTTGAGGTCAGGGCTCTGTGGGGGCCAGTCAAGGTCTTCCACACCCAAAATCGCTTTGTGCACTAAAGCACATTAATGCCGGAACGTTTGGCTTTCCCCAAACATTTCCACAAAGTTGGAAGCAATGATCGTCCAAAATAAAGCATTAAGCGAAACCTTAATGCTTCAGCAGATAAAGTGGTATAGGTCAAATTTTGCAAACAACCCCATAGCATTATCCCTCCTCCACCAAACGTTTGGCAAACAGTTGGCACAGTGCAGCCTTTTGTTATCTTGTCATTTGTCAAACCCAGAACTGCCACATAGAAAAGCGTGAGTCGTCACTCCACAGAAGACCTGATGAGACTGAATGAAACACCTGAATTCAATGATACGACTTTGGCCATATAGTATATATATATATATATATATATATATATATATATATATATATATATATATATATAATGACATTGGTTCACACAAAATACACAAACATTCCTGATAAAGATTCGGTGTGTCTGTCGACAAACAGCACTATGGACCATCCCAGATAAGTTAGTTGCGCTACTGAACACACACACACACACATACAGACAATACTGGGGGGCTTTATACCCCTCTAGCCAATAATTGGCATTGGTCATGGTTACTCTTACAGCGCTTACAGATTATACAAGCTTAATGTCAAGCTATACAGTAGCTGAATGAACCTTTAAAAGGGCTGTGTGTATTGACTGTCATTAAACAAACCTCATATTTAACCAGTATTATTTCTAAGGGTTCGTTTGAAGTGGTGTGGATTGCTGAGCGTGAGTTTGACCTTCACTGAACTGTTCTCATTCTTTCCTTACAGCCAAGAAAGCCACAGCAAACCTCATATTTGAAGAGAAGAAGAGTACCTAAGAATCTCGGCGACAGAAACCACTTCAGCTGCTGCGTATCCCTTATGACCTTCACAAGCCTGAAGAAAATGTTGCCTTTGGTTTTTAGAGTGTGTGTATGTGTGTGTGTATGTATGTGTGTATGTAAACAACTGGAAAATTGCTCCTGGTTTCTCTCACTTTTCCTGTCTGTAAAGAAGGCAGTGCTGCCAGTACAAAGCGAGTTACTTTTAAATATATATCACATATAATACCGCATGACAGTGACGATCTACCGCTGTGCTTCAGTCCCAATAAACCAAACTCTTACCTCTTAATAACCTTTCTTTTTGTCTTTTTCAATAACCACAGTAGTTTAAAGCAATAATAAAGGTAAAGGTGCACGTATGTGACACTGTACAGCGAAATGTGTCCTCCGCATTCAACCCATCTGTGGTAGTGAACACACACTCACACACACACACTAGTGAACTAGGGGCAGTGAGTACACACACACCCAGAGCGGTGGGCAGCCAACTCCAGCGCCCAGGGAGCAGAGAAGGTAAAGGGCCTTGCCAACCCTGTTATCGATAGCCCGACGCTTTAACCGCTGAGCCACCACTGCCCCTAATAGGTATCATTTGTACCTTAAAATGAAACCAATGAAATGAAATCATTGTGATGCTCCACTGACCTGTAGAATAACACCTCTGTCATTGCTACTCTGGGCTCGACACGCTGCTAACTGCACTGTGTGACTGGTGAAGCGGGCAGAACAGCACTCACGAGAACTGCATATTGCTGCGTGTCTCCAGTCATTCTGATGTAAATCCTGTAATATTACTCTGCCACTTCTGTCCATGTGCTTCTGTCACTTTTAGTGACTTTTCTGTGTCTCTCAGCTTGTAAAATGCACATCAAAAGCATGTCCTTTAGGGGTGGCTGAAAGCATGAATTCCACTTTCTGACCGTAGGAGCTAGAAATACCAATTCCTGCATAACGCTGCTTTAATACACTCTTAAAAACCATGATAATTCAGTGTTCAAATTTAAATTTATGTGGATAGTGCTTTTAACAACAGATGTCACAAAGCAGCTTCACTGAGATTCCGGTCTGAGCGCCAAGACAGCAAACCAGTGGCGGCAGGGGCAAGGGAACACTCTCGGAGCGAGAGGAAGAACTCAAAGAACCAATCCTTCTCTGTTCGACACCCATCCTCCTCTACTCTTTCGGTTGATGCTTTAAAAGGTTTTTTAAGTGATGCCATAAAAAACACTTGATTGCATAAAGAACCGTGGACCATTTTCACCAACCACTCTTAAGAAGAATGCTCTTCTTAGGAATCTTAAAACCTACCTACACACTTTTCGTACTGGGGATTTGTTCAGTTTTTTAGAGGACAGTGGACTCCATCATGATAAGAGCAGAGCTGTAAACAATAATGTGGTTTAGAACACATCATGAACCAAACTCAGACTCTTTTAGTTTAGACATTTCCTCAAAATAAAAATGTAAGAAAATTGTATGGAGGATTTTGGTGAATGCGGCTCAGTCGTTGTAATAGAGATGTGAGAGTGAAGAAACTTTTAAAGGTCTGAAGGACCGTCACCTATAAATATAAAGGTTATAATTATAGATGAGCTCATATAAAAGTTCTTCACACACTTCACACTCATCTCTGTGAAGCCAAAAGTGGTTCTTGTAAGGAATCACTCAGAGAAGTGAGGTGTAGTAAGTGCTGAGGTTCATCTTTACTAATAGCAGAAGTGAAAGGAAGGTATTTGAGTTATTGTGCTGTTGAACACAACTGAATATTAAATTACATTTCCACAAGAAATGAAAAAAGCAAGAGGACTTATTTTTCTTTTGCCAGTCGGTTGTGCTGCTTTGTGTTTGAGTTGATTGATTTATTATTAATAAAGTTAATGAAGAAAACAGCTCACCTGGTATCAAGACCTAAGAGACGCTGGAGCTAAAACAGCTAAATGTAAAAACACACCCGCACTTAAATCCATGCAAAAAGTTTTTAAGGCCATAGAAACTTAGCCAGACTGTTGAGTGTGCAGATAACTTTTTTAAAATTGTGCTTTTATTATTCATATTAATTAATTAATTCCTATTGATGTAAAGTGAACTTGCCCACAACGTTGCTGCTAGTGTATCTTTGTGCGAGGACTAGTTCTGCCACTCTACACAACAGAGCATCACACACCACCAACTTGACCAAAAGGGTCAAGTTGTCCTTTCACTTTTCAGTACTTGAGTATGTTTCAAAATCCAGACTTTTTATTGGCACTAATCATATTTGCGGCTCACATTACGTGGCTTGATCTTGAAAAAAAAAAAAGTCATACTTTTAACACACTCACACACAGCAGCCAACTCACCACGGAAAATGTGCCATGGTTTGTTCAAATGAGTGCAATCAGTCCCAACAGAAACCTCATTTCCTTTCCCCTAATTTCACCACTTCCCTTTGGTTGTTACTTCACTCGTCATGTGAACAGAAGCACTGCCAGCCTAATATTGCTCTGAGTCTTATTAAATTGCATTGTTTTAATACAAATAATGTACTTCTCAAACATCTTTCTCCTCGATTATGCAGCTTGTATCTGTTGGCTTTCGCAATAAACCACATTAGAAAAAAAGATAAATCCAGGGGTTGAATAATCTACTTACTCTGAGAGCTGTGCCACTACTCAACCTACAAACTGATCCTAGCAAGTGAAGTCTGAGAGTGTGTTGTGTTGATGTGCATTCATAGCAACATTAGTAGAAAGCCAGCACAGGAACAGAGATAGAAGAGTAGTTTCAGTGATTGTAGCTGGAGATCACTTTTTATTCAGAACTTGGTAAAAACAAAAAAAAGAATTAATTGTTTTTTTTTTTTTTTAATAAAAAAATTCTTAAATACAAAAATAAAGCTTTAAATGATTTTTTGGAGCAATACCATGGAAGAATCATGTTTGTAATTGAGATGGACCTTTACATCAAGGTTCTAGATCATTTCGATTTCAGCCAAGAACAGAAAGCTGAGGCTGCAGTGGACACAGGCCCACCAAAACTGGACAGCTGAACTAGAGAAGAAAAAAAAATAAATAAATAAAAAGTCTAGTCTGAGGAACATGGATTTCTGCTGAGGCACCCAGATGGTAGGGTCAGAATTTGGGGCAGTAGCTTGAATCTATAAAAACAACCTGCCTTATGTGAACAGTCCAGGCTGGTGGAGGTGGTGTAATGGTGTGGGGAATGTTTTCTTGGCACACTTTGGGCCTGTTCATACATCAGTCTTGAATGCCACCATTCTAAAACCTGGTTTCTGACCATCTTCATGAACACAGTTTAACCCTCTTCTAACGGCGACTTCCAGGATGATGATGCACCATGCCAATCTCACAGGACTTTTCATGGCATGAAGAACCGTAGCCATTCTGACAGCAAACAACCCTACTCAAGTGGAGCTGGTTCACTGAAATGCCACAACCAACCATTATGTAAACAGACAAGCAGGCTGACTGATTTAAACAAAGCGAGATTACAGGTGAAAACAGTGATTTGAGTTTAATGACTTTATAAACAATTATATAAAACAATTATTTTTAAAAATCCATGCATTCAGTGTAAATTTGATTTGAAATATAGAGGAAATCTATTTACAGTGTGTACTGTAACAGCATTTTTGACTTGATCAGGCCGTTCACCAGAAATACACTTGGGCTGCATAGAAGATTTTACGTTATTGCCTACATTTATATATATAAAAAAAAAAAAAAAAAAAAAAAAAAAGGGGAGGTGGAGGGGGGAGGTGGAATTTCATTACAGAAAACCCCTAATTCAAGTCAAATAAGTGCCTCAAGCTATAATCAACCCTCGCACCGTTCGTTTTTTTTATGACATGATGGCGAGTTAGGTGAGGCATCTTGCTAAACTTATACATCAACAACTGAATTAACCAAAAATGAGATGGAGAAACCTAAGTCTCTCTACAGGAATACACAAATGGAATAGTTTCCCTATTCCCCAGAGTTACATTCTAAATAGCATTTAGATAAACGGTCATACAGAAACCAAAACTGTTAAATCAACAACTGACAAAAAAAAGCCTGAGTTGATGGGGAAAGGGAACATCTAGTTCAAAGAAATCAACAAAAAAGCCTGAGAAGAAAAAGCCCATTTGATTTACTTTTATACAATAATTTACAGTAGTACAATTTGTGAAAGGGGCATTTTCAGATGCTCACAAAACAGAATCCAGATTATTTTACAGCTGAGAGAATTAAATAATTCAAGCATGATGGAAAGATATACAAACAAACATACAGAAAAGTCGGCAGGGTGGTCACATGAAAACATTGTAAACGAGGTACTTTGGAAGGTGAACCCCAGTCCTTCAGACTGCTCAGAAGAGAGACCCTTTAATCCGTTCTTAGTACGATATCAAGACAATACACAATCCTAGTTTCTTCTGTTCAAACACTTTTGTCTTAAATAAGTCAAGAGCTGCAGTACATTATGGATGTGGTACATCAATGCCAGGATCCAGTGTAGCAGGTGGAACACGAGCGCACCGGATTCTTCTGTATCCGAAAAAAGGGAAGGAAAAAAACAAAAACAAAAAAAGTAGTCAATTTATAAAAATAATAATAATACTAATAAAAAAAAACAAAAAACAAAAAAAACCCCAACAACCTTACACTGCTGCACCTATGAAATGGCGCAACGAGACTCTTTAAATACAAAAATATGCAATTTATGTTCACGCTCCAGTTATTCAAAGTCAGCCTGGAGATGAGAAGAGGAGAGGAAAGCACGGGGCCTTGAAGAAAAAGCCCAGTGCGCAGTACAGCGGCCAATAGTCCAATAAGGCATTTCCTGCGTGTGTATTGTGTCTATGGCTGATTGAAAGCAAGCCAGGCAGCGGGTGCTATGTCTTGCGGCTGCTCCAGACCTGCTCGGGCGTGCTCTTGTGGTCAGAGGAGTACTCAAAGGGTGAACGGTGGCCCATGGGCGAGCGAGAGTCATAAGGTGACCGCTGGTCTCGAGGAGAACGAGGCCCGCTGCCTGACGCCCGGTGCTCCATTTGCCAGTCTGAGTGGTAGCGGTAGTCCCGAGAGGGTTTGTGGTGGCTGTAGTCAGAACTGGAACGATGTTCGGAGTGCGAGCGGTGGTCAGGGTGGGATCGGTGCTCTGAGTGCAGACGGTCCTTGGAGCTGCTGTCTGACCAATGGTCTCGACTGGAACGATGATCATCTAGCTTCCTATGCTTACTGTCGCTGTAGTATCTGTGGAAAGATGAACATTTGAAATATTGGGGCTGCATGACAGGACTTTGCTTATTAGGTCACATATTACACGCCACACCAAAAATAAAATCTATTGGTAAATGTGTTACCAAAATATTACCAATATATAAATAATTTTAATGGAGATACAAGATTAATTATTAATTCCTTTACTGAAACCCGCATATACAGCACTACAGAAGTCTGGTGGACGTTTCTGACCTGCTGTCCTGACGCTCTCTGTAGTGGTCTCGTTCACGCTCACGGTGGTCTTTGCCATTGCTGAAGGAGGGGTACGGCCTCTTTCTACTGTCTGAGCTCTTCCTATGCGAGTCGCTGGACTGGCGCTCTTTGCTCTGCTCTTGGCTGCGTGAGGTTACGTGGTGCCGGTCCGAGCTGTAGCTGTCTCTGCTGCTCTCATCTTGCTGAGAGTCCTTTAACCTCTCAATGTCTGAGGACACAGGAAAATATGGATGAGACCATGCCTTGTCCAGACGGTAAAGTGGACAAAATCAAAACCCTCAAAAACAAATTCTTTTTGTAAAGACACATGCAGTTGGCCAGTGTTCATAGTAGTTTAATTTATCTTAATGATGAACATTATTATAAACACATTTGTAATGCCCAGCGCTACATAGAACTCTATCCTATTAGAACCTGCATTCATGTGCCAATTGAAAAAAATAAACGTATATAAATAAAACATACAAATACCTGTGTTTTTAAGTGATTGTGTATTTACAGTGCTAGTGTTCTGGTCCGCTGCCTGAAATGGCAAAACCACAAATGACATTTCAAGGAGAAAATGATCTACAACTCAGTAACAAGCATGCACACAGCTCTTAAATCATTACTTTAAAATCACCATTTACACTACGTAAAGATTTTTCATTTTATGAATTTAAGTCAAATATGTTAAAAGCATGTCCATACCTGAGCGTTTTCTTGTCTTTTCTTGATTGCATGCTTATACAATTTATGCAGTTTTCTTGCATCAAATTCCGTGAATTTGGAAACAAATATCCAAAGATTTCTGTGACAGGTGGGTGACAAAATAAGCATTACAGACACAACTAAATAAAATCTATGCCAATATATGTTAAGTTCAATTACACCGCTAACTTGATTAGCTTCATCCATAAAAACACCAAAAATATTTCATAGGGCAAATTGAGTACAAGCTAATTTGCGAACTGCTGTCAAAAAAAGGGTACATACTTTCTCCACTGTTTGATCTGTTCAGGGTTGGTGTACTCTTTTAGACAGTCTGTGATGTGATCTCCGATTTTGATGAGGCACTGTCGTGTGTGCTCCAGCTGTTCGCGCTCTGAAAGACCTTTCTCAGGACGATCCAGTTGTTTCAAAGCTGCTTTCACTGGCCGCATGCGCTCCTTACACTGTTACACAAAGGAAGATATGTGTTCCAGGTAATTCCAAACTAATCAATAATTAGTGCAGTTGTAATCGTGGTGTATTCAACACTTGAAATGACATGCTTTGGCAAGTCTCCATTTAATTAAAACAATAATAAATAAATAATAACACACACACACCATTATCTTAACCTCTTAAACTCCCCTGGTGGTTCACTGACCCCCCCCCATTGTTATAACTTAGCCAGTTTGCATTACTTTACATGTAGTTACTGATAAGAAGTCTTTAGGTGTACTAAAATCAGGAGCATAAGCAGTTAAAGTGTATGAAGCAATGTGGTGCTCATCATATCCCTATAGAAGTAGGTAAAGTGAGAGATGGTAAACCAAGTGCACAGGAAGAACAAAGAAAATCTTTCAAAATCAGTCGACAGAAAGTCAATACACTCACCACACTGAAAGTCTTCTGGTCAAGCTCCTCTGACTCCTCAGAGATCGGAATGGTCTCTCCCCCTGCAGTGATGTGGACTGGAGTGTCAGCTTTCTTAGTCTTCTCCCAAAGGTCCGCTTTTATATCCAGAGTCTGAGGGGGGAGGGGGGGACAAATCATGTATTGAGATGAAAAAAGACGCTGGAAACCATTTTTTAGACTAAGGACCAGATTAATGCTCAGTAATTAATTAAAACTGTCTAACCTTATCTGCATTAGGCTCTTCCACTTTGTGCACAGGCTCCACAGGCTTGGCCTCCTTTTTCTCCTTTGGCTCCTTTTTCTCTTTGCTTTCACGACCTTCCTCCTTTTTTTCCTTTTTGACCTCTTTCTTCACCTCCTTCTCTTTTGTCTCCTTCTCCTCCTTCTCCTCTTTGACATGGGCTTCAGACTCTGGTTCCTCCTCTTCCTCCTCCTTCACCGCTCGATCAGAGACACGGGCCCTTCTAGCAGCCGCTGGCTTGGCAGTGGGTGCTTCCTGTTAGACAGGAGTAGAAAATTGCTTAGACAACCACAATCAATGTTTACCCCCGCGTCTCCTTTCCATTAAGTGACAGAGTGATAAAGAAAAAAGGCTGAGTAAGAGCTAAGTTTTATTTATGAGTAAACAATGTCTGCTTGCCTTAACAGACAAATTACAATGTATTATCTTTGGGCTTTGGTTGGTTGGTTGGTTTTACTCCCCCAAAATTTGCAAAAGCAATGCCAAGAATAGGGCTATATTATTTTTAGATCAACATCCTTAGAAGCAAACATACGGCCTCACTACAGAAAACAGACTATGAAATTGGTTGTAGACTTAGGCGGCATGGACAATTCAACTAAAGCTTATTCTATGGACATAAATACACAGTAGAGGACAGTAATTGGATGCCAAGAAAGTATAACTGGTAATCATCTTGTAGAAAATAAGCTATAATAAGACCAGCTTATGAGAAAACATACATTAGACCAATGGGGCAGCAGTAGTCAGTACTTTGTCACACAAACCTTTTCTTCCTTGTCGTCCTCATCCTCTGAGCTCTTGTCTGAGGGAGGAGCAGAAGACAGACTGTTGGCCACTTCTTCCACCTTCGGTTTCACAGCTTTGTTCTTCTTCCCCCGTGGCTTCCTCTTTCGTGAATTTGCCTTCAGAACAAATAGGCAAGAACAAACACACAACCAGTGTTAGCACTAAATGTACTACAGGAATGATTGTGAATGACAATATGGATGGGAGAGATGTAGATACAGTTTAGCATGGTGCTTTCTTATTGGTCGTTGCACTGTGTCCCTGCTTCAGTTGCCTGCGGAGGTTTGGTACCCAGTGTACGGGGTTCTTGTGTACTTCTGCAAGCTTGTGGTGGCAGTTTATTTTAGGTAAGGAAGTGAAATATTGCACATGTTCAATTTATAATTTTACTGATTATTTATTGACTAAAAGACTGCAGCAGTGAAACCACTCTCACTGTAGATATAAGCATTTTACACACTACAGCAGAAGATAAACTAATGCAAAATCATGACATACTGTTCTCTTATAAGATTACATGTATGATGAGAATCCAAGGAACCAAGCTGGGGAAAGTCAGTGAAAAGTACATGGTGACACCTGTCAAAAGGCGTAGATTACATAATCACAAAAAAGGTGATATGATTCATTACAGTGATAGAGATTAGCTTTGTGCTGGATAAATAAAGGAATTCTTACCGTGCCAGTTTGCCTTTGGGCCTCCTTCTTGGCAAGGTCCTTGCTAAGCAATTTGATGAGGTAGTCGGCTCGGGTCTGGAGCTGCTTCGCCTGTGGCTTCTTATCGGGATCATCTGGTAAGAGCTGGTGAGACCAAAAAGAAATCAAAGCTTGTGTTCAGTCATTAAATTCAAACACAGCATCAGAGTTCCAAAATGAACTCCATGTTTAAAAAAATCTAGTTAAGCACACTCATCATTTTAACATCAGCCATACCTTATGGGTGAGGTTGAGGTCTGGGTCCATTTTAATCATTTCCCAGCTTCCATAGCCATACTCATAAATTCCAATAAGAAGGCTGGAGTCATCCTCTTTACCCCATTCTATGTCGAAGTGAGCTGCCTTTGCATGGCAAGGAAGTGTATACCTAAGCAAATAGAATCAAATTCAGCATCAGACAGCACAGAACCCTTTTCACCCCCCAGGACTAATCAGAAAAGGCATGACCAGAACAGACACTTGAACAAGGAGTGTTTGCAAAGTACCTCTTCCTCTCCTCTGGGTCTGCAGGAATGGCCTTGTGCAGTGGTGCCAGTTCCTCCTCATGTGAGATTACTAGCTTTGCATTGACCTGAACCCCCGATATCCTAAAAGTGGGTCCTTTCACCTTGCCTCGCCTGCCTCCTAAATACACAAAACAGGGAAACAAGAATTATAATTACCATCAAAAACGTTTCTCTACTACATGCAAGAACTCACAGCTTACAATAAAATGAACACCAAATATACACTACATTACACTGCAAATTAAGTGAATTAAGCAGGCTACTTGCCTGAGGTCTTCTCTGGTCCACAGGGATTTTCCCTCAGAGTTTTTACACAGCCGTTGTGCACAGTCTCTGCCAGTCGCCTTAAGTCATGCTCCGATTTATCCACCAACTCAGCATCCCGGGCAATAGCATCCAGTCTATTAGACACAGTGAGTGAGATCAAGAGAAACTGCCAATTTGATACAGAATTTTCTTAAAGCAATTCTGCTTAAATCAAAAGTGAATAAACAAATCAAAATTACCTTTCCAAAGGACCACCAAACTTTTTGTAGCTCTTGATAAATCTATGCACAAGGGGGGAAAAGAAAATAATCAAACCAGGTCAAGGATTTACTTTTTTAAACTATAACAGTAGAAAAGAGGAAGAAATTACCTGCGTATTTCAGCATCACTAAAGCCCTTGATATTCTCTCGTGGAATAGTTCGAGGTCTGCCTCGCTTCTTAGGCCGCTTTCGGTCTGATGCAGAGTCACTGTCAGAGCCAGAGTATCTTCTGTTCCGACTCCGTCTGCCCTCGTTACCGTTAAAGCTTATCTAAAAGTAAGGTTGATAATACAATCAGGTTTACATGATTTACATGATGTGAAGGTGAAAACACCTTTTAAGATCTTTATGAAGATATGCAAATCTCTGACAACGGCAGCTAGAAAAGATCAGAAGTCAGCGCACAGCTTTGAAAGTTATGCAATTCCTTACTAAACGGTTGTATGACGTTCACTGAGGCAGCTGCCAAATGTGACCGCCCTCTAACCTGTTTGGCACAGTTCCTCATGCGAGGAAGCAGGTAGATCTCTGCCAACTCCTTCTGCCTCTCCTCTTCTTCCATCCTCCGCCGCTGCTCTTCTGGGATGATGTCGTCCCAGTTCTTCTGGTTGCCATCTGCATCCATATCAATCTCCTCCTCTTCCATCATAGAGAAGTTTGCCACCTGGTGGAAAGAACATGCACAGATTAACCTGGTTTCAGGTATATTTTTAAAGCTCTTAAAACTAAAAGGTGAGCCAAGCTGATTACATTCAAACATAAGTGATAAAAGTAAAATAGAAAACAGTCATTTTAAATAAGCATTTGTGAAAAAAATATGAATTGAGAATTGAATTGAAATAAAAACAATACCTTGAACTGTGATAGAAGTTCTTCGCCTACGGTAGATGGTCCAGGATCATTTTCTCTGGTTTCTGCTCTCTTCAAAATCTCATCAATATCCATTTCCTGCAAAATCAAAATAAACACTTTTTAATACACACTGACATCATTTCCATGCAGGCATAGGTAGCTGATCCAAGAGAACCTGTCCAAACACCACACTAGATGGCAAATACAACACACCTGAGGCTCTTGTTCCTCTCCCTCTGGCTCCTTAAAGAGTTCTTCAGCACCAAACTTTAGAATAGCAGACAGCTCCTCTTTGTTGAAAGGGGTGGAACTGCTAATAAACGTCAATGAGAGATAAGCCCATTAAAATCTAGATGACAATTTTACTACAAATGTTATGCTCAGTCAGAAATAATTGAAAACCACCATGTCATTGTAGGTCCAGTGTAGAACTGGGTGATGTTAAATATACTGAAAAGGACTACTATAGGACCACCGCTGACAAGATTCTGCTTGGGTAGTGGACCACTCAGCACAGCAGTAACACCACTGAGGTATGTTAATGTGTTGTTTATCAAGCACTGCAGCATTGCTGGCATTGTTAGAGACAAGGGGTGTATACTTACTGGCCATTTTATAAGACACACCTACATTGTTGGTACACCCCTTGTGTCATATGCAATAAATAGCATTGTTCCTGTTGCCAAGCTGTTCGGTTTTTAGTTCCTTAATTCCCCTTCATGTATTTTACAAATGGCACCTGACAGTTAACTACAATGTATAAAAAGACTGTTTTAGACTGAAGAGTTTTCTAATCTTTCTAGTTAATTTAATTTGCAAGTTTCTCCTAAATTTTATTTTTAATGGAGTAAACAAAACGAGGTTCTTCTAATATAAAGTAGCACAGTTTTAACAAGCTAACTTAACTTTATTAGTTCTTATAAATAACCTGTTATCTAGTGTCATTTTCAGGGAGATTTTCTGCAGTTACCTGGAGGGGGCAGCACCGGTATGAAGGATGGTCTTTCCTGTGGTGTCCATCCTCTGAATCACAAGGTGGTCCAGCACCATCTTTTTCTTGGCTCTTTCAATGATATCCTCTTCTACAGACCCCTTGGTCACTAGACGGTAAATATTTACCTAGAATAACAGACAGACATTAATAGAGGTAAGCATATTAGTGAATTTAAATACCACTGAGATGCTTTAATAGCAGAATATGGTTTACCTGTCTTTTCTGCCCAATCCTGTGAGCTCTGGCCTGAGCCTGCAGGTCATTCTGGGGGTTCCAGTCCGAGTCAAATATGACTACAGTATCAGCAGAGGCCAGGTTAATACCCAGACCACCCGCTCGCGTGGACAACAGGAAGCAGAAATCCTGAAAAGTCAGAAGTTCATGTCTCACAACTTTCAACATTTTCAGACAGCAGTACACTAAAGCAATGAAGTACCATAACTACCTCAGAGCCTTCTGCGTTGAAATGATCCAATGCTTGTTTCCTCATCTCACCCTTAATGGAGCCGTCCAGTCTCTGCAAAGAAAACACACTTACCAGTCTAATCTACAAAGCCTTTACATTAACCACAATTTTTAAGTAACCGTCAGAGCAAAACAACTCATACCTGAAATAAGAACTGGCGGCTCTTCAGGTACTCAGCCAGGATGTCCAGCATCCGGACCATCTGGGAAAAGATGAGCACGCGGTGGCCACGTTCCTTCAGCCGTACCAGCAGCTTGTCCAGCAGGACCAGCTTCCCACTGCTGCGTATCAAGTGCTGTGGATGATGCACACAAACTCAATCAGCATTCAACTTAACCAGTGAATCAATTTGTATCAAATCATCAGAGTCAGTCACACAAAATAATCATATGAGTAATATTCCTACAGGAAGGATTACTACAGGTGAAATCCCTCACACAATACTCTGCACTGCTGTTTTATTTATTAATGTGAATAAGCTATTGATTGAGATTGGATGTCGCTCATACTTGCAAGGCCTCTGCTTTGTTGTAGAAGTCATTGTCCTCCGGCGGTTTGATGAGGTAGCAGTGGTTACAGCACTTCTTCAGCTCCATCATAATGTTGAGGAAGCCAGATGTGCTCCCTTTTGTACCTTTACTCAGGGCCTTGTAGTTTCTTGTCAAGATCCACCTATGGAAACAGGTAGAGAACAGGGTTAACAAAACCACAACGACTGTTGGATTAAGTGACCTTTATTCGGGTCAATCTAAGTTAAATCTGTGTATAGTTCTACATTACCTATATTTAAGACACATCGATTAACACAGCTAACTGTCCTTTTATCTGTTTTAATCATGTAGGATGCATGCAAATGTACAGTGATGATGCATTCTTACTTATAGTACTGTTTCTGCATGGCACTCATCTCCACCCTGAGGATCTGTTCCACCTTGGCAGGCAGAGACTTCTCCACATCCTTTTTGACCCTGCGCAGCAAGAATGGCTCCAGCTCTTTGTGCAGGCTGGTGTAGCCAGAGTCTCTGCCCATACCGTGCTCGTCCTCAAAGAGCTCCCATGAGTGAAACCTGACAACCAACACCAGAGTAAGGCATGATGGCTACAGTTCTTAATGTGGCTTTAACATGACTCAACAAGGAACACAACAAAAACAAACACTAAAAATGTTACTACAAAAAGCAATGGCTGGGTCTGGGACACCAGAATGTGCTCACAACATACCATCACATTTTGTAACTATTATTAAACATCTAGTGATGTGGCAAAAGCAGCAGTAATGCAGTACAGTCATACTTCTCTGGCATGATGAAGTGGAGGAGAGACCACAGCTCTTTCAGCGAGTTCTGCAAAGGTGTTCCTGTGATAAGGAGCCGGTGATTGGATCTGAAATCAATCATGGTCTTGTACAGAAGCGAATCGTCATTCTTCAGCCTGTGGGCCTCATCCACACCAATGAAAGCCCAGCTCACATTCCCTAGAAATGACTGAAGGGGAGAAAAAAAAAAAAAAAAAAAAAAAAAAAAAAAAAAAAAAAAAAAAAAAGCACTTTCAGTTTCTAAGAAATAATTTCACATTACTGTAAGGAATGGGTGAATGACAGAAATATAAATGAAAGAATTTGTAGTGCTTTTTTTTATTAAGCTTTCAAGTGACACGCTAATACAAGGCATTGCATAATACACTCTTCAGCTTCCCAGCTTACATCATTCCAGTATACATTTCGTTGAAACCAAGAGGAAATGAAAACTGAAAGGATCAACTAATAGTCAGAAACCAACACCACCACAAGCAAGTGAGCAATACCTTATGTGAGCTATATTAGTATTTCAGAGCAACACCATACCTTATCTTTCAGGAGGATTTCATATGTAGTCAGGAGGATGTTGAACTTTAGCCGCTTGGTCTGTGGATGCATCCACTCATGTGTCCTGATCTAAATATAAAAAAAAGTTATTTAATACTATGGTACTTGATGTCTTCACATGATAATGCCAAGTGCTAGCATGGCTGAATAAGGATTACAGCATGTTTGTTAGACAATGAGATGCCTGCAGGGTCAGAAAGCTTAATAGACTGGTCAGAGGGATCAAGGCTCAGTCAAATTTGTTTTAAATGTGTTCATTTTCAGAGTACAACAGTCGTAACTAAGAATGCTTCATTTTAACTCCTCAGGCATAGAAGTAATTGAACGTGTTGCTGTTACCAAGAAAAACTGATTAAGCGTACACTGGGCAGCCATGTATAACCAATATCTACAGATTGATCACACAATGAGAAGAGCTTGCAGTTTCTGTGCAATGCATACCATGGTTCTACTGCCGATATCTCCCAGGTAGACAACCACGTTCATTTGTGGGGCCCAGAGGTGGATTTCCCTCTGCCATGAGGTGAGAGTGGACAAGGGCACCACCAAGAGGAAAGGTCCATAAAGTTGGTGCTCATGGAACATGTAGTTCAGAAAAGAGATGGTCTGAATGGTCTTACCCAGACCCATCTCATCTGCTAGAATACAGCTGTTCCCTCTTGAGAAAAAAAAATAAAGAGTACATGGAACATGAACTACACAATTCAAACATAGTAGTAAAACATGACTTAATCCAAAAACACGCTCATCATCATCAGCCTCCATCAAACTCAACAAATAAACAGGTAGTAAACATAAGTAAGTGAATATGGACCATTCTACATGGAAAACATCTCAAAGAAATTTAAGTCTACTTACTTGCACCATGAATGGGCCATCCAGTTCAAGCTGTCCAGCTGGTAGTCCCTAAGCTCAAGTCCATCTCCACCAATATAATGAGGCTGTTTCTTCATAGGCATAAACCGCGGCCTCTGCTTTAAAACCTGAACAAGAGCACACATTCCTTCACTGCATGAAGTCATTAAATGAGACTGCTGCACACATGGATTTATTAAAGTTTCATCAGGGCTGTTTTAAGAGTGTGCCGTCTCTTCAGGCCTGTTACCTTGCAGTCTCTGGAGGGGATCGTTTTGGACTGGTTCCGGCACATGTAGCAATCTATGCACTTCTGGAACTTTCGAGCAATAAGTGCCCCGTCTTCCCAGCTGCATTCAGAGTAGGGAAGGCCTTGCCATTTGCACAAGTAGTCTGGGTAGCCTGCTGCTGACTTCTGATTTGAATGACCTGACAAAGGCAAAGCACGTATAAATACACAATCAAGTTGACCTCAATAGTGGGGTAATCAAAAACATTTCCTTACCAATAATTCTCTCCACAAGCTGATACTGTGAATGCAAGTCGTCCATTAGCTCCTGCTGGCAGTTGAGGTATTCCACATCCTCAGGTGAAGCAGTTTTGAGCCTGCAGGGATGATGGAAGGAATAGAATCAAATCACCACCATGTCTTTACTCACATCAGCCAAGAATCCAATAAGACATGCAGCCCACAACACCACAGTTACACTGATATCTTACCACTTCTTCCTGTCCTGCTCCTTCTTTTTGAAATTGTCCAGTTTCTTCATGCCTTTCACATTTTGCAGTTTCAGTGTCTCTTCAGTCTCCCATGTATTGTGAATGTGTGACCAGCCTTTCCATTTGATCAGGTACTGCACATCTCCTGGCTGTTTGTTTGGGTTAAAGTTGGCATTAGGGTCCCCGTCAGCTTCTACAGCATAGACTGTGGTTGTGGCCCCAGTGGCTGTAAGGAACAAAGGAAAAGTAAAGCAAAGAATTTATGCACACCGTTTATGCATGGAACTAGTGCATGTATGTACAATCAACATTGTTTACCATGCAAGCCTGTTTAAACAAAGATAAAAGATATGAGGAATATAATAATACTACTACTACACAAAAGCAATAATGATGAATGAGTTATGAACCACAACCTCCTTGGTCAGCACATTTCCACAAAAAAAACCCACCTCCTTTCCGTCCTATTCTTATGCCCATCACTTTCTCCAGAGTTTCAAATTCATCCTCCTCAGGAGGGGGCACATCCTCTCCACACACCTCTACCAGATCATCAGAGTCGGTTTTCAGCTCTTCATCCTCTTTGTAGCTTACATTGACCGTGGCCTGCCGCCGAGGACCTGCCAGAGCCTTCTTGTAGTCGTCCTCATCTTCAGAAGAGGAGCCCGAAGGCTTCTTTTTTGGAGCCTTGCTTTTTTTCCCGTTTCTGGCATTGGTCCTGAAAAATGAGACCAACAAATTGGAGACTAACCTCTGCTAAGTGACAGAGTTGAAACTGCAGCACTTCTCTTAGAAGGACATTAAACAGCAACTTGCAAAGACAAGTGATAAATGCTTTCAGATCCCATAACATATTTGTTCTCTACAGGAGGCCAGCTCAATATACATTAACTTCAGAAGAATAGACATATTGCCTTACTTGCTCGTTGGTTTTCTGCTTTTGACTTTATGGCTGGGCTCATAGTCTGAAACAGACTCTTCACTGTTCTCTTCCTCTTCTTCGGCTGAAGAATCAGAAGTGTCACTCCCTGAACCAGACCCAGAGCCAGACCCTGAATCAGAGTCTGAAGACCTGCCACACATCGAAAATGTTTCAAAGAATGAGTAAATATGTGCACTAAAATTAAAAATAACCTACAGATCCGGCCATGATGCTTAATGACAGGACTAACCCTTTACTCTTTTTCTTTCTTGACGAGTCATCGTCTGAGTCATCACTGCTAGAGGACTCCTTGGGGAAGAACATAACACATACAATAAATGAAATCCACACCAAGTCATTAAAGCAAGAACGACCGGACATACACATCATTTAATGCCAGTCATTTGGTATTTCAAAAGCCTACACACTTCAATAAACCTGGTCGACCCTGGTCATAGAGAAAGCATGATCTCATTATGAGACGAGCATTAGAACTATCCACACATGAAATCTCATGAGCAGGGAAACATGCGACGGGTTTAGAAATCAGTTGATTCAGAAACGTGCAGTGGTGCCCTAGGGACAATGCCGCTGGACAAAACTTAACATGAAAAATATACAGCAAGACTAAAATACAGGGGTAACTGCTGTGGAATTTTATTTACTGAGTTTGTCAACTACGCAAATGAATTATATTTTCCAACTCTACTTTTCAGCCCCAGGGGCTGCTCTAAAAACATTTAAAAACACCCCTTTACTTGCGCCATACTGGCTCCGACTTAACACAGTGCTTGGACCCTGAAGATTGCCGCCTGCAGTGTAATCTGAAGACATATCTGTGAGTTATGTAAATAATGATAAGAGACTGTGCTGTCTTTGGGACGAGAGGGAGCTTGTCTCCTCAATTCTCTGCTTGCAATAGACTACCTCCCACTTAACATTAAAAACTCCTCTAATTTATAGTCACGAAAAACGCCATCATTAGTAAAGGCAAATGAGTTTGCATGTACTGAATATTTCATTTGAGACAAAGTAGCAATGAAGCATCACTATATTTAAGTAAATAAATGCAAATCTGATCCAAAACAAACTTTTATGGAGGTAATACCTCATCTGAGTCACTGTTTGAGGAGCTCTGCTGTTGCTGCTGCTGCTGCTGCTGTTGTTGTTGCTGCTGGAGCTGCTGTTTCCTGAGCATGGCTGACCTCTGCACTGCCAGGATACTGGGGTTTGACTTCCAAAACTGCAACAGACGAAGTAAATAAAAAATAAAGATCTCAAGACAAAATCAGCCTGACCAACGACATGTTCAGTGAAGCGCTTCAATTAAAACTGGCATAAAACAAGCAAAACACAAAGAATACACAACATGCATTTTTCTGCCAAACTGATACATGGAAATCTTACTTCTGATGTATCAATCTTGGCTGGGTTTTTATCCTGATCATTCTTTCCCTTGGACTTCTCAGAGTCGGAGTCAGATTGGCTGCCTGAGTCCGAGCCACTTCCTGAGTCGCTGCTTCCTGACTGGCTACTGCTGGAGCTACTACTGCTGGAGCTGGAGCCAGAGCCTGAGCCTGAGCCGGACCCAGATCCAGATTCATCGTCCGAGTTACTGAAACAGACAGATAGTTTTTGTTGACTGTCAAAGAAGCCCAGGTTAAATAAGCTAAGAGAAGAAGCTAGCACTGCACCTGTTGTTGTCAACAACTAAACATCGGAGTACACGGTCCACAGTCCTAAAACAGTACTGATGGGAGTCATGTATAGGTGTATAGTAAGCTGTACTGTTCTTTACACTATTCCACATGCAATTTAAACCGCACTGCTCTTTTTCACCCATTTAAATGCAAAAGTCCAATTTCAAAGTTCTGTGAATGAACGCAGAGTAAGAGTGAATTGTGCATCTAGATATGAATTGTGCATCTAGATATGAACTGTTTTTTCCCACCAATGTAAAATAACAGAGGATGAAGATGATATATAAGGTTTGCTACTAAAATCAGTGATGTGCCTCTAGAAATACTAACAACAGAGTAAAATCCTTAAAAGCATCTGGACTGTTGGCAAGCAGGTTATGGCACTACAGAACACTACAGAAAGTGTGCCTCTTAAAACCCAAGCAAATGCCACAGGTCTGCATCCCACCTGAAAGTCAGCCGTAAAGCGAATGTCTGCATTACTAAGCAGCGCTTTTACCTGATAAACCCTTGGGAGTGCCTCTGTACTAAACATGCCAAATTTGTAAAATATGGAAATTGCACTATGCCCAAACAGTCAAACTCGCAGCATCACTTTGCATACTGCGAAGTGTACAATTATATGCTATACTTGCCTTTCATAACAGCAAACAAATTTAGCCATTACCTGGATTCTCCACTGCTGTTGCTCACACTTTCATCCTCACTGCGGCCAGCCATGTCTGTGGCTCAAATGCTAGGGCTCCCAAAACAACCAATGTTTGCTGCTGTGTCTGATTACAGCCTCAAATATCCCAAACCTCCAGCCTTGAGCCTTATCCAGAGAAGTTCACCTGAGGAAGACAAAACGAGAGGGTTTGCATATTTAAATATAATTAAGATCAGACAAACTTCCTAAACAAAATATTTTAATAACTCCAGTGTAGGGACAGCCCTTTGCTTAAATAAAGACCAGTGACTTTAAAGACACATCCATCATGATGGTGGTGATAAACATGAGGTATTACACGGATTGCTGTTCTGTGCCAATTCAAGTTTTGAGTTCTGGAAACCTGAGTTGTACCAGCAGAAGCATTTCAGCTGGCAACACAGCCTACACAGCTTATAGAAGCAATTCTCATCATCACACTTAGAAATGCTGGAGTTGCTGTCTAGTTTTCCCTGGTTTAACTGGACCTCACTTCAGGACATCCCAGCTCCTCTAAATGAATGAACTCAGGCCAACACGACAATGAAAGAGATCACTTCGTAATAAAAATGAAGGGCATTTGCTTCACTTTACTGGAGTATTTTCACACATGACGACATAACATAGCTGCTGCGAACAAGATGATGTGAAACGTGCCAAGTGTTATCTGGATGCCGCCTGGGCCTGCTGATAGGCCTGAGCGGACTGAGACTCGAGTTCAGGCGGACTCTCCTGGACAATGACCCCGGGCTGAGCACCTTCCACACCGGCCACACAACACCGGGGACGTGCGTGCTGAGCGCCGCCGACAAAGAGGCGAACTGCGCTGTGGCGTAGACCAGCTAATAAACCAGAAAGGCTTAAAACGCAGTTGCTCCTACTTTTAAAACAAGTCGTGCTTTCTCAAAACAGCAAGCTGGAATTTTCCGCGGCACATTTCAAACACGGCTCTTAAAAGCTCACTGAGATCTATTAGCTAGCTAGCCAGCTAGCCAGCCAAGTTAGCCGCTTAGCATGCTAGCTAGCGCGATTGTGCTAGCTAACGGGCTCCCGCACGGAGAGCAGCGTGTTAGCAGGTTAGCGAGCGAGCTAGCTAGCTAGCTGTTTAGCTAATACAACGTTTAACTCAATTTATGCAAAACGCGGGGCGGATATTTAATATTTAATGGAAATGACATGCAAATACGACACCCAGCACAACCACGTTTACTTCCATGCGCGGAGTGTGTTTAAAGGCGAAAACGAGGCTAGCTAGTTTAGCGATATTTATATTCGCTTAGCCGTGCGGCTAACGCTAGGCTAGCTATAGCTAACTAGCTAACTAGCTAACTAACTGCCCGATCAAAACGTTCAGAGTTCGGGTTGGATAACTTGGCTGCCTTTTCTGACGGTAGCTCACCCTAACTCCATCCCCAACAGATAGGACGGGGAAAGTTGATCACGCTGAGTGTGTCCGTGCTTCCCCGCACCGCTTTCACACGCCGTGTGTGTGCGTGTGTGAGTGTGTGTGAGTATATATCTGTGGTTTGATGACCTCCCTGAGTTCACGTTTGATCGCTAGCTAGCTAACTAATTCCCGCACTGCATCGTAACTGGCTTTGGCCGGGATCCGCGCCGCTCAGCAGTTGTTTTCATCGCTCCCTACTTCCCAAAATAATGAGCCACAATAGCGCATTATTCCCCGGCTACCATCCTGAAACCACCGGGCGTACACGCGAAGCCCTCTGCCACTTCAGACGCTTAACCCCCCCGAGATTTGGGCGTCGTTTTGCTTTGTGTTACCTGGCTCCAGCGCGCTGCCAGTCCCGCTCACCGCCCGAGTAGTCCCACGTCCCTTTTTTCTTAGCTATTTCAGTCGAGCGAGCTAACGCTAACGCTAACGCTAGCAGCTAGCCCAGGCTAGCCCGCTCTCAGTAGCGAGCAGCCCCCCAAAAACAGTCCAACTTCACACTCAGACAAGTTTTTAGGGGTCTGGGTCCTTTCCTATGCTCCCGTGTCCCGGCTCAAAACCGCCACCAGCTGAAAGCGAAAGTACTTCTTTATATTCCGAGGGCAGAAATAAGAGGTTGCAGGCATTTCAGCCGCGGTTCGTACAGCAGCCGGCCTCCGCCATGACGCCGTCGAGCTCACACAGTCACACAGCTCCAGCAGCGCCGAGTGGGGATGGAAACCCCGGGCAGTGACGTAACGAGGCTTGTGCCCCAGAGTAGGTGTTTCATTATCATATAACAACAAATTAAACTGCTACAACAGCACGTTTTAAGGCATGTTCCCCAGGTATGGTCGGATAACAGTGAGGGTGAGTGTGCAGGCTTGCTCAACTATCCTTTAGCTTCTTCAGGAGAGTGTTTACAGTGTGGGGTGAAAGCTACAGTAGGCTGGTGAGAGAGTCCTGAGTCCTGTAGAATAAAAAAGTCACTGGATTTCCAGTGATTTCTGTGACTTTCAGAATAATTCAGTCACTAAGATGGAAACTAGCTCATACAGAATTAAATTACATGTAAATGTAAATGTTTTTACAGTGGTGGTGAGGAGAGCAACCCAGGGTCTTCAGCAAAAGTACAGCCCTTTTATTTACTGTCCTGAAGGCATATACAGTGCTTGTCTTCTGTTTTTGCATATTTGTCACGTTTCAGATCGTCCAACTAATTTTAATCGAAGATAAAGGCAGCTTTTAAATGTGATTCCTTTTATTGAGGACAAGGATTTATATTAAAAACACCCACGAGAAGGGATTATCATTTTTATCAATTAAGTAATTAAAGAAAAAGTAATTATCTCCAAAACCCAATAGCTGATTATGCCACATTTGTGATCATTTGTGACGAGATTTTTACATTGCTCCAAAACGTCTATTTTATTCCTGTCGAGCCATTCAGAGGGGGACTTGCTACTGTGCTTTAATTCATTGACCTGCTGCAAATACTTCTTCACAGCGCTGGACGCTGGCGTGGAAGTCCTGTGTGTAACAATACAGCTAAAACTTGACTAAAATGATGTGTAAAAGTGATTTAATTTGAGTTTATTTGAGTTGATTTCTGACTTTCTGAATAATTCAGTGGCTGAAATGGAAACTAGAAATGCCAAATTAGTTAATTGTGCAGATACTGATCACCTCCGATTTCTTTACAGTGATGGCGACAGGAACCAGAGGTCTATGACACTAAAAAGTACATTTTATTTACTCCAGATTTTAGATATTGCTGCTGTCCAGTAAAACCATGTATCTCCGTTTTTGTATGTTTTAATTTGAACCCTGCTCTGTACACTGTGTAAATAAATCTGGACGTACAGACCAATAGAAATGCTCTAAATTACTTTGAGCAAAGTATTATTTTACATTTAAAGGTTAAGAACATTTTTCCTTCCCTTATAAAGTGACCATTTTGGAGATACATGTTTTTCATTGGACAGTGACAACAGGTAACCTTATTTATGTGCTACCCAGTATGACAGTGAACCTACAGATTTTAGTATGTGATGCTGATAATGGGAAGCTATTGGTAAAACATCTACTTTCCTCACCTTTTCATGGTCAGGGTCATGGTGGCCTACCAGGAATCATTGAGTACAAGGCAGGAGTACCCCTGCACAGTGTGCCAGTCCATTGTAGGGTACAGCATACACCCATTCACTCCCACACTCGCATCTAGGCGCAATTTAGAATAGATTTTAGTTGGGGGGACCATGTTTGCTTCACAATACTGTGCTTATTCCAAACATTTTAAACCAAATGATCACAACTATTGTAAAACAAGGTCTCAGGTAGTTTTTAAAAAGTCTTTAAAAAGTTCCCAGTTTACAGCAAGGTTTACATCTCAACCATTGAATTATGTTATTAAACTGGAGAGGTTCTGCTTTAATGGGGTACCTTAAGACAGATAACACTCTACTCCACATTCACTGTCATCCTAATTTCTCACTGCGAGCAGTCAAGCTAAAGTGGTACCATCTGCTTTCATCAATAAACCAGTGTAAACACTTCTATACAAAATAACCCAAACCAGTTCATGAGATATACCTGGCATAGCACACATATCGTAGAGTTGCTTAAACTTCCCATATTGTATTTTTCTTGTTTGTTACGGGTTTATGTGCCACCAACAGTCATTATTTCTGTCTAATCTTTACCTCTCTTTATCTCTTAATTATACGGGCGGTTGTGTTGATTGTGCCTTTAAGACAGACATGTCAATGAACTGTGTTCTGATTGGCTGCCCTGTTTTGCACCTCACCTAAAACAGTCCAGGCTTGTGAATAGACAGAGTGAATAAACTGCTGTCAGCTACTGTCAGCATATGTTGGTTTTTTTGTGACATCACAAAAACAATGAACTGAAAAGGGTCTTTTTTGCAGCTCCAGTCCGAGGTATAGAGTTTACGGACTGGGAGTGAATGGTACATTTTAGAACTTTAACTAAGGATTAGAAAAATAAAGAAAATTCAGATAGGAAAATACACATAGGCAAAAGACAAAGTCAGTATTTCACTACTACTCATATTTTATGCCATCATATATTTCCTGTGTTAGTTAAATTAGGGAACTTTTATCATGGTTATTGTCACGTCACATTACACAGGTTTAAAGGTAAGTGGAAAAATGTTTTACGGTCGTAAAAAAAGAACATTACATTACATTACATTTACATTTAAAGCATTTAGCAGACGCTCTTATCCAGAGCGACTTACAAAAGTGCTTTACCCAAGAAAAACCTTAGCTAGTTAGAATAGACTAATAGTTCAAAGATACCTTTAAGCTTTAGACATTACTAAGCACAAGTCAATAAGGTGACCATAGTACTCTGCTATTCATCCAAGAAATGTATAAAATAGAAAGTCTGAGCATTTACACATTAACTTATACTTTGCATATACACACATTATATACACACTCTACATATGCTCTATGTGCAATATTGCACTGGTTTGAGCAGTTTAAATGTACAGGTTTTATATAATATGAATTTTGACATTCTTAATACTTTAAGACACTGGATAGGTGTGGATACAGTGTAGTGTTTGTGGGTGCAGTGTGACTGATCATAGGAGTTCCAGTAAGAAAATGGCTCATTTGCCTGAAGAGGGACTTGAACTCTGGACCCTAAGATTAAAAATCTGATGTTCTACCAACTGAGCTATCCAGGCCCAATGGATCAAAAGTCTATCATGCACTTTATTAGTATTTATTGACGTGGCCTTTTCATTGTTTAACTTAAATCAAATGCTGGGGGTTGCCTTACACAAGCTTATACAAGCTTCTCACATTTGGTTTTTGGGATTTTAGCCCATTCGTCTTCACAAAACTGGCGTTATTCTGTCGAGTTTGTTGTTAGCTTTGCTGGAATATGCCTTTTCAGTTCAGCCCACAAATTATATTAATATATATTATTATATATATTATTAAAATTATAGGATTCAGGTCAACTAGATTCAATTCAATTAAAAAATATAGTGCCTTTCATAACAAATGCTGTCACAAAGTGCTTTACAGAGATCCAGGACCACGCCTCTTATGAACAAGCACCACAACGTGGCAAGGAAAAACTCCCTCATACTAAGAGGAAAAAACCTTGTCAAGAAACCAAGACTCAGTCAGAGGAACCCATCTGCCTTAGGTGGACCCACACAGCACAAGCAAACAAACAAATAACATTACTCAAAGACCTAGACAGAGAGATAATGAAAGGCTATAGCTAATGTAGGAACAGGTTATGAAGTATGAGTGTGAGTAGATGCTGGACAGAGAGATAATGAAAGGCTATAGCTAATGTAGGAACAGGTTATGAAGTATGAGTGTGAGTAGATGCTGGATAGAGAGATAATGAAAGGCTATAGCTAATGTAGGACCAGGTTATGAAGTATGAGTGTGAGTAGATGCTGGACAGAGAGATAATGAAGAGCTATAGCTAATGTAGGACCAGGTTATGAAGTATGAGTGTGAGTAGATGCTGGACAGAGAGATAATGAAGAGCTATAGCTAATGTAGGAACAGGTTATGAACTATGAGTGTGAGTAGATGCTGGATAGAGAGATAATGAAGAGCTATAGCTAATGTAGAAACAGGTTATGAACTATGAGTGTGAGTAGGTGCTGGACATATGCTCAGTGTTGATGTTAAACCATGCTGATGAAGTATGTGTATGTATATCAATGGAGTGTGGTAGGAGTGGATCATTGCAGAACTCCAAATCAGAAAAGGGTAATTGCCTGTCCAGTACATTTACCTTGTAGTCCTTAAGTCCTTAAATCAGAACATTGAAGGAACACTTCACTTTGGATCATTGTCTGCTGGATGACTCACTTGCGACAGTTGAGAAAGATTCAGCTTTCTGGCTCATGCCTTAAGATGTTGCTTCAGTATTTCTACATAAACGTCTTTCTTCATGATGCCATCCACTTTCTGAAGCGTTCCAGTCCCACTTCTAGCAAAACAGTCCCACAAAATGGTGCTACCACCTCCATGCTTAGATCAAAGGCCTAACCCCTTTTCCTCCATCATAGCCCTGATCATTATGGCCAAACAGTTATTATTTGTTTCATATAATCAGAGAACACTCCTTTAAAAGGCCTGGTCTGGCTTTTTTTAATGCCAGTCTTAAAGAAGGGGCTTCTTTCTTACATGACATGTAGCACTCTCTTAATGGTGGATGTACACACTTTGGTACATGATGCCTCCAGATCCTTCCGTAGTTCCATCGAAATTCTTTCAGCCCTGGGACTTAATTTGCGGCTCCGTCCTGAACAATGTGGTCCTTGTGCCGTTGTAGTTGTTATATATTTTCATGCACTTGATTTTACAGTCATTGGTGGTAACTTTTGGGGTTTAGAAATTGCTCCTAAGGAGAAACCAGACTTGTGAAGGTCCACAACTGTTTTCAGAGGCCTTGGCTGCGTTGAATTGTTGTATTGTATCAAGAGTAAAAAAAGGCAGTGGCTATAAATACAGTCACAAGTGAAACACAGTAGTTTACTGCTAATTTGACAGTTGGCCAACCAGAAGTTGGCAAAAATCCATTACATACATTTCTGAAATGTCTTCAGCTGTGAGTTTAGTGAATGTAACCTTTTAACCCACTGAAAATCTATACTGAATTAAAGCTGAAATAAATCACTTTACATTGATTAAAAACAGTCCAGGCATGTATTAGCTCTAGATGGCAATAAGGACACTTCCTGTTATGTGCACCCCACCAGTTTAAATGAAGAAAGAATACTGATATTCAGAATTTAGTGTCAATCAACTTTCTAACCCTGTCTTCAAAGGTGAAAATAAAGCCAGCTTCAGAAAGTATTCATTATTATTTAGAGAGTGTGTTTTCAGTAATGCTGGCTCACACACCATTCCAAAGTGCGATGCCGCTGTGACTCGAGTGTCTTCTGAGTGTCTTCAAAAGCCTGCTGCCATGCCTGTCAAACTTCATTTGTGTCTTGCATTATAAAATGATGTAAAGGAAAACGTAGGAGCAGACAAAGATCATCATCTGTGGGCCACATTTTCTTGGGGCCTCTGAGGACTATTGTCATTCATGTGGGTCACGTGACTTGACCTACATTTTAGAAGCGCCTTTTCTCTGGCTCTATATTTCAGCAGCTTTTTTGTGCACAGATGTCTTGGGGGAGGCTTTAGAAAGTGTGTGACACATTATCTAACTGCACACCTACGGAGCTTTAAAAAAAAGGTAACCCACTGTTTCTGGAAGGGGGGGGGGGCAATACACTGTAGTCTGCTAAAAGCAGTTTGATCTATGGTGTAAACTGCAGTGAAACACCAGTGAAAAGTAGATCCAGTAAGGTTTAAGACCACATAGCAGCACTCTACACTATGATAGGAGTGTCAGACATCTTTTAAGCTAGTTGTTTTAATAGGGCACACCAACATAGTGATGACCCATTATATCAGCTCCACTTACCATATAGGAGTGCTGTGTAGTTTTGTAAATATGGACTGTAGTACATTTGTGTCTTTGTATACTCTGTTAGCTTCCTTTCACCCTGTTTAGCAATGGTCAGGACCCTACAGGACCACCACAGAGCAGGTATTATTTGGATGTTGGGTCATTCACAGCACTGACACTGACAGGGTGGTGAGTATGTTGTGCTGGTACACGAGTGGATCAGACACAGCAGTAAACACGGTGTCCACTCACTGTCCACTCTATTAGACACCCCTACCTAGTTGGTCCAGCTTGTAGATGTAAAGTTAGAGACAGAAGCACATCTGGTGCTGCACAGTTTGGGTTGGTCAGCCTCTAGCCCTTTATCAGTGGTCACAGGCTGCTGCCCACAGGATGCTGTTGGCTGGATATATCTGGTTGGTGGACTATTGTCAGGCCCTGACCACTGAAGAACAGGCTAATGAAATATGTAGAGACACAGATGGACACCTGCTCATCCATTGCTTCTTCTGAAATCAATGGTCCTTATGCTGCTTTTGTTGGAGTACCTGTCTCTATTGTCCAGGAATAGCTTTCTACTAAATCTTGGAGGAGCATTGCTGTGAGGATGTGATTGCATTCAGCAACAAGAGCATTAGTGAGGTCAGGATGTTGGATGTTGGATCTCTCTATCTCATCTTCAACAAAAGTATTGGATAAAGGACCATCATTCCAGAGAGCACAGTTCCACTGCTCCACAGCTCAATGCTAGGGGGCTTTATACCCCTCTAGCCCACTCCTGGCATTAGGCATGGTGCTTATGTTCATCTGATCCAGAGAATCCTAGTCCTTACTTAGGTACTAGACAAGCTGTGTGTCAGCCATAGAGGCAACTTAAGACAGCTAAATGCATTCATTAAAAGGGGTGTCCACAAACATACGGTTATCTAAAAATGAAGTCAGGTGGTATGCTAAATAATATTTATTAGGGATAAATGTGCAAAAATCGTGACTTTATAACATCCTCAGTTGCTAACGCTGTTACACATGATAATGATTAACAAAGAAAGCCTGTCTATGTGGGAAGCGAATGTTTATTAATGATGAAAATTAGTATAATGAGTATGACTTGCATATCAATTTATAGCCTTAAACTCTGTAAGATATGATGCGGGAGTATGTATCTGGCCTCAAGACAACATTATTACAGATTTGAATAAATAGAGCAGCAGTTGCTAAAATATTATGAAATCTCAGCACCTCAGTAGCTCCATTTTTCCAGGAGCTCACCAACATTTTCAATCTTTAGGTCAAATCCTATGTCAAATGTCATTTCCAGGATTTTTTCACTACTGAAAAAATAGCACATTTTCATTTTTCCCTGGGTTTCCAGCATGTGTGGGACCGGAAAAGGAAAATCTCGTTTTCATTGTTTATTTAAAAATGAATAATAAACAAAAAGCTGTCTGCAGCCACACAGGTCTTGAAAATGAAAATAATGTAACAATGACTATAAAATTGTTTGTACATTTAAAAGCAAATATGTTAGTATATAGTTTAACACATATAAAAAAAGAAAAACAGGACTTCAATATACAGTATATACAGGACTTCAATATACAGTATATACAGGACTATATATACAGTATATACAGGACTATATATGCAGTATATACAGGACTTTATATGCAGTATATACAGGACTATATATACAGGACTTCAATATACAGTATATACAGGACTTTATATGCAGTATATACAGGACTATATATACAGGACTTCAATATACAGTATATACAGGACTTTATATGCAGTATATACAGGACTATATATACAGTATATACAGGACTATATATACAGTATATACAGGACTTCAATATACAGTATATACAGGACTTTATATGCAGTATATACAGGACTATATATCCAGTATATACAGGACTATATATGCAGTATATACAGGACTTTATATACAGTATGTAAAGCTATCTGTACTTTCGCAGGGACAGGATTTGTGTACTCTCTCCAATCCTGGTGGCAGCTTTAAAAATCTGTGTTTACCTTTCAGCCAATATCGTTTTCAGGTTTCTCAGAAAGAAAAATATATTTTCAAGGAATTATTTTAAATCTATTTGGTCTACGGAATCTCCCTCATATTTACGGAAACCTGCTTCTCGTTGTAGGTTATTTCATGGTAAACACTGTTGTCACAAGTCCAGGCTCTGGTCCACGATATGTCCTGGCTCCGCATGTTCTCCCCTCTAAGGCACCTGGAGCCAGTGCATGTCCTCTTCTGCCAGACCTGCAGGCTTCTGGTGATTACAAACAACAGCCAGAAGGGGTCTCCAAGCAGCCAACACAGAAAGCTGAACCTTATATGAGCTGGGATAGTGTGACCCCCTCAGTATGCATCTGCACCTGCAGCATGAAGAACAGAGCCACCACCGCCACGTAGAACAGCAGAATGGGTCATCTCAAATCCTAGGATGACCCTTTTGCGCTGGATCCACAAGGCCCGCCAGCATGACCATGACCAGAACCAGAGTGGTGGTTCCCTCCAGCGGGAGCAGAGAGTAGTAGTAGTAGCTGGCCTGAGGTTGGGGAGCCCACTAAGACACAAGCCATTTGCAAGTAACAGAGGGGGCAGGACATAAAGAGACCTGGTTACAATAAAAATTTTGTGGGGCATGAATGGATAAAGCCAGCTACACTATATGGACATAAGTATTGGGACACTTGCTCATTCATTGGTTCATCTGAAATCAAGGGTATTATTAAATACCTTTTGTTGGAGTGGCTGTCTCTAACGTCCAGGGAACAAGGCTTTGTATTAGATTTTAGAGAATTGCTGTGAGGATTTGATTGCATACAGCGACAAGAGCATTAATGAGGGCAGGATGTTGGATGATCACCACCCCACCTCATCCCCAACTCCCCAGCTCATCCCAAAAGTCTCAGATGGAGCACCAACCATCATTCCAGAGAACGAAGCTTCACTGCTCCACAGCTCAATGCTTGGGGGCTTCTTATCCCTCTAGCCCACATCTGGCATTCTATTAGCAATAGATCTACAGTGTATGCATTTGCACATCTGTGTCAGCAATGGGTGCAACTCGAAGTAGCTGAATGCATTCATTAGAAGGGGTGTCCACAAACATTTGACCATATAGTGAATATTATAGTTGCAACAGAATTATTATAAATAATATATAAATAATATTTAGAGGCACCTTTGTCCAAATGGTTTTTGTGTTGGTCAGTATTTTAAGGTGTCATAGAATGCATTTATTTTAACTTTGAGGAAATTGTAAAGGTGCACGTATTTGTCACTGCATAGTGTACACTGTACAGCGAAATGTGTCCTCCACATTTAACCCATCTGTGGTAGTGAACACACACACACACACACACACACACACGTGAACTAGGGGCAGCCAACTCCAGCACCCGGGGAGCAGAGAAGGTAAAGGGCCTTGCTCTAGGGCCCAACAGTGGCAGCTTGCTGAGCCCACAACCCTGTTATCGATAGCCCGGAGCTCTAACCGCTGAGCCACCACTGCCCCTTGAGCCACTTATAGCTACAGGAGTAGGGGGTTGCACCTTCTAGCAGTCTTCTAGCCCCAGTAAACAAAAGAAAATAATGTTTTAATCATAGCCAATCCCAGCGTCAGGAAGGACAGCATTAGCCAATGAAAGCTCAGGATGAGAGGGTTTATAATACGGGTAGGGGGGAAAAACGCTCCACCTGCAGTGACCGAAAGAGGGCGCCAAAACTGTCTGAAAAAACGTTGTATCGGTGTCAGCGTGGAGCAGCAGAGCATAGTCACTTGATCAACGGTGATAAAATAAACTATTAAAAAATGCAATAAAATGTTATAGATTTGTATTTCCCTTATTTTCAAATGCCAGCACTTCTTACTTATACTCAGATTTACTGTTTATGTTTTACTCATTTACATTTTAACTGCTTTATACAGTATGGGCCATATTTATCATTGCAGTTACTGCCACTTATTACATTCATATTAACACTTAACACTTGCTATCTAACATTTTGTAGGTGACTGTATCTGTCATCTCTTTATTATTACGAAGAGTGCACAGAAAAGAGAAGGAGAGAGTCTTTTGGTTCTTCACGTTTGCTGTCAAAATGAACAGTTTCTTACTTTTTTTTGACATTTTTCACGTTTTTACATATTTGTTTTTGTCCTTTACATTGTCTGGATATTTTATGATGAATGGACCAACAGAAGTGCTCCAAAAAGACGTAAATAAAATAAAACTGACTTAACAAAAGTTAAGGGGGTTGTCTTCTCTTGTAAATTTGCCACTTTGGAGATACAAGGTACAAGGTAATGTTCTTTTACTCAAGTTGTTTTTAGTCATATATTTAGTTTTTGTTATCATTTATTATTTAAGTCATTATTTCACTATGGTAGCAGTACTGTACTGGCTGTAGAATGATGTTAGGCTACTCTACAAATCCCTGTAATTATTAAAAACTCCTCTGGTACCATCAGAAAATCCTGTAGCCCACAGAGCAAAATGTTCTTCATCATGAGGACTTTTGATGCCTAGAAACAGAAGGTCGCACTTCTCTTTGGGGCTCAACAATGCATTTTATTTTCCCTGTCTAAAATTTCTACAAACATATAAAGTTATTTTTTTGAAAAAAAGTGAACTCAGTTTGAAAGCTGCGATTTTTTAACAAAACAATAAGTATCAAATTCTCTACAAACAATCCAAATCCTATCACATTCAACATCTTGGTCAGTTGGATTCAAAGTACAAAAAAATAACAATATAAATTACAGAAAAGGCAAACGTACAAAATTATAACCCTGAAATAAAAACAACAGCAGTTTCCTGTAACAATAAATAGCATGACACACGCCCTACTTCCTCTTTAGCCTTGAAATGTTTTTAATTAAGAATGTGAGCCATGTTGTAAAAAATCTGCATTTAACCATAAAGTGGTAAAGTTCTAGTCTCGAAAAGACAAGAAACTAAACCGTAACTAAGGATAAATTCAGTCGTTCTGTGCATGAAATACATACATTACAATATTCAAAGTAGCAAATTTCTGCTGAGATCAAATGAAAATGTCTTTACATTCTTACATATGTACATTACTACAGATAGCAAAATGTCATTCAAATGTCTGAATGAGGAACTGGAAAAGCACCAGAGGCCTGGATACACTGAGCAAAACACAACCACTTTTAAAGAAACCCAATTTCATCATGTTTCATGGTGTACTATTTTAGCAGAGGGGCATTTCATTTTTGACTACTGAAGAATCACATCCTAAAACCAAATCATGGCATCTGAGAAGTGAAGCAATTCAGTATATCCAGGCCTTAAAAGAACACGAGGAAAAGGACTGGTGCTAAAACATAAACTCAAAGGACAAAAATATTAGTCATGTGCACCATTTCTTTTCTAATACTTGGTCATCCATGTATTAGCCTTAATAACAGCAAGACAGGTAATGATTACACCAGTTTCTTGAGATGGTTTCGGTCTTTCTTAGCCCAGTCTTCCACTAACCGACTTTCACTGGCTGCCCCTTTCAAGCAGATGGGTTTTGCGGACACTAGCTGAACGCTGCCTACTGGGTTATAAAATACAGAGAGTAAAGTTTGGTTGAGGAGGGATAATGGCTTGGGGCTGTTTTTCAAGGTTCGGGCTCAACCCCGTAGTTCACGTTAATGCCTCAGCATGCCCACACTTTTTACACAGTACCTCCAGCTTTGGGGTAACAATTTGCGGAAGACCCTGTCCTGTTTCAGCATGACATGGTCTGATGAGGTTAGTGTGGAGGATCTCCAGTGGCCTGCAAACTGCCCTAACCGCAACCATTTGTAGTTTTAACAACTTTGGAATAAACTAGAATGTCAACTGAGAGACAGGCTTCCATGTGTTGGCCTGATCTCACATATGCTCTTGTGACTGAACGGGTACAAATTGCCACGGACACAGTCCAGAATCTCGATGGATGGTCTTTCCAGAGGTTTGGAGGCTGTTATAGCCGCAAAGGAGATGGCAGCTTCATACAGTATTAGTGCCCGTGGTTTTTGAAAGGGGATGTCCAGTCAGCTCATATAGGAAGGGTCCAGTGTCTACCTTTACACTTCTACGATCTTTACTTCACAGAAGATTGTAACCAAGTATTAGAGAAGAAATTAGGAATGGGACTAATTTCTTTGCTCAGAAGTTTAAAATCCCAACACCCGCAGGTACAATAAATATGCAGTACATTCCAGAAATATACATACTAGTCTACCCAGACCTTTTAGCATGGCCACCAGTAGCATTAACTGAGATCATTTATAGACATATAGTTTGTTACATCATCTGGGCTTAAAAAGAAAAAGAAAAAGAAATATAGCCTACACATTAGTGTAACATTGAATTTTAAACACAGCCAATTTCAAATGTATGATCTAGACTGGGTATAAAAATAATTTGCACAAAGGCCTCTAAGTCCTAAAAAGTACAGCACTGAAGAACAATACAATCAAGGAAACGTTAGATGAAACATTAGGCTCTTTGGGATCATTAAGACATCATCTTTCAGTAGTAACCAGGTTACTGATAGGTGACATTACTGAGAACAGCCATACTGTAGTACTCCAGTTTGAAAATAACTAACGGGGGTGTGTCACCAAACTACTGCAAGCTATCTTAGCTGTACCTCACTGTTTTTATGCTGTTTTTATGCTTGAGAATTCAAGAGCTGAGCTCAGCGATGGGGACTCTCTTACTGAAATATGATGTAGTAGAGCACTTTAAACTCAAAATGTATTTATACCTTTCACCACAAGATGTGCAGATTATGCCTTTACAATGTCCAACTGAAGGCAGACTCTGACCCCGAAGCCTCTCAAGTGGTCCAGACACTCAGATATTCAAGGAAGTGTCACATGACTGATTCTGCTGTCTTTTTGACAGATAGTGGCACAGAGTGGCATAACGTTGACCGAGCGGAGCCCATCAAGCTTGTCTACATTTAGATGTGGTCAGCTTCAGGGCCCCTTTGACGTGTAACGTTTTCAGGGTCTTGAACTCGAGTGGCATCCTGTGAGGGCCCACGCTGGAGAAGTACCGGTACTTGAGAGAGTCGTAGTAATGATACTTCACAGCATTTCCATTAGCGTCTTTAGGGAACGGCCAGAATCCATACAGGTGGATCTCATCGCAGAAGCGGGTGGCCATGG